>NC_045989.1:26384821-26716071 GCF_010909765.2 Amblyraja radiata
GTTCTCCACCACTGTCCCATGAATGAAGACAAGTTTGTGGATCATCGGCTTTCCCCTCCTGAGGTCATCGACCTCTGCCATGTTTCCTGTGATTGACCAGAGGACAATATCTGAAGATACAGCCATGGACCAGGGCTGGCACACAGAAGCTCCATCACACCAGACCCTGCTGTGTTGCTGAGGAAGATCTGGTGTCCCTGGGAATGTGGAGCTGATCCTCTGTAAACTGCCCTCAGTGGAAGACCATGATGAAGATGTGTTTTTAGAGCTCAGTTGTCAGCGAAGGTGGAGCAGAAAACTGCTGGAGGAACTCAGCGGGTCAGGCAGCATCTGCGGAGGAAATGGACAGATGATATTTGGATCGAGACCCTTCAAGTCTCCATTATTTTCTCCATTTACCAGGTCAGTTTCTGATGATAGGAAATGGCCAAGATTTACGATCATCATGGACTTGCATGTCAGATGCTTGAAGATCCTGAAGACCCAATCTTGCTCCACGTTCTCTGCGAATTTCCACACCTGGCGCTGGAGAAGCTGTTGAGGAACAACTTGGTGGAATTTCTTAGGGCGCTGGATCTCCTCCAGATTGTTTGAAGGCGGATGCCAGAGGTCGGTCGAGGACAGGGCTCCGAGAGGACATTTAATCTGTGGAGGGATTGGACAGACAACGGTTTGGATCGGGAATCTTCAAGACTCCATTCTTGTCTCCATTTACCAGGTCGGTTTCTGATGACAGGAAATGGCCAAGATTGATGATCACTGTGGACTTGAATGACAGAAGATTGAAGCCGCTCAGGACAGGACTCGGCCCGCAGTGGCCACGAACAAGGACAAACCCGGCAGCCAAAGTGACCGCCGAGACAAGGGTCAAGTACGGGCCCTCAGTAGGTGCCGGAGGTCAGACTTGTCATGGAATGGCGTGCTGCCGAGAAGGAAGAGGAACCATCGGGACTATATTGGTCACTCATCACCCCAACAGAAGAAGGACTTCAGGGGCTGATAGACAGGTTGCCTCATGCTTGCAATGATTACCGACTGGCAATCAGTATTAAGACGACTGTTGTCATGGGTCAAGGCACTCCACTCCCCTAAACACCAGTCAGTTGGAAACTGTCATCCAATTCACCTACGTAAGATCAACGGTGACTGATAGCCACTATCTGGACGAGGAAATCAATTCACCTACAGTAAACCACCTTCCTATACAGTAACCACATTCTGGAGGATATCCAAGCAGACATGGAAGAACAGGAGTAATAATGTCCTATTCAATGAGGTTAACCCCCTCATCCTTCTAAACTCCAGCGAGTACAGGTCCAGAGCTTTCAAGCATTCATCATATGTTAATCCAATCATTCTCAAACTCCTCTGCACCCTCTCTAATACCAGCATATCCCTCTTCTAATAAATTGCATTCTATTCTATTCAGATATGGGTCCCAAAACTGCTCACAATATTCCACATGTGGTCTGATCAGTGCCTTAAATCTCTTTTTATATATTTTAGTTACTCCAGCTTTTTGAGTTTATATTCCAGTTGTCTTGAAATGAATGCTAACATTGCATTTGCCTTGTTATTTGTATGTGCAGGATCGCTCAGTATTTGGAGAAACAATGGGCCTTTGGGATCTTCAGCGTTGCCCTGCCCTTCAAGTCCATGGCTGGTGATCTACCTCCAACATTTTGCTGCACAGTGCCAGAGGGAAAAATTGAGCAGAAGCCCATTGAAGCCTCATCACTACGGACTGCAACCTGTTCCAAAGAGAGGGATCAGATGTCACCAGAAACCCACTGTAACCACTCTGGACACTGCTCTTCCAGGATGCAGGATGTTACTCAGTACGTTGTCTATGTAGACAGCAAGACTTAACCTGTTGGGGTCATGAGGACCAGTGGGTCTATTATCCAACCGTGGAGTTGTTCTTCCCTTTCTTTTGCAGCAGGCGACTCAAATCCCACCCACCCTTTCAAAGGTCAGTGTAAAAGTCACTAATAAAGAGCCGTGATCTTGTATATTGGTCTCTTTTTATTTTGTGTCTCTGGAATTCTTGACTCTCAATACATCTCACTAAAGCTAAGAAAGCTGGTTATGGTGTAAACTGGGGCGCAGGCACTGAATCCTGCCGTGGTGAAACAATGGATCATTTTTGGAATATCAGAAGGTATCCCTGAATTAAACGTGTATCAGAAGAATTTATTCAATTACGGGCTAATAATGGGAAAAAAGCTCATACTTAAATTCTGGAAAAATGCGCCCACACCAACAATAAAAATGTGGACATCAAATATGTTTGAAACATCACATCTGGAAGAGATGAGATTCCTCTTAGCAGGTAAAGCAGACCAATTCCAAAAGACGTGGTCTACGTTTATGGACCTATTACAAGCATGAGGTGCAATAGTAATTTTATAAATAAATAAATGGTATCAGGACCTGGCAATGGGAGGTAAAACAACAAAAACAGACTTGGTTGGTAGTCCCCTTTCTGCGGAGTTTAATGTTATAATAGAGCGATTGTTCCTACTTTCTTTTCTAGGGTCTACTTTCTTACTTTACTTCCTTCTCTAACTTCTTTTCTAAGGGGCTTTCTTTTCCCAACACTCTATTGCACTTCACGACTCTTGCGCACTTTCTTTACTTTCCTTACTTCTATCTTTTTCTTAAAGCTCAAAAAAATGAAGCGGTACAAAAAATGTATTAAGATATATGTGTTGTGTATTATTGTAATTTACCGTACTTCTAATAAAAATAATAAAAATTAAAAAAAAGAGCCGTGATCTTGTATATTGGTCTCTTTTTATTTTGTGTCTCTGGAATTCTTGACTCTCAATACATCTCACTAAAGCTAAGAAAGCTGGTTATGGTGTAACTGGGGCGCAGGCACTGAATCCTGCCGTGGTGAAACAAGAATCTGGTTTTCTTTTTGGAGGGGGGGGGGGATGGAGCATGAATTACAATAAACCCTTGCTGTAGTGAACCACACTGGGCGGGCGGGGGGTTGAGATGGAGGTGCTGATTGTTATTGACAATGTTCTACAACCAAATAAGGGGCTTAATATGTACGCTACTCTTGGGGGGAAAAGGGCAAATAAACATACAATAAATAAACAGTAAAGGGCACAAATATACCATGCCTTGTGGTGGCACAGTGGTACTGCAGTAGAGGAATGTTTATGATTGAAATTCTTGATTCTCTGCATTTCTTTGCAAAACGAGCTGGGATTTGGTGAGAATTACGACTCATCCTCTTCAGTCCCATTGCGCCCCCAACCCCCTCCCTTCATCTCCCCCCCCCCCCCCACTACCGTGTCCACTGAGTGCACCTCACACCCTGCCTCTGTCCAAAAAAAGTTAATTTAAGAACTGCAGAAAAGAGCTATGAGCTTTGTTTTACAAAGAAATATCGTTATTCACCAATTCCAGCCTTTCCAGCCCAGTGTGTGGCAGGATTGAATCTGAGGATAGACACTTGGTCCAGGACGTTTCGGAGTGGCTGCATGACAGCCTCAAGGGGGAGGGGGAGCAGCAAGAAGTAATCGTGCATGTTGGCACAAATGACATAGGTAGGAAAAGGAAGGAGGTTCTGCAATATGGCTACATGGAGTTAGGTAAATATCTTAAACACAGGACCTCCAGGATAGTGATCTTAGGATTACTTCCAGTGCTAAGTTCTAGTGAGGGTAGAAACAGGATACTGCAACCGATATCCCTTGTATAGAGGTCCGTTAAAACAGCTCTATGTTCCAGGGTAAATGCTAAAGTCATCATTGGTTTCCACCGTGATAAATTTCAAAATCACTCTAAAGGAAATGGAAAAAGAGAAATTAATGTAGGTTGAATGTTAGAACAAAATGTATATTTTTGAAACTCTTCTCGGTTGATAAAATAATTGATTAAAGTTAGTTAGGACTGCAGAGTTTTCATAATGTTCTCTGCTTCCTTCCTGGTACTGTCACAGAACATAATACAGTACGTCACAGTATTAAAATAATTCTGAATAAAACGTTTAGGTATTGAGCTGGTGTTCTCAAGGCAGGCACTTTGTGTATTCTGAGATGTTCATTTATCCTGATTCTGCAGGAGGGCCGGAGGACCCAAGGTTTAGGTAACATTCCAATACAAGGAGCTGCTATCTGCATTTGCTCTCCAGATACTTTCCACAAATCAATTAATGAAGCAGGAACCAATGTAAACATTTATTTCTCTAATACACACTAACAGCTGGCAGGTCACAGTGACACAGCGGTAGAGTTGCTGCCTTACAGCACTTGCAGCGCCGGAGACCCTGGTTCGATCCCAACTACGGGTGCTGTCTGCACGGAGTTTGTACGTTCACCCTGTGACCTGCATGGGTTTTCTCCAAGACTCCCACACTCCAAAGACGTACAGGTTTGTAGGTTAATTGGCTTGGTAAATATAAAAATTGTCCCTAGTGGGTGTAGGATAGTGTTAATGTGCGGGGATCGCTGGTCAGCGCGGACCTGGTGGGCCGAAGGGCCTGTTTCCACGCTGTATCTCTAAACATGTATCTACCCCAGCAATCAAGGACTTTTGTGTTAAACAACTGTTAAACTCATCTAATCTTTAACATTTTTGTACATTTGCATTTTTAATGCTATTTGCATGAATATATAATATAATGCAATTTGAAAGAGTGCAGGAATTCCTCAGGATGATGAAGAACATTGTGGATTCCAGCAGCAGACAGTGAGAGGAGGTAAGATGCAGCCCCCACACAGCAACCAGGGTTTGTAGTCAAAACAGAAACTAAACAAGTCTGAACAACTACTGTTCTATCGTGTCACACTGACCAGTGACAGCAGCAGTTTGCAGCGTATGTGGAGTATCCAGGAACTGAGCAGGGCAGATGTTTGGAGTTAGTGTAGGAAGGAACTGCTGCTGTCTGAAACCCAAAGGGTTTCGGCCCGAAACGTTGCCTATTTCCTTCGCTCCATAGATGCTGCTATACCCGCTGAGTTTCTCCAGCCTTTTGTGTACCTTCAATCTTCCAGCATCTGCAGTTCCTTCTTGAACACTAAACAAGCACTTGTTTCACAGACTAAAGTAACACAATGCTATCTAATCTCAACCTCTCCCTCTCTCAAACACACATGATCCAACATTACACATTAACACTCTTACATATACTCCTGAGTCACTTAAATATAAACATCAGCTCACAAAAGACACTCCAATACACAAACATGTACTGTGCATACACGTGCATATAGACATCTGCCTACACATTTTCACAAGCAGTCTAACACATGCTCACATCCAATGGCCAATAGATCCAACTGTGATAGGCTGTTGACTGGAAACATTAACTCACTCTTTCTCGCCAGATGATAAGAATAAGGGGTAAGCCATTTAGAACGGAGACGAGGAAACACTTTCTCACAGAAAGTTGTGAGTCTCTGCCTCAGAGGGTGTTGGAGGCCAGTTCTCTGGATGCTTGCTAGATAGGGCTCTTAAAAATAGCAGAGTCAGGGGATATGGGGAGAAGGCAGGAACGGGGTACTGATTGGGGATGATCAGCCATGATCACATTGAATGGCGGTGCTGGCTCGAAGGGCCGAATGGCCTCCTCCTGCACCTATTGTCTATTGACCTGAGGTTTTTCAGCACATACTGATTTTATTTCAGCTTTTAGCTTTTCAACAATCAAATATTTTTATTGTAAACAAGAATAACAAGTCATTTTAATTTTCACATTCCCCAACACAAATCATTTTTGAGCCCATATTTAACTAAACATTAGCAGTAATGAACAAATGTGCAGTCTGTAAAATATGAAAATTATACATTGATGTTTTAGTGTGTCAGTCCAACAGGTGATATACACTGATGGTTTACAAGTCTAATAGAGGACTTCACTCACCCAGAGCCCAAAGCAGCCCAGGGTTAAGTACACGGGTGAACAAAGGCTCCAAGTGGTCCTGTCACAAGGCATGAGGTATGGATGATATCACTGCGCTACATAAAGAATGCCCTGACTTCTCCCAAACCCGACAATTTAACTTCCTTCACAGTCCAGTGGTGGAGGTCGAGGCAGTGACAGGTCAGTGACAAAGCCAATGGTCAGAACTTCATTCCTCATCCAGCTACAGGTCAGTAATTGCTGCAGTTGGGCAAGGGTCAGTTGGACCAGTGTCTGGCCATCATTCAACAGTTGAATTCATGGGCTCACGATCTGACATGTGAAATCATGCATATTATTGCTGCTGGGAACAAGTTAGGAGAACAGGTGTGTAGACACAGAAGTCCCGTGGGTTGAAACCGAGCGGCAACAGAAAGGAGAGCTGTTCATAGTGTCTCCTCCTATGGTTCCAGTCCCCCCCCCGCTGCATTTAGATCGATCATATCTACTACTTCATTGAGGCTTCCAAATATCTTTTAAAAATATTTCATAACTTCTCCAATCACATAATTGTTGCCTATCATTTTGTTTTACATTAGTTTAGAGAAACAGTATGGAAACAGGACCTTTAGCCCACTGAGTCTGTGCTGACCAACAATTACCCAATCATTAATTCTCTCCTACACATTAGGGACAATTTACAGGAGCTAATTAACCTACAAACCCGCACATCTTTGGAATGTGGGAGGAAACCCACCTGGTCACAGGGAGAACGTACTAGCTACATCCAGACAGCACCCATAGTTAGGTCTCTGGCACTGTAAGGCAGCAACTCTACCACTGTGCTGCCTAGTTGGAAGTATTAGTTGGAAATGATAACAGAATTGTTGCTAATGGGAACTAACCAGCTGGTGTCTGATCTTAGTGTTAACCAGATACCATGCCTTAACCTTCAGCAGCAGTGACACAGCATGTGTATACACAAAAACAGTCGACAAAACAATGTGACACTCTTGGGTAATCATGAGAAAGTCCGATACTCCTGGAAATGCTCAGCTGGTCGGGCAGCATCCGTGGACAGAGAAACAAAGTCAACGTCAACACAGAACTGCCACCAGACCGATCAACAATCTTTCTGGATTATTCATGATTGAACACGGCCCAGACTTCTGCCGTAATCAGTGATCTTGGACGCGTAGCGTTGGCTGGCGGTTTCTGGGATGTTGGTCTCAGCTGGAGATGCCAGGTCAGGATGTAGAGGGTTCGTAGGGAAGTTTTCCTTGATCAGTGGTTGATGCAGAGAGCAGATATGAAGACAGCGATGGCCCAGGATTGGACAGAATGGGATGCTGCATGGATAGAGGATGCAAAGGACTCCAGCAATTCTCTGATCATCAACAGCCCAGCCACCAGGGCCGCTACTGGGACTCTCGGCTGGTTGTAGAGTCAGACAATTGGAATTGCAGATTGAGCTGCTGTGTGATTCACCATGTTTTTGTTCCCTCAGTGGGTTGTTCCAAACAAGCTTCACCTCAAGCCCGACAACACTTTATATCCTCACCTGTGCTGGAGGTGGAAATCTAAGCCTTTGATGAAGGCGCTGGAAGAACAACAATTTGATTCAAGAAAATATGGGTTTCACATTTAAAATAGTCTTTGTGGTGGGCAGGGTATTACCTGGGTACTTTGTTCCAGAAGGCAAGCTTGGATGATGAATGAAGAATTATCCAAGTCAAGACAGTCATAAGGGTGTGAGTATGTGAGACAGGCCAGGACATTCTGAAGCCATTTCCCTCTCCCCTGACTCTCAGTCTCAAGAAGGGTCTCGACCCGAGACATCACCTATTTCTTCTCCAGAGATGTTGCCTGACCCGCTGAGTTACTCCAGCACTCTGTGAAAGGTCACCTCTCCATGTTCTCCACAGAGTTACTCAGCGGGTCAGGCAGCATCTGTGGAGAACATGGATAGGTGACGTCTCAGAGTGCAGGAGTAACTCAGCGGGTCAGGCAGCATCTGTGGAGAACATGGATAGGTGATGTTTTGGGTTGAGACCCTGCAATCCAGTTTGCCTGGCATCAGTAATAAGGAATATGCTGGCATCTATTATAACTGAAGTGGTTAGATGGCTCTAATGCTGAGTAATCTCAGTAAACTGAGTAAAAGCAACAACAGGTTTTTGTACATTAAGGAAATCAAGGGGCATGGTTGGTGGAGGAAGGGGTGCTGAGATACCAGATCAGCCATGATCTTATAGAATGGAAGCACAGGCTGAATGGTCCACTCCTCCCTGTATAATCAGAGGAGTCGTTCTGAAATACTGCGATTGTCATAATATTGGAAAGAGGAGATCTAAATGAGCGTTGAACTGCAAATTAACATCTCTGTGAGTAGTTTAGAATTATGTGTCATGGGCTTAATGAGCCAAAGCACCACATTCCTGAGGAATTATTTGACTTTAATAGCTTAAATATACTCCCTAATTAAGGTGGGGGAAATATTCCTCTTTCAACCAATAGATACTTTGTTATTGCTGTTATGGTTTGTGGGATCGTGCCACATTGCTGAGCAAGTTTCTCTCCATTACTAGAGTGACTACATTTTAGAAAGACTGTAACTCTCTGAGGTTATGAAAGGTGCTACATAAATGCGAGATTCGAATCAAAGATACTACCTGAAGAGATCAATATTATTTCCAATTTTTGCACTTTGCATCTGTTGAAATATTTGCAGAAATATTGCATAAGGCTTTTACTAAAGTTGGAATTGGTGGGGGGGGACAGTGGACAGTGGTGGGGGGGGATAGGGGTGGGGGGGATAGGGGCGGGGGGGATCAGGGTTGGGGGGGATCAGGGTTGGGGAGACAGGGGAGGGGGGACAGGAGCGGGGGGGACGGGTGGGCAGGGGCAGGCTTACTGTCACGTTGCACTTGGCATGAGACTGGAGCAGGAATGGTTATTGGCCGATTAAAGATGGCACAAGTCATGATTTAGAATGAAAGAGAACAACTTGCTTTTTATAAAACCGGCAGACACATGATGGTTGGCTGCTTGCAGCCGTGAGGCCGCACTCTCAATATCCCAGTGGTCGCCGTGTGTGACGAGGGTGAATGAACAGGAAATGAATGACACTGCAGTTTGTGCCAAGTGTTTTGAGCAGTCAATGTGCCTGTGTTGGTGAATTATGGCAGAGTTGGTGGGGAGAATGAAATGGGATTAGTGCAAATGGTTTCTCAATGGTTTGCAGAGACTTTGTGGTCCAAAGGCTGTGTATCTGCTGCACCAACCATGCCCCTTGATTTCCTTAATCTGTGTAATGCTATTATAGTTAGAATAGGTGGAGGCTGATGTTGTGAAGCCTGGTGCACAATTCCAATGAGTTATATATACCCTGCCACTAGCTGGGGGTCCAGAGGATTCTGTTTTCAACATTGACATTTGACACTGCTATTCAAGGTGAATACTTGTAGACTTTCCATACGGAGCAGCTTCTTCTGTAACTCCAAAGCTGGCGGTGCACAAAAACAAGAGTAGGTAATGCTCACTTCTCCTCAGGTCCACTGACAGTGTGAGACTTGTTGCCAAAGCTGCTGCACTCCCAGCTCTGAAGATGTATACACTGCCCGCTCAGAGCTGACCTCCTCCCTGGGTCAGTGATGGCTGTTCACCGATGGACGGCCATTGGCACCAGTACCATTCTTCATGCCCTCTTCTTCACTGCTCGCCTCACACTCCTCCATATCACTCCGATCATCTCCATCCAGCTGAAAGACAAAGTTAGGAAAAGTGGATAGGAAAGGTTTGCAAGGATGCAGGCCAAGCTTGAGCAGGTGGGACTGGTGTAGATGAGGCACCTTGGTCGGCATGGACAGTTTAGTTTAGAGATGCAGTATGGAAACACGTCCTTCGGCCCTTCGAGTCCGTAACGACCAGTGATCCCTGCACACTAACACTATCCTACACACACTAGGGACAATTTTACCAAGCCAATTAACCTACAAACCTGTACATCTTTGGAGTGTGGGAGGAAACCGAAGGACTCAGATAAAACCCACGCAGATCACGGGGAGAACGTACAAACTCCGCACAGCCAGCACCCGTAGTCAGGATCGATCCCAGGTCTCTGGCGCTGCATCACCGGTTAATAGGTTGGGTCAAAGGCCCTGTTTCTGGGCTGCATGACTCTCCTGACTCTAATGTTGGTCGGTTTAATGGACCAACTGCAAAGAAGTGCTTGTCTAAAAAAACAGAATGACATTGGAACCTGACACTCGTGAATTCCTGCACGACTCACAATGAATCCTGCAGGAGTTCTGTGAACTCAGGACAATGAGGCAGCTGGAACACATGCAGCCAGAGCCATGGCTGATTGGAATTATTTATGTGGAGCAGGAGTCATGAATAATGTCAGAGAGATACGGCACGAATAAAGGCCCTTCCTTCATCCACCATATGCACAATCACCAGCCACCACCATTCACATTAATACAACATTAATCTCCCCACATTCTCATCAATTCCCCCCAGATTCCACCACTCCACTACACACCAGGGACAATTACAGTGGCCAATTAACTTGCCAATGCATAGGTTTGAAATGTGGAGAACGTACAAACTCCACATAAACAGCGCCCAAGGTCAGGATTGAACCCGTGTGTCTGGTGCTGTGAGGCAGCAACTCTATTAGCTGCGTTACGACACTCCACGTTGTACACCACAGACAGACAGTAAAATGGAACCGAAGGAGCCAGTGAGATCATGGTTGTTATTGGACTAGCTGTCAGTGGTAAATTGGCCCCAGTGTGTAGGTTGCAAAAGTGGGAATACATGGAACTAGTGTGCGGGTGATCAAGGGGCGGTGTGGACTCAGTGGGGTGAAGGGCCTATTTCCACACTGTATAAACTAAACAGAGTCTTTGCTGTCTCCTTGGTTCAGGGACAAGAAAGGTAATTTGTGCCGATGTCTGCATATCCTGAACACATTGTTGCTCAGTTTCCTCAAGTCAGTTTAACGCAAGTCAGAGGGATGATGGGGGAAAGCTATTAGTAAAGGAGATTCAGCAGAGCATTAAAAAAACTGAGGGTGATCATGCATCGTTAAGTGAAGGGCTGTATGAGTATGGGTGTCTATGTGGATTCACAGGTGAACTACAGGTGATCACAGCCTTCCTACACAGGTGATATAAAACCGCTTACCTTACTGAAGAGAAACTTTGCCATCATCCGCAGGATGAGGAACGCCCAGAAAACATGAAGCATCTGAAGGACAACCAGCATGACGTTGAAGAAATAATATCCGAAGAATGGTGGGTAGTGGTGAACGGGATAGACCCAGGTACAGTGGATGATCCTGTGGACAAAAACAGGTCACACTCAAACACAATATGCTGCAGGTCAGGGCGCACCTGCCGGAAGAGGAACGGACATCGGACCAGAGGCGGAGACTGAAGCTTGTAAAGGTACAGGGAGGGTGGGGCAGGGAGGGTGGGGAACAGAGGGTGGGGCAGGGAGGGTGGGGAACAGAGGGTGGGGAACAGAGGGTGGGGAACAGAGGGTGGCGCAAGGAGGGTGGCGCAAGGAGGGTGGGGCAGGGAGAATTAGCGCAGGGAGGGTGGGGACAGGGAGGGTGGCGCTGGGAGGGTGGGGACAGGGAGGGTGGCGCAGGGAGGGTGGGGCAGGGAGAATGGCGCAGGGAGGGTGGGACAGGGAGGGTGGGGAACAGAGGGTGGGACAGGGAGGGTGGGACAGGGAGAATTAGCGCAGGGAGGGTGGGGAACAGAGGGTGGGGCAGGGAGGGTGGGACAGGGAGGGTGGGGCAGGGAGGGTGGGACAGGGAGGGTGGGACAGGGAGGGTGGGACAGGGAGGGTGTCTGACGGGGTGAAGTGGAGTGAGCACAGAAATAAGCTGTGGTCAGTGAGTGCATGGGGACAGGTGGACAGGGAGAACTTGGCCAGAGGAATGTTGGAGGTGAGGACACGGGCAGGCTGGGCAGGTGGGAGAGGACAATGTTACAGACACATGATGGACACAGACTGAGGAGTCACATCGCCTGACGTTGGAGATGTCAACGTCGAGTGCGGAGGCTGTAAAGAGCCCAGACACAAGACATGGTGCTGCTCCTCAAGCTTGCTTTGGGCATGACTAGCGGTGCAGGAGGTCACAGACAGAGTGCCAGACGGCAGTGGGATGGAAAATGAAAGTGCAGCAACAGGAAGCCCTGTAGCTAGAGCGAGGCAGGTGACAGGTAGATACAGGTAGACAGCTGGGCTAGGCAGGTAACGTGCATACAGGTGAGGGGGGTTTGGCAGGCAGATAGTTGGAACAAAGACTGGACATATTCAGCACCTTAACATCACTCCCTTATTACTGGCGAAACTCTGGAATGTTCCGCAGGGTTTACTCACCAAAAAGGGAAGATGATGAGCCTGGTGATTATAAACACAGCGGCAAACACGATGAAGAGGGAGTTACAGAGCGATTTCCACCCGGCATAATTAAACATCTTGGCCGACTGCAACAGAGGGACGGATAACTCAATATAAATCACCTTTAACTGATCAAAACATCCAGCCCATCACATCACTGAACACCTGGTGCCACATCTGGTGCCACACTTACCTCCAACAAGATGTCCGAGGCATCATGTACGGCCATCACCAGCGTTCCCACACGGATGTAGTTCGCACACCAGGAGAAACTCAGCAGGATGATCGTTGCTAAATGATGAATTATTTGTTCTTGAAAATCCTGGGAAATGAGGAGTTATTTCACTTGGATGAGAAACGTCATTGTCTGTTGATGATTTCAGAACTACTGAACCTGAGGATATAATCTCTGCCCCATTACATGCTCTGACCCATGAGGGTGACCCATGAGGGTGACCATGAGGGTCTCCGGCGCTGTGAGGCAGCAGCTCTACCGTTTTACCACAGTGCCGCACTAGTTTAGAGGATGGAATTTATGAGATGAAGGTGAGTAAATTATATCAGGATGCTGGTCAGTGATGGAGTTATTTACCCATCGGTCACACTGCAGGGGAATGCAGTACCACTGGTCACTGGTAGCTCCACTCCATCCCCCAGCTGCAATAATGGTGGCAGGACAACAAAGAACAGGGGGCAAATGGGAAACACAAAGTGCTGGAGTAACTCAGCGGGTCGGGTAGCATCTCTGGAGAACATGGATTGGTATTGTTTCAGGTCGAGTCCCTGCTTCAGACTGAATGCAGCACAGATGCTGCCTGAGCCGCTGATTTACTCCAGCACTTTGTGTCCTTTTGTATATTAACCAGCACCTGCAGTTCCGTGTTTCTAAATTAGATTATGAATTCCACCTTCAACTATCAAATTTGATTTCTTAAACCTTATGGAATTTTCTTTCACGACATTCATCAATTAAAAAGGTGCTGGAGTAACTCAGCGGGTCAGGCAGCATCTGTGGAGAACATGGATAGGTGGCATTTCAGGTCTGGGCCCTTATTAGTCATTATCTGTCTATTGCCTCCACAGATGCTGCCTAATCCACTGAGTTCCTCCAGCACTTTGTGTCTTGTAGTTTATTGTGTATTTTAGTTCAATGTTAATTAATGTTCAGTTAATTTTTTTCAATTAACTCCACGATCCCATTGTCATTACCTAGTGGGTTAAAAACAGAAGTCCAACTGCAGTGTTGATTTGACACCGAGCCAACAGTCAGATCCAAAGATACTTGAGCAAGATGCTCAGATCCACACATACCTTTCTTTTGACATCCGATGCAATGCTGAACAATAGTGACCAGTAGAAGCTCAGTTCGATGATGTAGTACCAATATTGAGAGGGTAACAATGACTAGGGAGAACATAGAGACATTGATCAATGAGGCAAGCTGGATATGTCATTGCAACCCATAAGTGTACAGAATGACCACAGATCCACGGCACACTTGATCATATTGTTCACTGTACAACCATTGTCCACACAACAAAGAGAGGCGGTTAAATCTGTGCACCGGACAACAATAGGACCTCGCATTGATCAGCGAGAACATTTCCTCATCACCATTCAAAAACATGCTCCACAGCAGAGTTAAATGTGAGCACACAAAATGTATAGGAAGGAACTGCAGACACAGTTTTTTTGAGGAGGTGATGAAGGTGATCAATAAAGGTTCAGCAGTGGATGTTGTCCACAAGGATTTTAGTAAAGCATTTGATAAAGTCCCCTGTACACTGGTCAAGAAGATTGGGACTAACAGAGACTTGATCGTACTGATTCAGAATGAGCTTCCTGATAGAGGACTTTGTTTAGGCTGTATGTGGAGTATTGTGTGAAGTTCTGGTTGATTTGGAAACTGTGGCAAAGTACAGTCTATGAGGCTGGGATTACAGGGTATTAGTTACAAGTGGGACGTTGCGGACTCAACCTGAAGAAGTGGGGCCTCTGGGACTCTGACAAGTGCAACTGTGGAGAGGTACAGACAATGGCCCACCTACTGACTTGCGGTGGAGAGGCACGTACTGTGGGCGATCTCCGCAGAGGCACAGATGTGGCACTGGCTGCGGCAACGATGGCAGAATGTTTTCTGGCACACGAGTGAACGAACAAAGTACAAGGGGAGGTTGGACAGACTTGGATTGTTTTCTCTCTCCCAGAGGTTGTGGGAGACCTGAAGATGTTTATAAAATGATGACAGGCATGGATAGGGTAGACAGTCAGAACCTTTATCCTTGGATGGAAAATCAAATATTAGAGGGTGTAGCTTTAAGTTGCGAGGGCCAAAGATTAAAGGAGATGTGCGGGGCATTTTGATATTTTACACAGAGGGCGGTGAATACCTAGAACACACTGCCAGGGGTGGTGGATGGAACAGACACATTAGTGGGGAATGGAGGGATAGGGAATATGCAGATCAGCACAGACATTGTGGGCCGAAGGGCCTGTTCCAGTGCGGTACTGTTGTGTCCTATGTTGACATCGTATCCTGGTTTACCTTACAGGAGTGGAGGTGTTCAGATATCGCCTGCTCAGTCGACACAACGGCTATCTGATGCACTCACCTGTTTGGGGTATCCCACCCAGACCTCCCAGGTGTCGTAAAACCACGGTTTCTGCAACAGAGACGGAGAAATACGGCCCAGTTAACCGACTGCACCATACTGGGGTCAGAGTAGGCACGAGAACACACACACAATGCAAACCACACTGCCACCCCCTCCCTTCCTACCCCCTCCCTTCCCACCCCCTCCCTCCCAATCCCCCTATACAAACAGAACATCGGCAGAAGGTCTCACCTTCCACTTGCTTGAGATGGTCCAGGAAACTTCTGAATCAATGGATGAGTTTTGTTTCTGGCCCCTGTTGGTGTGGAGGTGAAAGACCCCCCCCGCATGGGCACTGAGACCACCCCCCATGTACGTCCCTGCTGAATGTGGCCCACCCAGGTACAGGCTTGGTGAAGAGTACAAGACAAACCTGTGTCAGAATCATCCACCCTAAACCCAATTGAATCAGGTTTGTTTGGGCAACAACTTGTCTTTGAAGGGGAATGTGTCCAGCACACGTTTACCACAGTGGAGTGGGGAGTGAATACTTACATCAATGAGGACAGTGATCCCACCAGTAAATGCCAGCAGATAAAAGGTACATCGCCAGCTGGAAAACAAGAGAGTGTATTGCTTAGGTCATGGTAGAGACACAATACTGGAGTAACACAGTGGGACAGGCTTACATCTGTCATCTCTCTGAAAGGAATAGAGAGATAACCTATTCGGTAGGTGCTGGATGGAATGGGAGTCATACTGGTTCACTTTTCATACATGCAAGAGGCTATTCAGCCCATCAAGTCTATCCAGGTTCTCTGTGGTTTCCTATCAGTCCCATTCCCGTTATTTCCTTGGAATCTGTTCTCTCTCACAGAAGGACACAAAGTGTTGGAGTAACTCAGCGGCTCAGGCAGCATCTCTGCAGAACATCCACATCCACAGCAACAACTAGACATAATCTCTGCCATCTCAAGGGATATGGGGAGAAAGCAGGAACAGCGTACTGATTTTGGATGATCATCCATGATCATATTGAACGGCTGTTTTGACTCGAAGAGCCGAATGGCCTACTCCTGCACATACAGTATTTTCTATCTTTCTATCTCCGAGCCCCATCAGTTACCCCATCATTATCTATTCCTTATGACCTCATCGGTTCATTTATTTCCACGAGGAACATCCTGTTTATGGCGAAGGTAGACACAAAATGCTGGAGTCTGCAGAAGGGTCTCGACCTGAAACGTCAGCCATTCCTTCTCTCCAGAGATACTGCCTGTCTTGCTGAGTTCTTTTGTGCACTTTGTGTCTACCTTCGATTTAAACCAGCATCTGCATTCTTTCCTGCACATCCTGTTTATGGCAATGCACTCATGAGCAATATAACTCTCAGGACCAGCGGTAGAGTTGCTGCCTCACAGCGCCAGAGACCCAGGTTTGATCCTGACTACAGGTGCTGTCTGTGTGGTGTTTGCACGTTCTCCCCGTGACCACGTGGGTGCTCCGGTTTCCTTCAACATCCCAAAGTCGTGTGGGTTTGTACGTTAATTGGTCATTTGTTAATTGGCCCCTGGTGTGCAGGGAGAGGATGTGAAAGTGGGAGAACATAGAACTAGTGTAAACGGGTGATCGATGGTCAGCGTGGACTGGCTGGGCCGAAGGGCCTGTTTCCACCCGTCTTTCAGTTCCCATAGGTTAAGGCAACACAGGAAGGATCGGTTAGAACCTCACGTGATACTCACCAAGCTTCGCGAAACTTTTTCATCAAACTCGGTCTGTCCTGGTTCCGCCTCCTCCTAAACCATCGCTCCGCTTGCCGTATAGAACAGCTGCATTTCTTAGACAGCCCTTCTAACTGTGACTGCAAACATTATGGACAATTACAATAATTCATTACCTGGCAACCTCGATAACAATTCCCCGATTAACAGTTGCACATCATTCAAAGTAATACATGCTGCCTAGCTTGGGCAAATGTTGTATTGGGTCTGGGAATGGGAATAAGTAGTGAGAATAAAGGAACATCATAGGCAATACTGCAGGAAAAGAACCTGGGAAAATAGTTCATAATCTATTAGGCATGTGCAAAATTGGGACCAAGCAGGGTGGTTCATAAGCCGAGAATAGGGTTTTGGCCTTTGTAGTTAAGGAGTGACCTAGTTATATTGGCAGCGGTAATTGAAGGTTAGTAAGAATGTGTTTGTGAAAATTAATGTAGTTTGATTACTGCGGGACGTCATACAGAAACATTTTTTTCCCCTGTACTGTTTAAATCCAAGACAGCTTTTTTTCTGTTTGCCAATTTCCAAGGTATTCCAATGGCTCTTATCTTAAGTGGGTGGAGGTGAGGGAGGGGAGGGAGGTGGTGGGGAGGTGGCGGTGGCGGTGGGGACCCTCAATACTCACTACTAACTTGCCAGAGTGCACACTCAAATCAAAAAGAAAGCTCACCTTGTTTGGATGTTTGGAAACTGAGACAAAAACGTTTTCTAGAACAGGGTTATGTGTGGCCTTTAACCGGGCTTGTTCCTTGAGCCCCATGACTTTGGCAAGTGGGGTCGCTACCAGCCTGCGGGTGTAAGCACACACGACAGTAAACACAGAGCTACAGACAAACACAAACACACTGCAGACAGAAGCACCTAACCCCCCCTCCCCCTCACCCTCCCGTGACAGACCCTGTCCCCCACATTTGCAGCCTGTCCCCACTCGAGTATTTATTCAGCCTGCTTCTGATCGCTGCTCCAGGTGTCCTTTCCAGTCCCAGGCTGTGCCTGCCCAATCAAGCCCAGCCTGACCCGCTGAATTACTCCAGCTTTTTCTTCAGTATAAACCAGTATCTGCAGTTCCTTCCCACACAATCACCACCGAGCCTGCCTCCATCGTGTCCCCTCTGGACAGAGACTCATCTGCCAGAGAAAACAACATTGTCTTACTTAGAGCGTAGAACAAAGAGCTCCACAGCACAGGAACAGATCCTTCAGCCCACTCTGTCTGTACCAAATATGATGCCAAGTTAAACTGATCTCATCTGTCTGCACGTGATCCATGTCACTCCATTCTCTGCGCCTACATGTGCTGTCTAAAAGCCTCTTAAAGACCACTATCGTATCTGCCTCCACCACCACCCCTGGCAATGCGTTCCAGGCCCCCACCACCCTGTGCAAAATAAAGCCCCGCACATCTCCATGAAACTTTCCCCTCTCACCGTATGGCTACGCCCTCTAGTATTGGACATCTCCATCCTGGGAAAAAGGTTCAGACTGTCTACCCTATCTGTGCCTCCCATCATTTCACATACATCTTATGCCAGGAAAACCCTCCACAGTTTATTATAAACACAATCTATTCAGACCACGACAGAATAATCCAGTCTCTCCATAATCCAGTCTCTCCATATCCTTATGTCTTCGAGAGGCACAAGGAACTGCAGATGCTGGTTTACAAAAGTAGACACAGAGTGCTGGAGTAACTCAGCGGGTCAGGCAGCATCTGTGGAGAACATGGATAGCTGACGTTTCTGGTGAGACTCTTCTTCAGACTGATTGTGATGGCAGGTGGAGAAGAAAGCTGGAAGGGAAGAGGGGCAGGACTAAGCATGGCTAATAGGTGGATACAGGTGAGGGAGGTTTTTAAATAGGCAGATTGTTGGACAAAGTACAGAGATGAAAAGACAAAAGGTGTGAGATAAGGATAGAAGTGGGGTGAATGGTGGAGACAAGAAGGAATGTGGGTGGCAGGGGAGGAGGAGGGGGGAGGGAGAAATATGTATGGGTGATGCACAGGGCAGGGGGGAGGGAGGAAAAACAGTGAGCTGTTTATAGGTTAGTTGTCTAAAATAGGAAAATTCCACATTCATACTTTATGTTGTAAGCTACTCAAGCAGAAGAACATCGCATAGAACTAACAACTAACTAACATCTCTATTGGAAAATCTCAGCAAGGTAGCCTCTTGTTATCAAATGTGAGTGAATGAAGTATGACAGAGATATAATTCATGTGAAACAGAGCAAGCCACAAGGAGTTCACATGGTTGAATGTTTGGGTTGGGCTGCCAGTTTACACACAAAGCTGTTCACTACATGACCAAAGTCTGCATAACCCTCGGTGTCAATCAATTTTGAAATGATCACTGAAGATGTGGTCCTGGGTGTTTAAAGCCCTCGGATCATGTGGGACTCATGCACAACGCTCTCATACACACGCATGTCATACATGCACGTGCACACACACACACACACGTGTATACTCATACTCACAGGCATGTACACACGTAATCACACACACTCACGCTCACACACGCTCTCACAGGTATGTGCGCACGCTCACACACACTCACTCACGCTCACACACACTCACTCCCGCTCACACACACTCACTCACGCTCACACTCACACTTATCTACTCCCTACACACTAGGGGCAATTAGGGGCAGCACGGTGGCACAGCAGGTTGAGTTGCTGCCTCGCAGCACCAGAGTCCTGGGTTTGATCCTGCACGGGTGCTGTCTGTGTGGAGTTTGCAGGTACTCCCTGTGACTTCCGGGTGCTCCGGTAACCTTCCACATTCCAAAAACATGTGGGTTTGTAGATTAATTGGCCCATGTGTAACGGGATAACTAGTATGAATGGGTGATCAATGGTCAGTGAGGACCCAATGGGCTGAAGGGCCTGTTTCCACGCTGTATCTCTAAACTCCTCTGTGCTAGTTTCCCAGAACCCTCAATACCCAGATCTTGCAAACATTTAATTACTTCCTCTTTAAATACCCCAATGATCTTGCCATCACGACCTGCTGTGCTACGGTGCTTCTGGCTGCGGCGGGGACTTTAAATCTCGACCGCCGGCCTGTGGCCTACAACAATCTAAAGCCGCGGTCTCCTGGACTGACTGGACTCTGGTCCTGTACACGGGGGGGAAATGGAGGAGGACTGGCTAAATATTTGTGCCTTCCACCACAGTGATGAATGCTGTGGTGGATGTTTGTGTTACAGTTTTATTGTGTGTTCTTTATTATTGTACTGCTGCTGACAACCCAAATTTCCACCAACCCTGGTTGTGTGGCAATAAATTATATCTATCTATCTATCTATCTATCTATCTGGGGTGAAAGGGTTCAAATCTAAATCAAAACCTGCTCTCTGGGAGTGAACAGCATTTCACAAGGTCTGGTATGAAACCAGGAATGTCCTAGTCTTGTTGGATGTAGTCACACCCTTTGTGTAACTGTGTCCACATCTGATTTGATATTCTCATTCCCATCGCAAGAGAAACAGTTCATTAATGGCGGAGTCCTGGCGTACACTCACCGACCGTTTTGCTCGTTCTGCCAGAGCCGGCTGGGTCTCCCGGTAGCCAACCATTTCAACTCCCCTTCCCATTCCCTTCCCATTCCCACACTGACCTTTCTGTCCTGGGCCTTCTCCATTGCCAGAGTGAGTTCACACACAAACTGGAGGAACAACACCACATATTTCACATGATATTCTTATTAGTCAAACTCTCCAGCTTTAGACAAGTAAAAGATTTACCTTTCAAATAAATATCGGACCACTATAAGGAGCAGGGCGTAGATGACGGTGACATATAAATGAGAGACCGTTGCATATTCATAGTCCTCTGTGTCCTGCAGATCGGCCCATGTCACATTCCGGGGAAGCCACAGGTGATCCCACCAAAACCAGTCGCTCAGAGTCTGCAACATCTTCCTGGAAACAAATCAACATCTAATCAATTACACATTTTTAAATTGTACACAAAATCCTTATGAGTTGAATTGAGTGAGTTTAGTGTATTCGGCCCATCAAGTCTACTCCACCATTCAATCATGGCCGATCTATCTTTCCCTCTCAACCCCATTGTGGAGAACATGGACAGGTGACGTTTCACAGAGTGCTGGAGTAATTCAGTGGGTCAGGCAGCATCTGTGGAGAACATGGATAGGTGACGTTTCACAGAGTGCTGGAGTAACTCAGCGGGTCAGGCAGCATCTGTGGAGAACATGGACAGGTGACGTTTCACAGAGTGCTGGAGTAACTCAGCGGGTCAGGCAGCATCTGTGGAGAACATGGACAGGTGACGTTTCACAGAGTGCTGGAGTAACTCAGCGGGTCAGGCAGCATCTGTGGAGAACATGGATAGGTGACGTTTCACAGAATGCTGGAGTAACTAAGAAGGAGAATGGTGGGATATGGACATATACAGGCAGATGAGATCTGTTGAACTTGTCATCGTGTTCAGCAGGAATGTTGTAGGCCAAGGAACAGCTCACGTGTTGTACTGATCTATGTTCAATGTTCTAAAATGCTGTAAATACTCAGCAGGCCAGTCAGCATCTGACCAGAAGTGTTGACTTTGGTTCTCTTTCCACAGATGCTGTGGTGAATAGCACTGAATGAAAACACTTCCAGAATGGTAAAGCACTAAGTAAAATACTTTCTTGTGCTCATGACATTCAAAATGCAATCACCGCGACAGGACAATAGGCCCATGTATTAGTCACTGGGTAACGATCGCAACTTATTATTAATAAGCTAACAGAATTGCCCTGGGCTGACCTCTATTAAACTGATATGGGAATATTTTATACCAGACCACACCTCACATTAAACAATTATGCAACATTCTCTGAAAGACACAGAGTTATACAGTGCCCTCCATGATGTTTGGGACAAAGACACATCATTTATTTATTTGCCTCGGTACTCCACAATTTGAGATTCATAAAACAAAAAATAACATGTGGTTAAAGTGCACATTGACAGATTTTAATAAAGGCCATTTTTATACATTTGGTTTCACCATGTAGAAATTACAGCAGTGTTTATACATAGTCCCCTAATTTCAGGGCACCAGAATGTTTGGGACACAGCAATGTCATGCAAATGAAAGTAGTCATGTTTAGTATTTTGTTGGATATCCTTTGCATGCAATGACTGCTTGAAGTCTTCGATTCATGGACATCACCAGTTGCTGGGTGTCTTCTCTAGTGATGCTCTGCCAGGCCTGTATTGTAGCCATCTTTAGCTTATACTTGTTTGGGGACTAGTCCCCTTCAGTTTTCTCTTCAGCATATAAAAGGCTTGCTCAATTGGGTTCAGATCGGGTGATTGACTTGGCCACTCAAGAATTGACCTAATTCTAACTTTGACTATTTGTTACTTTAGCAGTATGTTTGGGATCAGTCTGAAGAAGGGTTTCGTCCTGAAACGTTGCCTATTTCCTTTGCTCCATAGATGCTGCTGCACCCGCTGAGTTTCTCCAGCACTTTTGTTTACCTGTTTGGGATCATTGTCTTGCTGAAGAATGAACTGCCGACCAATGAGTTTTGAGGCATTTGTTTGAACATGTGCAGATAGGATGTGCCTCTACACTTCAGAATTCATTATGCTACTACCATCAGCAGTTGTATCATCAATGAAGATCTGAGCCAGTACCTTCAGCAGCCATACATATCCAGGCCATAACACCCCCACACACAGCACCTGAAGTGAGGATCGAACCCAGGTCTAAAGTGTGTGAGTGCATAGTTGGACCAGGGACATTGCTCACTATCTAGCCAATAACGATTTCTCGGGAAGCACTTGGAGCTAATAATGGCTACAATTTAAACACAAAACACATATCTGCATTTATATTGCTCATGAGTGTACTGCCATAATCAGTGGGTGTTCCTTGTGACAGTGCCGCTCTGTGACACCCACCCCAGCAGGTGGGGGCTCAGTCCCAGCAGGTGGGGACCCACAGCAGGCAGGGGGCTCAGTCCCAGCAGGTGGGGGCCCTGTCCCAGCAGGTGGGGGCTCGATCCCAGCAGGTGGGGGCTCGGTCCCAGCAGGTGGGGACCCACAGCAGGCAGGGGGCTCAGTCCCAGCAGGTGGGGGCTCGATCCCAGCAGGTGGGGGCTCGGTCCCAGCAGGTGGGGACCCACAGCAGGCAGGGGGCCCTGTCCCAGCAGGTGGGGGCTCGGTCCCAGCAGGTGGGGGCCCACAGCCGGCTCAGTCCCATCAGACAGGGCGCTCGGTTCCAGCAGGTGGGGGCTCGGTCCCAGCAGGTGGGGACCCACAGCAGGCAGGGGGCTCGGTCCCAGCAGGTGGGGGCCCGGTCCCAGCAGGTGGGGGCTCGGTCCCAGCAGGTGGGGGCCCGGTCCCAGCAGGTGGGGGCTCAGTCCCATCAGGCAGGAGTGCCTCTGTAGCCATCATTACTTGGAACATTTACTAACAATGGGAAGATCTCAGTTTGATAAAGAGCTGCGGAATACTGAGGCAGACATGGACCAGCTGCTTTGAGTTGCAGGTATGGAGACCTGGAGACAAGCTGCCACGATGTGTTGGTACAACAGAGCTCAAGGCCTGACTCTTACAAAAGGAGGATGGACAAAATGATCTGCTGATGCTGCAACCGTGAGCAAAACTCAGTGCTGGAGGAACTCAGCTGGTCAGGCAGCATCTGGGGAGGGAATGGTTACTTGGCGCTTCGGGTCGGGACCTTTCTTCAGACTGATAGGGGGTGAGACAAAGCCTGGCAAGTGATAGGTGGATATAGGTGAAGGGAGTTTGATTGGCAGAAGGATGGAGTAAGTGACAAATGTTTGAGGTGAAGGAGAGATACATATATGTGGAAAAAAATCTGAAAAGATGGAGATTTACAGTAAGCAATGCTTCGGGAAGTCTAAGATTTAATATCAGGAATAGGACCCCCACAATTCACACAGAAATTCAAGTCAAGAGAGTTTTATTGTCATGTGTCCCAGATAGGACAATGAAATTCTTGCTTGCTGCAGCACAACAGAATATGTAAACATAATACAAAACAGAAGATAAAAGTTCAGTGTTCAAAAGGGAACTGCAGATGCTGGAATATCGAAGGTACACAAAATTGCTGGGGAAACTCAGCGGGTGCAGCAGCATCAGTGTGTCTATAGGTCATATATACACAATAAATAAGTATCAGGAACATTTGCAATTGTACCAGCATTACTCAATGTGCATAAATGTTGCAAAAGCAGGTTGGTAAACGACAAATCTGGGACACACCCATGGCTCAGACTGGACTAACAGGCATTTCGCGGAGTGAAGGAACAGGGGGAGGTGTCGTAACAAAGGCAGGAACAACAGCCAGACTTTATGAAAGATTCTTTGGAGGTGTGGGGATGGGAGAATGTGAGGAATTCAGGAGGCAAGGGCATCTTGAATCAGGCCAACAGTGATGGGACGGGGGAGGGGGTGGGACACAAAGTGGCCAGACTAGTGAAGCCAGACATCTGCCACAGACGGCTGGGGAGGCCACAAGTCAATGGATATATTTAAGACAGAGATAGATAGATCCTTGATTAGTCCGGGTGTCAGAAGTTATGGGGAGAAGGCAGGAGAATGGGGTTAGGAGGGAGAGATAGATCAGCCATGATTGAATGGTGGCGTAGACTTGATGGGCCGAATGGCCTAATTCTGCTCCTATTACACAGGTGTAGTGAGGTACAGGTACAATGAAAATCATGTTTGCAGCAGCATCACAGGCATGTAAACTCAATAAACTCACAAAAACATACATAAGTTACACACCAATTGGTACAGGGTTTGGAGTACCAGGGGTCTTTGTTGGGAAGGCCAGTTATATACACGGGGAATGTTGCAGCTTCCATTCACTACTGTTGTAACTCAGTATAACAATGAATCTCCAGCTAATGCCACTTACATCCTGTGTGTCTCTGAGGGTCAACTCTCAAGATCTCCAAGTCTGGAAGATGTTGGTGAGCCAGAAACACAGCAGAGTTCCCGAACACTCTGACTTCTAATTCACTCTGGCTCACCGACTGACCTCTTTCTTGTGCATGTCACAAATGTTTGCTGCAGACTTTATCCAAACAAACAGTAGCCTGACCTTGACTTTGCCTGACCTTGATGAAACAATCTGAGATTGGCCCGTTCCAGAGGCTCTATCTCTGTTCTACAATCTCATTCTGTACTGTACTGTTGTTGCAAGACAGCTGTTCTCTTCACAAAACAAAATAGACAAATGGAAGATCAAGGCTAACAAGTGTATAAATTGTTTCTCCTGTGTCACGCTGAATCAGACCTGCGTTTGACAGAAGATGGCAGCCAACCCCACAAACAGAAGTTACAGTAATTACCAGGCGTACCTTTAGAATGGAAATAAGGAATTTCTTGAGCTAGAGTGTGGTGAATCTGTGATACTCCTGGGGAAAACCCAGTTACAGGGGGATGGTCCAGAGACAGCACCCTAGTCATGATCAAACCTGGCCTCTGGAACCAAGGCTGCTGCTCTACTAGCTGCACCACTGTGCCGCCCACTGAGCAAACATATTGATAAAATGTTAACCCTTAGGCTTTAGTGGCTGCTGGACAAAGAGGTGGAATTTGTTTTTGAGCACTGCCGATTTCTGGTAAGAACCCATCCAGAGTCTGCAGATACAAAGCACCAGGTGTAGGAATCTGGAATAATCAGCAGGATGATGGAGGAACTCAGTGGGTCGGGCAGCATCTGTGAAAGGTACATCTTCTATTCCTTCCACCCTCCCCTGGCTGCTGTTCATCCCGCTGAGTTGCTCCAGCGTTTGTTTTGTGCCTCATCTATTTTGTTCCGTTCTAAGCAACACAAGGCAGGAGGAATAATAGTGATTGAGTAGGGACACGTACAAGCTGGTGTTTATACCAGACCATTCAGAGAAGCACATTACTCCAGAAACATTGTGAACGTGAGCACAGGTTCTTAATGGATGGAACAGGAGAAAAAGTGAGAGGGGGAAGAGCACAGTGGCGCAGCGGGTAGAGCTGCTGCCTCACAGCGCCAGAGACTCGTGTACAAATATAACTTTGGGTGCTGTCTGCCTGGAGTTTGCACGTTCTCCCTGTGACCACATGGGTTTCCTCTGGGTGCTCCGGTTTCCTCCCACATCCCAGACATGTGGGTCTGTAGGTTAATTGCCCCTCTGTAATATTGCCCCAAGTGTGTAGGGAATGGATTATAAAGCGGGATAAATACAACGGGTGTGAATGGGTGATGAATGGTTGATGTGGACCAGTTGGGCCACGTACAAGCTTTATTTTCTATCAATCAATCAATCAATCAATCAATCAGGGTTCAATTATTTCAGATTCCATGGCTCCTTTTCTCTTGATTACAAATACAGAACATTTATTAAAATATGATAGAATTAAGATAGAACTAACTAAAAAGTTGTTCAAAGTAGCTGTACTATTTCCTCAGGAAAAGGCCACCAGGTCAATGATGGACTGACTGCCCCTTTCCCCATACAGTCTGATGACTGGGCGGCAATGGAAGATCAGCAATTTACAGACTGATGTCAGCAAGATTGACAGGTCCCAAGGTGGGTAAATGTAGTCAGTGTTGGGTTTTCCAATGATGTCCACCTAAAACATCACCCATTCCTTCTCTCCAGAGATGCTGCCTGACCCTCTGAGTTACTCCTGCACTCTGTCTGTCTTTTGTTCCAATGACATATAGGCTGTGATCAAAGGGCCGAATGGTCTCCTGCCGTTCCCATGGGAAACAGAGACCCATGGCATGGAGAGCGTTGGGTGTGGGGGGCGAGGGGGAGAGCGCGGTGCCCAACTGCCCAGACTGGACAACACACGGTGGGTGACCTGAGGTCCGGGGAAGCGGACTGGCCATCCAGCCAGTGCCCGGAGCCTGCTCTCTGGACAGGGGGAGGGCTCGCCTTGTGTCCCCAGCCCGGGACTGACCAATGGCCCAAACTGCTGCTCACTGCCTGGCCCGGGACGGGATGGGGGAGAGAGTGAGGAGGGGGGAAGAGAGAGGGCGAGGCTGGCAAGGCAGCGCCACGTTTCCCGCTCCCTCCGCGACTGGTTCGGCGGGTTCACGTTCACCGCATTCCTGGCTGCGGAATCCGCAGTTGTCGCCACTCTGGGGGTGGGGGGGCAACGCGCCCCGGGTGGACACGGCGTTGAAACCCAAGGTCCGGAGCAGCCCCGGTCCCCAAACCCCGGTCCAACACCCGCCGGGACCCGCTCTACCTGGGACCCCGCGGGCTCTGTTGCCCCACTCACTCACTACCCGGGGCCGACAGCCCAGCCTCCAGCCAGCCGGCGCTGGCGTTTACACATTTGGATCAAATTTGAGTACGGACGATACAGACAAATATTGATCTCACCTTCTCCAGCGCTGTGATTGCGGCTCTGCGCTGCTCCACACGTGTCCAGCACACACGCACCCAGCTCACACACACACCCAGCGCGCACACACACACACACACCCAGCTCACACACACACCCAGCGCACACACACACACCCAGCTCACACACGCACACCCAGCTCACACACACGCACCCAGCTCACACACACACCCAGCGCACACACACACACCCAGCGCACACACTAGCTCCAGTACCTCCCCCAGCATGGACCTCTGCAGATAGACATAAAATGCTGGAGTAACTCAGCGGGACAGGCAGCATCTCTGGAGAGAAAATATGGGTGAAATTTAGGGTCGCGACCCTTCTTCAGACTCACAGGTTTTGTTGGATCCTGTGTGTTTTGTTGAGATCTTAGTATCAGACAAATAAGAAAATAGATCACTTTTACACGGGATATTTAATGACAGCTGTTTAATGTAAGTCTACAGGTGAGTCAGAAACAGCGCACATTCCTTGTATGTATACATACTTGGCCAATAAATAACTTTATTCTGAAATGGAAGTGACTGAAATATAAAATGCTGAAAGTCTCGGGATCTGTGACATCCCATTCTCCATCACCTCACTAAGATCAGACATCTGCCCCTTCTGTGGAAGGGAGAGGATCCAGAGTGGGATTAGTGTAAATGGCATGGACACGATGGGCTGAAGGGCCTGATTCCGTGTTGTCAGACTGTGACACAAAGCTTTTCACTGTACCTCAGAACAATGACAATAAACTAAACACATTGGGTTCTGTCCAAGTAAACCTTCACGCCACCCATGGGTCCAATGCAGTCTTATGGTTCCAACCTACAGACAAGGCAGTTCAATTTAGTTCAGTTTATTGTCACGTGTACTGAGATGCAATGAAAAGCTTTTGTTGTGTGCTAACCAGTCAGCAGAAAGACAAGACATGATTACAATCGAGCATGAACGAAGCAGCCACTACAAATGGGAGGCACTTTGTTGGAACTGTGTGTTTTATTGAGATCTTGGAGTACCACCGCTTCATCAGCCACTGCTGTAAGTTGGGTGCCTTCCATCAGATAGTTTGCAGGTAGCTACACCTCTTCCATGTGCCTTATTAAGCAAGAGGTATCGCCCACAGAACGTACAAATGCCACAGTATCTGTGGCTGCTAAACTTATTAGGCACAGTTGGTTCCCTTAGATAGCAGAACAGCAAGGAGAGTTTAGTCATGATGTGGGCTGGGGCAGAGATGGTGATGCAGACATTCTTAATCCAGTGTCTGGAAAGACAGGCTGGACCTGGCATTACAGGACTTCATACATTGTGGCTGGGAACCTAGGTATTCCTGAAAGAAACAATGGGAAGGCAGACATTCCCAAGGCTGAGGCTGGAAACACAGACATTCCCAAGGCTGGGAACATGGGACATTCCCAAGGCTGGGAACATGGGACATTCCCAAGGCTGGGAACATGGGACATTCCCAAGGCTGGGAACATGGGACATTCCCAAGGCTGGGAACATGGGACATTCCCAAGGCTGGGAACATGGGACATTCCCAAGGCTGGGAACATGGGACATTCCCAAGGCTGGGAACATGGGACATTCCCAAGGCTGGGAACATGGGACATTCCCAAGGCTGGGAACATGGGACATTCCCAAGGCTGGGAACATGGGACATTCCCAAGGCTGGGAACACAAACATTGCCAAGGCCAAGATTAGGAGCAGAGAGATTCCACGGGCTGAGTTAAGTGACGCAGCCATTTCTGGGGCTGAGATTGGATTCCTGGAGCTGATCTTGGGCACATGGGTTTTTGGGACTGACTTTGGGAACACAGACATCCCCAAGGTTGGCACAGGTGTTGGTGGGGCCAAGACTAAATTCCTGGATGGAGTTTAGGAACAGGAGCAGAGAGGTAGGTGAGATTGCAAGCTCTGGCCCAACCCCACTCTGATATTCATGACAAAGCAGAAAATGCTGTTGCAGCTTTCCTAGCACTCTCACTTCCTGATTTATATATTTACTTTCTGAGTTCCAATATCCACTTTGCTTAATGTTTGACTTTCTTATCTGCTCTTATGTTGAATCTTTTTACGTGCTTGTTGCTTTTCCCCAACTATTTTATGTACACAATAATTAATCAGCATGACAACTAAATGAAGCAGTGCCTCATGTTTTGATTAAAGAGAGATTAATTTCTGAAGCAGTTCCAGATGCATTCAAAAACATATTTTCTTGATGGCTTTACATAATGTTTGTTCTAAACTGTTGTGTGATATTTAAAATCACCCATTAGTTGCATTCATAGATTCACATAGCATGGAAACAGGCCCTTTGGCCCAACTTGCCCATGCCAACCAAGATGCTCCATCTACACTAGTCCCTCCCGCTCACATTCGACCCTCCAAACCTTTCCTATCCATGCACCTGTCCAAATGTCTTCAATGTTATTATACCTGCCTCAACAACTCCTTCTGGCAGTTGTGGCATATTCTCACCACCCTCTGTGTAAACTCTCTGAAAAGTCTACAGATCTCCACCCCCAACACCTCTCCATGGATTGATAGCCCAGAACTTAGACATGGTGTTATTCTATTCTTAACTGTCCATGTGGATTCATGCAATTCCATCCATTTTGTTCACCAATATCTTCCTGCAAACTATTAAAACTACAAGTGTTACAATTCACAGGATAGAGAGCAAGTTGACAAATTGGTTCCAAAACTGTCTTGGAAGTAGGAGGCAGAGGGTGATGATGGAGGGTTGTTCGTGCTTGGAAGCCTGTGACCAATAGTGTTCCTTTACAAGGGTCTCGACCCGAAACATCACCCATTCCTTCTCACCGGAGATGCTGCCTGTCCTGCTGAGTTACTCCAGTATTTTGTGTCTATGTTCAATTTAACCAGCATCTGCAGTTCCTTCCTACACATTTAGTTTGTTCCTTTACTGTTTGTTAAAGGCTTAAAAGTTTGGATATAAATGTAGGAGGTATAGAAACATAGAAACATAGAAATTAGGTGCAGGAGTAGGCCATTCGGCCCTTCGAGCCTGCACCGCCATTCAATATGATCATGGCTGATCATCCAACTCAGTATCCCGTACCTGCCTTCTCTCCATACCCTCTGATCCCCTTAGCCACAAGGGCCACATCTAACTCCCTCTTAAATATAGCCAATGAACTGGCCTCGACTACCCTCTGTGGCAGGGAGTTCCAGAGATTCACCACTCTCTGTGTGAAAAAAGTTCTTCTCATCTCGGTTTTAAAGGATTTCCCCCTTATCCTTAAGCTGTGACCCCTTGTCCTGGACTTCCCCAACATCGGGAGCAATCTTCCTGCATCTAGCCTGTCCAACCCCTTAAGAATTTTATAAGTTTCTATAAGATCCCCTCTCAATCTCCTAAATTCTAGAGAGTATAAACCAAGTCTATCCAGTCTTTCTTCATAAGACAGTCCTGACATCCCAGGAATCAGTCTGGTGAACTTTCTCTGCACTCCCTCTATGGCAATAATGTCCTTCCTCAGATTTGGAGACCAAAACTGTACGCAATACTCCAGGTGTGGTCTCACCAAGACCCTGTACAACTGCAGTAGAACCTCCCTTCTCCTATACTCAAATCCTTTTGCTATGAAAGCTAACATACCATTCGCTTTCTTCACTGCCTGCTGCACCTGCATGCCCACTTTCAATGACTGGTGTACCATGACACCCAGGTCTCGCTGCATCTCCCCTTTTCCTAGTCGGCCACCATTTAGATTGTATGATTGGTATGTTTGCAGTTGATACAGAAGTTGCTGGTTTTGTTGATAGTGAGAATCGCCTCAGGTCACAGGGGGATATTGTTAATTGGTAAGATGAGCAGAGCAATGTCAGGTGGAGTTGAATTCCGATACATGCTGGTTGACGCACCTTGGCTGGACTAATAAAGATAGGATAAATCAGTGAATGGGAGATCCCGAGGGGATGTCGAGGAAACAAGGGTCCATATTGTACAAGTTCAAGAATCCTTGAAGGTGGCACTACAGCTGGATGTGGTAATGGAACAGGCTTGTGGGTTACAGAATATAAGAGCAGGGAGTTTATGTTACAACTTTATAAAACACTGGTTCACTCTCAGTTGTTGTTCTGTGCACAATTCTAGTCATCACATTACAGGAAGCAAGATTTGACACAAGTTCTTCCCTCAAACTTGTAACCAGCACATTGGTTATGTTCAGAATACTTGTTTAAGAAAGAACTGCAGATGCTGTTAAAATCGAAGGTAGACAAAAATGCTGGAGAAACTCAGCGGTCTGCTGTCCTGTGATGTCACACTTTGGCACAGAAGACAGGAACAGGTTGTGGCAGAGCCTCTTCCTTCTCTCAGTCTCCACTATCTGGACCAGGGCTCCTGCTCCTTTTAAACTCTCTAATCTTCTCTTCCTGCTCTTTTTAAACTCTCTGTGCCTCTTCTCCCAACCCTTTTAATCTCCAATACTAAAATGAAAAAATCTGTTTTAAAAATAATTCATTTGCAGTTAATTATACTTAAAGAGAGCATTAGATTTAAGAGGAATTTATAATCTGCACAAGATCAGGACAATGAAAACATTGAAAAAAATAGAAAAGGTAACTTAGCAAAAAGTACAGACATATAATGTAAAAGCCTCTACAGATGTAATAAAAATAGATCAGCAAAGATATCAGTGCCTTTGAAGCTGAGAGAGGAAGAGGTATCAAGTGGTATAAGGACATTGTTAAAAAGTTAATTAAATATTTTGTATTTGTTTTCACCTTAAAGGGAATCGAGTAAAAAATATACGGGGGCTCTCAAAAGGCATTATCATAAGGTCATAAGTGATAGGAGCAGAATAAGGTCATTTGGCCCATCAAGTCTACTCTGCCATTCAATCATGGCTAATCTATCTCTCCCTCGGAACCCCATTCTCCTGCCTTCTCCCCATACAATACAATACCTTTTATTTGTCATTTGAACCTCACATGAGGTTCAAACGAAATTTGGTTTCTGCAGCCATACAAGAAAAGAACCAAGACACACACCAACACAATTCACACAAACATCCATCACTGTGAGTCTCCTCCTCATTGTGATGGAAGGCAAAGTCTTGTCTCTCCCTTGCTCTCCATTCCTCTCCCGAAGTCGAGGTCAAAGCCCCCGGATCTAACCCCTGAATCTAACCCCTGCATTCTATAAGGGTAGTCACTGGAGGAGATTCTGTGAGACAGGATATCTCTGTATTAACGAAGGCAAGGGACTGATCGTCCAGGTACAGGAACAGCTTCTTCCCTACAGCCATCACGCTATTAAACACTACAACCTCAAATAAGCTCTGCACCACATAGACTATTATTATTATTATTGCACTACTTTGTTTTATGTGTGTACGTGTGTGTGTATGTATATATATGTTAGTGTACTTGTGAGTTTGTGTGTGTATATATACACACTGTGTGTCTGGGACTCTCTTGACTGTCGTGGGTAGTCAGCATGCGCGTGTGTGTGTGTGTGTGTGTGTGTGTGTGTGTGTGTGTGCGCCATCACGTCTCATGAATTGATTTGAGATTTTTGACCACCATGGCACATTATGCTTTGAGACTGTAAACAATTTAATAAAGGGTGAATTTATTAATTTGCTCCCAAAAATAGATAAAACACAAACACAATGCAATTATGGTACAAATATTACAGAACCTTTTGACAAATGTGCATTTTCGTGATATAAAAGGCAAGTTTTTTGCAGGGATTAAAGACTGTTGCCTGAATCATCTGTGATATTTCCTTCATTGATGGTAATGCTGAGCTTGCATTGGTTGCATGTCTCAATATCCAACAGCAGTTTTAGCAGCGGCGTTGCATTGTATGGAAACAGACCCCTTCCCTGCAATCGCCCAATGGTTTTCCTCAACTCACGCAAACACCCTATGAATTTCTTCAACATTCCTTCCAAGGATAATTCCATTTCTGGATTCTTTTCACAACTATATGTATTTACATTTTTGATGTTCCCCATTGTTTGTGCCTTCTGCTGCACTATCTTATCGGCTGTTCCGCTGTTACTCATTTCAACATCACCTTTACTGCCAATATTCAAGCAGGTGGTCTCCCCGTCATCACTATCAGAGTTGTCCGAGGTGTTATAATCCACCAGCCTCAGTAACTGGGTCATTTTACTGTTCACCACGAGGTCAGGATCACAGCTGGAGCCAGGCTCTTCCTTGGGTGGAGAAGGCCATGGTATCTGAGGGCTCACAAATGTGTTTCTTGAACCTTCGCCAAGAGTTTCACTGTCTCGCTTGATCTCAGCAGTGAAAACATGGTTCTTGCAAACTTCATTATCAGGTGGTGGACAAAATGGTTCTGAGGAAGCATCAAACTGAGCACAAATGCAACAGAAGGATTGCCAGTCCTTCCGGAGTAGACGCAAATATTTCACCAAGTACTCCAGGAAACAAGTTTCACTGGAAATCAGAAAATCCAGCAAGACATGATGATCAAATGCTAAACTCTTCAACAACAGCAGGAAGATACAATGTGGATTGAACCATTGTCCATGGGCTTCTTGAGAGGTTGCTACATTTTCCTGAGCATCTGTTTCCAAAAATCTGGAGAGAGAAAAGGGATATGAAATCCTTCAAATAAATTACTGCATAGTTCAAACTTTCCAATCATATTTCAGTTATCAAAATATGATAAACATTAGTGATTGGAATCGTGGTCTGAATGGTGGAACACTGGTGGTCCATAATGGTGGAGTATAGATCATTTGGGTTTAGTTCCGGTTTTCTGAATTGCTGACAAGATGATACTGCATTATTAAAAGCACTTTCACTAACTCAGAAATAAAAATAGCAAATGCTCAGCAGGTCAGGATAGGCTGATGGAAATTGCACCAGTCAATCTGTTACATGTGGCTGAAGGGTTGGAAAGCCTGGACCAGGGGAACTCCATCCTGTCTAAGAAGAGAAGGAGAGATGCAGTGGTGCAAGCAGGGGGTTTGGCAACTCTGCTAGAGGGAAAGCCAAGGTTCAGGAAGACCTGCGTGGATTGTCTCATCACTGGACCAACATGATAAGTCAAGTCAAGTTGATTAGATTAGATTAGATTAGATCCTTTATTTGTCATTCAGATCTTTCGGTCTGAACGAAATGTCGTTGCCTGCAGCCATACAAATAATAATAAACAACAAAACATACAATAAACACAAATTAACATCCACCACAGTGAGTTCACCAGGCACTTCCTCACTGTGATGGAGGCAAAAGTCTTAAAGTCACTGTCTCTTCCCTCCTCATTCTCCCTCTGCGCTGAGGCGATATGTTGTTACCCCACCAGGCGATGGTAGTCAGTCCCGCGGCTCAACCGAGCTTCGTGAACGAGCCGGTTCAAGCTCCGCGGCCCGGGGTGGTCGAAGCTGCCGCCCTCCAGTCCAGAGGACGCAGCTGTTGCCACGGGAGCTCCGGAAAACAGGCACCAACCTGTGACGATGTCGTCCACTGGCCCGCGGCCGAGCCCCGGATTCAGGTCGCCGCCGCCAGAATGCCGCCTCAGCCACCGGAGCATCGTCTCAGCCCCGAGTCGGGCCGCCCTCACCGGAGCGCCGTCTCAGCCCCGAGCCGGGCCGCCCTCACCGGAGCACCGTCTCAGCCCCGAGCCGGGCCGCCCTCACCGGAGCACCGTCTCAGCCCCGAGCCGGGCCGCCCTCACCGGAGCGCCGTCTCAGCCCCGAGTTGTGCCGCTGCCACTGGAACGCCGCCGCAGCTCGAAGACGGCTTGCCTCGCGTTGTAAGTCCTGGCTGACTCTGCTTCCGGAGCCTCGAGGTCGGTTGCAGTTGGAGGCCGCCAGCTCCGCCATTAGGCCTCAGCGCAGACGGAGGCAGAGAAGGGGGGATACGACAGAAAAAGTCGCTTTCCCCTGAAGGGAGAGACAGAAAACCATGTTTCAGCCCCCCCCACACGTAACACAACCTAATAACTAAAATTTGACTAAAACAAGACAACAAAAAAAACAACAAAAAAGTAAAGACAGACGGACTGCAGACGAGCCGCAGCCGTTCAACAGCGCCGCCACTTCCGGAGTCAACTTTATTTGTCATATACAAGATGTACAGTGAAATGAAAGTTGCAATGCCTGCGGGATTGTGCAAAACAACAGAACAGAACAGAACCAGTATTTACATTTAAAAAAATACACAACAGTAAGATGGATACAAAGGAAATGGGAGAATGGGATGGATCCTTGTAGGAGTAAGGTTGGGAGGAAGTATAATTAAGATAGCTGTGCGTTTGTGGGTTGTAATGGATGTTTGTGGCTAATGTGTTCCTTGAAAGGAAGAATAAACCACTTTCACAAACTCAGAGCTTCATACTGCAGAGTTGCAAAGGAATTGCTGCCCTATCTATGAAAATAAATTATCCATGGCCAGCACACAGCATGCAGGTACAGCAGGCAGTGAAGCTAATGGCATGTTGCCCTTCGTAACAAGAGGAGTTGAGTATAGAAGCAAAGAGGTCCATCTGCAATTGTACAGACCACACCTGAGGTATTGTGTGAAGTTTTGGTCTCCAAATTTGAGGAAGGACATTCTTGCTATTGAGGTAGGTTCACGAGGTTAAGTCCCGGGATGGCGGGACTGACATATGATGAAAGAATGGGTCGACTGGGCTTGTATTCACTGGAATTTAGAAGGATGAGAGGATATCTTATAGAAATATATAAAATTCTTTAAGGATTGGACAGGCTAGATGCAGGAAAAAAGTTCCCGATGTTGGGGGAGTCCAGAACCCGGGGTCACAGTTTAAGAATAAGGGGTAGGTCATTTAGGACTGAAATGAGGAAAAACTTCTTCACCCAGACAGTTGTGAATCTGTGGAATTCTCTGCCACAGAAGGCAGTGGAGGCCACTTTACTAGATGTTTTCAAGAGAGAGTTAGATTTAGCTCTTAGGGCTAAAGGAATCAAGGGATATGGGGAAAAAGCAGGAACCAGGATACTGATTGGGGATGATCAGCCATGATCATGTTGAATGGCGGTGCTGGTTCGAAGGGCCGAATGGCCTGGTCCTGCACCTATTTTTCCATGTTTCTATGAGAGAATTTCATATTGAATATATGGGCAAGTAAATTGTCCAAAACTAGGGCATTAAGGTCCAAACAATGATTTGGGTTTGGGTTGGGCTGGAAGGGAAACGTGTATGGATTACTGCTGCTCCTTTTTCTTAGCTTTTGAAATCATTAGTAGAGAAGCACGTGGACTTGGCTAAAGTCATTGGGCAACTGCAATAAGAGAATAATGACTGATGATGGTAAACATTTACAAACAGACATGTTTTCATAATATGGTTGTCACTAACATGACTGGTATTTAATGTCAAAGTCAAAGCCTCCCCATATGTGCAGCGTGACACTTACTCTGGGGAAGGACCCATTCTGCAGTTAGTTACAGTGAACACAACATCGAAGCAGCGTGTCCATGGGTGCCTGACATTCCGCAGCAGACGGACATATGGCTTAATACACCAACACAATACAACTTTCAGTCAATGAGGGGAATAATAAACTGATAACTTTTGAGTTTGCAGTGTGGTTAACACAAGAGGAGATACCAACCCTCGGCAGTGTGTATAGATGGTTAGTAGTGCACTGGCAACCTCTACTAGATCATCATCCTGCTCCACAAAGACAAAGGAAACCCAGGCACATGGATGAGGCAGCTGCTGGAACTGTGCACAGCCCTGGAGATGCATCTTCAGAAACAGCATCAGCTGAGACAGACATGACTGGAGTTCATTCTTCAGGCAGCCTGGAAACATCAAGGTATACTTACTACTACTTCAAATCCTGCCATGTTACATTACAGAGATCTGTAAAATAAATGCAATGCTTCTTGGGCGACTATACTAAATTAAAGAATGAAGAAGGCAAGATGATCCATAGTTGTAAGGATTTGAGTATCTGGTTTCAACCTTTGTACAGCAATATAATACACTGCAGTTGCAGGTATGTCAGACAAACTTTTACTGTTTATAGTTTAGACAGATACAGCGCAGAAACAGACCCTTTGGCCCACCGAGTCTGTGCCAACCAGCGATCCCCGCACACTAACACTATCCTACACACACTAGGGACAATTTTACCGAAGCCAATTATCCTACAACCTGTACATCTTTGGAGTGTGAGGGGAAACTGGAGCACCCGGAGAAAACCCACGCAGGTGACGGGGAGAAGGTACAACCCTGGGTCTCAGGCACTGTAAGGCAGCAACTCTACCACTGTGACACTCCTACTTCACGGGTTGATACTTGGGATAAAGGTGTTATAATATGGAGAAAGGTTGAATTGGCTGGAATTATACCCAATGAAGTTTAGAATAAGTGATGATTTCATTGAAACATTAAAAATTCTGATGGGCAATGACGGCAGATATGAAGAGCATAGTTACAGAATAAAATAAATAAGATGACAAGAGAATTGTGAACCCTTGAACTTCTGTACCGTAGAGTTGTACAAAGACGGGGTTAATGAGTATTGGCATAATCATACAGACACATTTTTGGACCTTGTGGGAAATCAAGGGTTATGGTGACAATGATATCAACGTGGTGGTCTAGATCAGGACAGGTGTTGAGTGTGCAGAAGGTTTCAAGGGGCAAGTAGCCAACTCCTGCTTCTCATATTCTTAGAGATATCAACTCTCTTGTTAATCATTTGTTCTCCGTTTATTCTGCAACTTTCCATGGTATGCAGTTCCTCGTCCTTCCTTCCAAAGTAATTTCCCAAAACATGTTTACACTAATTTGCCATTTACTATTTTGAGGATGTGTCTCAGAGCTCTGCGCAGTTCCAACAACTGCCTCATCAGTGTTGTTCCTTGTTTGTTAACAACAAACCGGTATTCTATTCACAAAGCTTACATCAGATAAACTAAAGAGGACAGTTGACCTGCCCATAAGTGCACTATTTCCAAACTCATTAATCCAATCACAATCGAACCCTTTGTTTAAGGCCAAATCAATTTCCTGCTAACCCTCTGATCCAGGCATCATTGTGGTAAACCTCCTCTGCACCCTCTCCAAAGCCTCCACATCTCTCCTGTAATGGGGCAACCAGACTGGATGCAATATTCCAATATTTAAGCTATTCAATTTGATTTACTGCACTAATACCTGTAGTGACTGCTGATTGTTTGCTGTAGCAGTGTGGTCCAACTCAGTGATTTAAAATAATTTCCCTTATTGCAACTCTTTTAAGTTTCCTGAAGCCTTCATATTATCTCTAAATTACAATTACCTTTTTTTCATTTACTCTGTAATGTCAGACATCAGCACACAGCAAATGATATACTTAAAGTTTCCAAGTAATTTAAAGAATAAGAAGTAATGTATTACCTTTATCTTTCACTGCGTCCATTGTATTCTTCAGATTAATCTCCATGGCTTTGATAAATATAAGGCTTACAGTCCTCAACATTACCATGTCTGGACCAGGAGTATTATTTTCTACATCGAGTATCTCACTGCCTCCAAAGAGACATGGCCTGGGATTCACAGGAATCCGCTTTAACCATCCCAAACTCACAGCCTGTAGCAACGTGAAAGATACCTCCAGTAAGTCACCGTGTAAGTGGCTATCTTGCTGAGAACTTGCATGGCAGGGATTGCAGGCATCATCACTTGCCTGGCCAAGCATACACATTTTAAGCAGCAAAATCAGCTTCTTCTTAATGAAGTATTGAGCAGAGGAAGTGACAAAATCAAGTACTAGTGGGGTATGCAGATATAATATCTTTAGGCAAGACAGGTTTAGTTCCAGATGGTTTCGAATCCCAACCATAACTTCAAGCGAATGTACAACAGCAAGCTGGCTGATTGTAGCAACACTTTCATCATCAGGTTGTGTAAAATCTCCCCTTGTTTGGCTGCCACCACGACATGAGGAAAAGGTGAAGAGATACAGGTTATGGAGTGCTGTATCCATCGGGATGAGCAGCTTCTGTAAAGTACCTAGGAGAATGAAAACATTTCAGAGACTATAGTGAAGACCGTGCATTGCCCTAAACATAACACATATAATTTACTGGGTTGATTTTTTGTATTGCCACAAGGATTTACTAACCTGTCTTGTCCTGAGATTTCCCCTTCAAGATGTCTTTGACTATCACTGTAACAGTTTGGACCCAATGAGCTGATTGCTGACTTCCAGGCTCTTTGGACAGAATGTCCAGACAGCTGTTCATCCAACTATCAATGGGCAGCTTCTAAAAGTATTACAAATGAATCCTATTGTTAATATTTACTGGCATAATAAACCTAAACCTAAACAGCATGGTGGACACATTCTCAGGCTGCATTGTTGCACCGTTCCTACTTAATTTAAGATAGCGAAAGATGGGCCTGCCTACGTTCTACTTAATTTAAGATAGCGAAAGATGGGCCTGCCTATGTTGCCATGTAATGTTCCATTCTGATGGACCTTGCTGCTCCACCTAGCCCTACATTAAAAAACCTCATGCTGTAACATCCCTTACACCACAAATCCACCAGGCTATAAGCGACGTTTCAGGTCGAGACCACTTCTTCAGTTCAACAAAACACTCGGAAACTATACATAGAAACCCAAGTCAGTATTTCAGGTCATAAATTATTCAAGTAATGACAATATAATACATAATATTTAAAAGTACTGTGTTCAGTCTGAAACGTTGCCTATTCTTTTGCTCCATAGATGCTGCCTTACCCGTTGAGTTTTTCCAGCATTTTTGTCGACATTCGATTTTTCCAGCATCTACAGTTCTTTCTTAAACATGTATATCAAGGTGATGTGCAATTCAACCATGTCTTATAGCAAAATGCTCCTGTCATTATAAACTCACCGTAAATAAAATCTGAACCAGAATCAAAGATGCAATACATTTCATTGCCATGTGAGACAACAACTTATCTTGGCAGCCAAACAAGAGAGCCTAGGGAAAGAATATATCAGGTATCATTTAGATTATTCCAAGAATGCAATAATAAAAAAATGTGCAAATCTATAGCATAATTCACTTTCTACATTATTTTGACACTTTTTCTGTTTTCATTCTTGATTAATTCTTAATTCATAGCCTAATTAATTTTCAACGGAATTATCTTTTCATTTAAAATCTCTCATTCTTCTACGATCCTTAACTGGGCCCAATCTTCTTGCAAGGATTTAGATTGATGATTGTAAATAAAATAAAGGGAGCAGCTTTTTAATAAAGGACAAACTTCAGGCATATGATAGTGAAGATAGAGACTCAAACAGCTGGAGACAACATCTCTGGAGAGAAGGAATGAGTGACTTTTTGATTCGAGACCCTTCTTCAGGTTAACAAAACACTCAGAAACTATACATAGAAACTGGTCAGCATTTCAGATCATAAATTATTCAAGTAATTACAATATAATACATAATATTTAAAAGTACTGTATTCAGCTCTGGCCTCCATACTACAAGGAGAAAGTGCAGGAAGATTTATAAGCAGAATTGTGATGGTGTAGCTATCTACAAAGACTGAACAGCCTGTCACCCTTAAGAAAAGGTATCAAGTATAATGCACTGGAAATCTTTAAGATCAAGGCGTTTTATGATAGCTGGAGAGATATTGGCAAATCCAAAATTAGGGGCAGTGAATATAAGAAAGTAACCGATGAGTTCAGGAGAAATGTGGCCTTTTATTTATGATGCTTAGAAAATCAAACAAGTTGTGATGGTTGAAATAGCATTTAAGCAGAAACTAAATAGTCACAGGATAAAGGAGCATTATTGTAATTAATTTGACCGAAAGCCTTGTTTCTGTGCTACAAAGAGAAAGAGATCAATATTAAGTATCGATCAACACTCACCAATTTAGGTATAATTTCCATATCTTCTAATAGTATTGTTATGGTCTTCAAATACGTTTCTCTGACATCTTCTCTTGGTATTTCAGAATACAGCTTGGAACTCAGCAGGTGAATCATGTTCATTTGAAGCAACAACATTTCATTCTGACCTTCAGTTGTTGATGAATGGTGATCTAGTAGTGTGCCATGACTGTCTACAGACACTGAGTCCCCATGGAAATTATATACCTGGTTACTTTTCTTCATTTCTATGGAAAAGATGGAGTCTTTCTCACACACATCAGGATAAAGGAACACTGCTAGTTCATGACTGCTTTTACCGGGCTTTTCTCCAGCCAACATCTCACTGTAGAATTGACGGTGATATATCAGGCATTTCTCCATCATTCTTTTTCATTGGAGGACCATCGCAAAATAGGATTCAAGCTGGAACTAGGAACAGAAAAGATAAAGGAAGTGTAACATCAAAACAAACAAGAGTATTGATGATGTAGGAGTTCATTGATTAGACTTGTTATTTCTGATTTACTTGTGATCAAGAGTCAGGAGTGTTTTATTGTCCTATGTCCCAGATAGAACAATGAAATTCTTACTTGCTGCAGCCCAACAGAATATGTAATCATAATAAATAATATGATAAACGAGAGAGAGAAAAACCCAGAGATTGAAATAATATGTATGTTTGTTACATCATTTGACAACACAAAGATAGAGGTAAAACAATGTGGTCCATGCTGACCGATATGCCCCATCTCCACTAGTCCCACCTGCCCACGTTTGGTAAACATCTCCCTAAACAACCTGTGCTGTGCGTGTACCTGGCTGCAGCACTGACTTTGTGTTTGGCTCCAGATCCCAGCACCTGCAGTTGCTTGTGTCTCCCCTCATCACCCCTCCCTCCCCCTCATCACCCCTCCCTCACCCCCTCTCCCTCCATCCCCCTCATCACCCCTCCCCCTCATCACCCCCTCTCCCTCCATCTCCCCCTCCCCCTCATCACCCCTCCCCCTCATCACCCCCTCTCCCTCCATCCCCCTCATCACCCCTCCTCTTCATCACCCCTCCCCCTCATCACCCCCTCTCCCTCCATCTCCCCCTCCTCCTCCCCCTCATCACCCCTCCCCCTCATCACCCCTCCCCCTCCATCCCCCTCACCTCATCCCCGTTCCCATCCCCCTCTCCCCGCCTCACGGACGCGCGCACTCACCTTCCCGCCACCGCTCTCCCGGAACAGCGCATGCGTGGCCCTGGCCGGGTGACGCATGCGCAGGGTAGGCGGGGCGGGTGTCGCATGCGTGGTCCTGGCCGGGTGGCGCATGCGCGGTGGGCCTGTCATGGCTCCGCAGCAACAGGTTGCCCAGGATATCGCTGTAGCCGCCGTCACCGCCGCTGCTGCCCGCCCGCCCGCCCGCTAGGGCCCAGCACAGCCCAGGCCTCGCCTCGCCACCACACCACAGCCTAGTCTAGGCCAGGCCTCGCCTCCCGCTGCCAGCCGCGCCGCGCTGGACCAGGACCAGGGCCGGGGCGAGGAGCGGCGCCGGTGCGGACTGTGGACATGGTGCGGGGCGGCGCGGCGCGGCGGGGAGGTCGGCCTACTGCAGGAATGTGAGTGTGGGGGTGGAGGCTCTGTCACTGTGTGTGTCTGTCTGGGTGTGTGTCTGTCTGTCTGTCTGGATGTGTGTCTGTCTGGGTGTGTGTCTGTCTGGGTGTGTGTCTGTCTGGGTGTGTGTCTGTCTGTCTGGGTGTGTGTCTGTCTGTCTGGGTGTGTGTCTGTCTGTGTGTCTGTCTGTCTGGGTGTGTGTCTGTCTGGGTGTGTGTCTGTCTGGGTGTGTGTCTGTCTGGGTGTGTGTCTGTCTGTCTGGGTGTGTGTCTGTCTGTCTGTCTGGGTGTGTGTCTGTCTGGGTGTGTGTCTGTCTGAGTGTGTGTCTGTCTGTCTGGGTGTGTGTCTGTCTGTCTGGGTGTGTGTCTGTCTGGGTGTGTGTCCGTGTCTGTGGGTGGGTGTCCATGTCTGGGTGTGCGTGTGTGGGTGGCAGGGGGTCCCGCTCATCCGCCGCAGCGTGGAGAGGGAGAGCAGCCGCACCTGGGAGGCCTTGTCCCTGTCCCAGTCCCCCTGCCTTATCTTCCCCCTCTCTCCCCCCCACCCCCCTCCCCCCTGTGCTTCATCCTCACCCCTGGCCCTTCTCTAACCATTGCTGTCAGACTCAGACAATGTTCCCTTCACTCTTTTTTTAAATCAACCCCATGTTCTTGTTTGAGTGCAAGGTTATCTTCAGAATCGGTGATAAAATAACTAATTTTGAATAATCAGGTAAAGCTGCACTTTCAAACAAAATAGTACTGGTATCCATGATCAGTGGAGTACATCACGAGAATCAATCTGGGACCTTTTACTGCTGTCTGCATCAATGCTTTGGTTATGAATGTAGGCAGTATGATTAGTAAACTTGCAGATAAGTGTGATGATAGGAGGGAAGTTTTGGGCTGCAGTATTTTGATGATCAATTAGTAAGATGGGCAGAGCAATGACAAATGGAATTTAATTCTGATAAGTAATGCATTTGGGGGTAAAAGATTACACAATAAAGGGTTTTATGTTTAAATTAAAATTAATGTTTATTATTGTCACGTACTGAAGTGCAGTGAAAAGTTTTGTTTTGCATGATATCAAATCAGATAATACTGTACATATTACAATCAAATCAAACATAAGTACAAAGATAGAGCAAAGGGGAAGATACAGAGTGCAGAATATGGTTTTCAGCATTGTAGCGCTTCAGTTCCATAGACAAAGTCCAATGTCTGCAATGGGGTAGAGGTGAATCAGACTGTACCCTAGCTTGTGTTCAGAAGCCTGATACAGGGGAAGAAGCTGTTCCTGAGTCTGGCGCTTTCAAGCTTCTGTACCTTCTGCCAGATGGGAGCAAGGAGAAGGCATGACTGGGGTGGGATGAGTCTTTGATTATGTTGACTGCTTTTCCGAGGCAGTGTGAATTGTGGATGAAGTCAACGGCAAGAGGTCTGGTCTGTGATGATGGGTTACATGTACAACACTGCAATTTCTTCTGGTCTTGGGCAGAGCTGTTCCTAAACCAAGCAGTGATGTAACCCAACAGTATGCTTTCTGGTACATCTGCAGAAGTTTGTAAGAGTCAGAGACATGTTGAATTTCCTCGATCTTCCAAGGTGCTGCTTTGCTTGACACATCAACATTGTTGGTCCATGACAGTCTTCAGCCTCAGAATCTAGAGAAGTAAAGGAATCTCAGTGTGTGTGTCCAGACATCTCTCAAGTTGACAGTGCAGGTGGATAAGGTAATGAAGATGGCATATGGAATACTTGCCCTCAATAGTTGGGCTATCGAATATACAACTTTACAAAACATTAGTTAACCACTGCTGAGATATTGTGTGCAGTTCTGGTCATCAAGCAAGAAAGATGTAAGTAGCCACGAGAATGTGCATGACATTGACCACAGTGTTCCCAGGTATAGAGCGTTTAATTTGCCAGGATAGTGCGGTTAGGTTGGGTTGGTTTGGAACAGATGAAGCTGAGTGGGGTCCGGATGTAAAGAAAACCACGAGGGACATAAATTGGATAGGTAGTAAGAAACCTTTCCCCATAGCAGTCGTGTCTCAAACCAAGAGGGCACAGGTGGAAGAGGAGAGCAGGAGATTTACAGAGGATCCAAGGAGGTTTTATTTCACCTAGATGGTAGTTGAAATCTGGAACGTACTGCCTGATTGTGTGGTGGAGGCAGAGACATTTGTATCTAGGTAAGTTCTTGATTGACAAGGCATGGAAGACTATGGACCAAATACTGGTGCATGGGATGATTGTAAACGGCTGCTCGGTGGTCTGCATTGATATGGTGGGTGAAGGGCTTGCTTCTGCCCTGCATGACTCTGTCAGGCCTATATATGACTCCAGCAAAACACAATGCTATAGGAACTCAGCAGGTCAGATACCATCTGGGGAGAGAATGAGCAAGCGACATTGCGGGTCGGGACCATTCTGCAGACTGGTCAGGCCCCATCAGTCTGAAAAAGAGTCTCGACCCACAACACCGCACATCTATTTATTTCCCAGCTACTGTCTGACCCGCTGCATTCCTCCACCATTGTGTTTTGCACAAGATTCCAACTCCTGCAGTTTCTTATCTCTATATGACTAGTTTGGTTAGTGTTGACGTAACTGCCTTTCCAGTTCGAGGGTAGTTTAAGATGGACAATAAATGCTGGCAAAGCTATTGATGTGCATAAATAGTGAAAAATAAATAAAACAAAATAATTTTAAATTTCCTTGCTTAACACATATATATTGGCCTTGAGGTTTAAATGCTGCAAATGTCCAGAAGCCTGCACTCTATTGAGAGGAAATAATTTCAGATTTTGTTTTACATATGAAAATATAATTTCTGATTTACCTGTTAATTAGCTTAGTTTAAAATTGATGATATCCCTTCATTCTGGATAATCCACCAGTGCATCTAATTTATTTGTCGTTTCAAGATTTTCTAAAGTCTTAAACTCAGTCATGCCTTAATGTTCTATTTTTGAAAAAATACGAACTAAATATATGCAGCCATTCCTCGTATGTTAAACCGTGGTCCCAGTGTTCACTGGCACTGCATTCACTTCAAGGCATGAACTATATTTTCAAATGCATTTTTGATTTAACATAGAAACATAGAAAATAGGTGCAGGAGGAGACCATTCAGCCCTTCGAGCCAGCACCGCCATTCATTGTGATCATGGCTGATCGTCCCCAATCAATAACCCGTGGCTGCCTTCTCCCCATATCCCTTGATTCCACTAGCCCCTAGAGCTCTATCTAACTCTCTCTTAAATCCATCCCGTGATTTGGCCTCCACTGCCCTCTGTGGCAGGGAATTCAACAAATTCACAACTCTCTGGGTGAAAACGTTTTTTCTCACCTCAGTCTTAAATTGCCTCCCCTTTATTCTAAGACTGTGGCCCCTGGTTCTGGACTCACCCAACATTGGTAACATTTTTCCTGCATCTAGCTTGTCCAGTCATTTTATAATGTTATATGTTTCTATAAGAGCCCCCTCATCCTTCTAAACTCCAGTGAATACACCTTGTGTGTGCTTTTTATGCAATTAAATTTTTGACCAAAATAGTTTATGTAATTTTTGACATAGCTAGAATATGAAGTAGCAGAGCAGTAGGAAATTGAATCATAGGATGTTTATGATAACTCTTTGAAAAAAATGTTTATTCAAGTTCTTTACCCAAAACCTCATGATTTTTCCATTTGAAGTTTTCTCTTCGTAAGTTATTTTCGAATAAGGAAGGAAATGTTAAGGCATGCCAATTGGATTTGTAACGGGCAAATTGATTTTACCCAATTTGATAATGTTATTTGATGAGATAATAGAGTTGATGAGGATAATGCAGTTGATGTGGTGTTCGTAGATTTCCAGAAGGCTTTTGATAAGATGCTGCACACCAGCCTCCTTCACAAAGTCTGAAGAAGGGTCTCGACCCAAAACGTCACCAATTTCTTCTCTTCATAGATGCTGCCTGTCCCGCTGACTTACTCCAGCATTTTGTGTCTATCTTCAGGCTCCTTCAGAACATTGCAGCATGTGGCATAAAAGGGATATTGATAACACGGATGTGAAGTTGGCTAAGTAATAGTCAACAGAATGGTTGTCTTTCTGCTTTGGAGCAAGCTGAATAGTCACATTTCCAGGGATCAGTGTTATAGCCAATTTAAATAAATAATAATAACTTGGATATGGGACAGCTAGCTGCAATTTTTAAACTTGCAGAAGATACAATGGAACAGTACGGTGAAACAAAAGGCAAGCTACTGAAGGAACAGATCAAACAGCATCTGTGATGAAAGGATGGTGATGCAGGGTCTTCAGCTGAAATTTCAACCTTCTCTTTACCTCTTCAGATGCTGCTTGATCTAGAGTTCCTCCAGCAGTTAGTTTTTTTTTGCTACAGATTCCAGTATCTGAAGTCTGGAAGTAATTTGAGCTCTTCATAAAGTCTAGTATCCCATATGCCTTTATAGATAGCTTTGCCTACTTAGCATACTGCCTAGGTTTAGGTTTATTATTATCGTACTGAGGTGCAGTGAAAAGCTTTGTTCAACTTAAAATTTCAGATCTCTCTTTCTGAACGTTCAAGGTATGTCATTTATTTCTTATTTCATATTTTAATTCCCTGCGTAATACAGTATTTGATATTTCTGTGAAATGTCTGTATACTGCACCCTCTGATATCGTGTAGTTTGTTCCCATGATCTTCAATGTTTCATCTTCATCTTCAATGTTTACTTCGGGACGACAGATGGAACAATGGGCTAAGTGTTCGGCTGGCGACCGGAAGGTAGCCGGTTCGAATCCCGCTTGGAGTGCATACTGTCGTTGTGTCCTTGGGCAAGACACTTCACCCACCTTTGCCTGTGTGTGAATGTGTGTGAGTGATTGGTGGTGGTCGGAGGGGCCGTAGGCACAGAATGGCAGCCACGCTTCCGTCAGTCTGCCCCAGGGCAGCTGTGGCTACAGAAGTAGCTTACCACCACCGAGTGTGACTGAGGAGTGAATGAATAATGCGATGTAAAGCGCCTTGAGTATTAGAAAGGCGCTATATAAATCCCATCCATTATTATTATTATTACTTTGATTCTGAGTTTTGTCATCTGCAAGGTTATAGCCTCTTGGTTGTTAATGATCATATGTACCGACAATGGGTCTCTTACTTGCAGCAGCATAGCAGGCCTGTAAATGCAATGCACAGATATAATATTTTATAAAATAATACAAACAAGTCAATAAATGAATACTATGAAACCATAATAGAGTTGGCCGGTACAGTTGAAGCCTGACTGCAGCTCTATGCAGCTCAGACAATTGTTTTTAATGGGAATTATCAGTTGGAGCCACTGGCAGCTGTTGGGAGGACCCTATGGGGATGGATTCACCAATGATAAGAGCACGCCCTATTTGGGGGTTGAGCGGGGTATTGGGCATTTGTGAGACTAATGCGATGAATGGGGATGGATTTGCTGTCTGCTGCAGAGCTGCAGGCATCTTCTGCTGGATGGCATCAGCATCACCTTCTCCCCCCTTCCGCGCAGCACAACAATTGGCTGGGTCAAGCTCAACAGTCTGGCTCACTCACTGAGCCAGGGAGGCCAACAAGCAGCTGCTCTTCCCACACCTGCTCGCTGTCCCATCACAGTAGTTTCTGTCATCCACTCTCACTCCCTATTTTTGTTCACTTCTAACATACAAATATTTTGGGTTCCAAACCATTCTCAGGAACAGAATCCTTTTGTAACCCAGTGACGGCCTGCAGTGGATGGCTCCTATTGGAAACTCAAATATCGCAGATAGTGAAATCAAGATTCAAAAATAATATGCTGGAAATACTGGGCTCATTCAGCATTTTCTATTTTATCATTATTCTCACTGTACATGCCAGGTGTGGGTGTGCTTTGAGTGTGGATGTATTGGATGCCAGTACAACTTGTAACATCTTGCTGTTTAGACTCCTGTGGTCTGCTGGTGTTCATTAAGATGCACTGGGAAGAATCAATGCATCGGTCTTAAGTCTGAAGAAGGGTTTCGGCCCGAAACGTTGCCTATTTCCTTCGCTCCATAGTTGCTGCTACACCCGCTGAGTTTCTCCAGCGTTTTTGTGTACCATCTGTCTTAAATGATAGTTGGCACTAAAAAGTATAATCAAGCAATAAAACTTACATTAATTGTAATTCCCTGCAGCCTTACTTCATCATTTTCCACTTCAAACTGCTCATAAATGTTATCAAAAATGGTAAAATTATGCATGTTATTTCTTTGCAGAGAAAATAGAGTTCCATTGCAATCGACCCTTTGTAAATTCATTTACACTTTACTGATTCACTCAATTCAAGAGCCTCTGTCAGTATTATCTCCAATAACAAAACCCTTTTAAAATTGAAATTGCGGCAGCACTATAGTTAACAGATTTTTAAATTTTTTCTTCAGCTATTAAGTGTGTTCTTGACTATATATTTCTGCTTTTTGCCAGTCTTTCTAACTAATTGTGGACATCATACACACAGTTCTAAATCCCTGTCCATCCTTACCTCAATGTGATCTTACTTTTCCCACTGTTGGCTGTGTCCAGCATTTCTTTATACTGTACAACCACAGGCCTAGCCTCTCGAGACGCCTGTACATTAGCGTGCATTGATCATTTCCTACCTGCATCTGAGATCTTGTCAAATTCTAGGCAACGTAGCTGTGGATATTGATTTATAAAAATTATAGTTTCTAACAACAACCAGTAGAGCAAGACTAAAACTCAACCCATCAGACTTTTCACTCTGTGTCACAGCTCACTGCTTTGCCAAACATTCCGCATCCCATCTCTACACTATCAAAGGTTGACATTTTATGCAGTAATCTGTCAGATGGAACACTGTCAAATACTTTACCTGAAATCCAAGATGTGTTAAAACATATTTTACTGGCTATGCAATCCTCAAATCTAACAAATTTATTAAATGTGATGTCTGTCTCAGAATAGTGTCACCTATTTGTAGTTAACTGTGCCTTGAGTTTTATAATAATATTTGTCATATAGTGCCAAACTCTTTTTCAAAATTAAGACATTTATAGGGCTGTAATTTGACAGTTCAGTTTCGGTTTCTTGTTATGTTTATGGTTTTCTAATGATCCATTCTGGGATCTCATTCACTAAGTTCTGCATGCATTCTCCAGGCCTTGCCTGCTGGTTGTCACTGGGTCAAGTTGGAGAATGTGCCTTTAGTTTACGTCCTCAGAGGAGTGACTGTCTATTCCAATTGAAGTTTTATGGAATCTAAACTTTAATGTTAGTACTCGACCAAAAACAGAAAACAATCAATACATTCCATTTTTAAATGTATGATTTTAAAGTTTATACCATTATTATAGATGTTAAATCCTTTAGTAAATGTACTGCAATTTTAAAATTTACAATTTTGAGTTGACTATAGAGGAATAAAGCAGCATTCTTTTTCTCCTCTCCACAAACCCCCCCAATAATTAGAGCCTGTAGGTACCAAAGATGGGGGCACAACAAAGCCTGGAAAGTGATAGGTGAATACAGGTGGAGGGGAGAGGGTTTGATTGGCAAAAGGGTGGATAAAAATACAAATGTGTCATGTCAACAGATATGTAAAGACAAAAGGCTGTGAGAAGAGGAGTGAAATGTGAAACCAGTTATAAATGCAGCTGGTTTTGAAGTGAGGTATTTATTGATGGACTGCCTTCAATTGGTAACTTTTGAGAAGGGCGCATGGGTTGTAAAATCCTGGAAAATTCTTCAAACATGAAGATTGCTTTAAACTGCTTGAAATTAGTCTTCAAATGGAGAAATTGACACTTTATGTCATTTTAAGATTTTATTGGCACTTTAAGATTTTATGTCACTTGAAGATCCTTTTCAAATTTTTTTTAGTACCTGATTTGAGTAAAACCCGCAGTCCTGAAACAGGTTTGGGAACATTGACGCTGTTGTGCTTTGATTGATGGATTTACCACTATTTTAGTTAAGTGTACATTATGTTAGTGGATTTAATTTTTCAAGTTGATATGAAGCTTGTCATTACAATGAACTAATTTGTGCATCCTTGTTGAAGCTTGATGAAGGTTTACGACATTGACCTCATGCATCTATAGTGCTGGCGTGACTCACTAGCATGTTCCATCACCACTGTAGAAGAAATCCAGAACTGCAGCAAGAACTGCAAATCCAAAATGCTGTGGCAGCTGGCGATGTTCATATAGTGCGCAAGATGTTGGAGCAAGGCTATTCTCCTAATGGTCGAGATGCTAACGGATGGACACTACTGCACTTCTCTGCAGCCAGAGGCAAGGAACGTTGTGTTCGAGTCTTCTTAGAGCACGGAGGTAAGTGAAAGAAGCACATGAAGTCTGTTATAACAAGGAACTGCAGTTGCTGGTTTATGCCAAAGAGTATTCTAAAAAATGTACTGTATTACAAAAAGTTTATCCCAAAGAATTGTTTTTGTTTTGCTATTTGAAATTATTATTATGTTGTGTTGGCAATTTTTTTTGAAGCAACCTTACAATTTACTTTAGGGATTGTATTGAATGATATGGAAGTATGGGGATTTGAAGTCTTATTAAAAAATATAGCAAACTTCCTCAATTTGTGAAGGTACTATTTATCAATTCTTGCGTAATGCCATTTACTGTAATCATTGGGTAAGTGGTGTCAATTCATGCGTCTTTTTTTGCTATAACAGTGCATCACTCTCCACTCAAGAATACACTGTACCAAAAATCTCCGATGAAGTTCACCCAGCCTTTTCAATTTTGAAAAATGTTGTTAATAAATCAATCTCCCAGGAATGTATCCCTTTTGTTAATCGAGGGTATTTGTAGATAACATGGGTGATTTTATACTACATTATAATTGTATCATTAGTCTAACTGGTAGTTATTATACACCTTCTCAAGCAGTCAATTTGATTTGGTACCAAAGCAAACATCTCTTGTCTTGCCTGGATTTTGTTTCAGTTCTGTGCGGTCTGTGGACTATATGGTAGCAAAATACTTGCTTTGGCGTGACAATATGCGAATGATGCAATGTAAGGCCTTAGAATGGAGTGGAATAGTACAAGAGTATTGTTGCTAAATTGTTTGGCCAGTATCTGAGTTGCAGTTGTGTGTTCAATGTCGCCAATGCAGCTGGGAAATTTAAATTCAAGTAACTAAATAGGCATTGTTTTTTTTTTTTAAACCCTAATCTCCGTATCAGTAAGCGAGACACAACCAGAGTGATGAAAAATATCTGGTTCAGCAATGTGCTGCATGACAGAAATATGCTGCCCTTGTGCAATCCTGTCCTGCATGAGACTCAGGTCAGCAGAGCGCTGTTTAGTTCAGGGAGATCGGTTGACAATGAACTTTGCATTTGCCATTGATACTCATCCTATGAATGGATAAGATGTTGAGAGGCAGCTTACAAATTGAATGAGAAAGATGGAAATTAATTTTCTTCCCAACTAAACTTCTTGATATTTAGAGTGGGAAGTAAAATTCCCTTATTGAGTATCCATCACATATGGTAGGTGGTTGGTTTTGGGAAGCCTTGTGCTTAGTGTAGACTATGCAGATTTGATTGTTATTCAATGTATTCAAGATCATCCGCAACCCTTTACTTCTGTGGTTTGAGGTTCCCATCTGCTTCAAAAGGTCGTCTCTGATATCAGTGCCCAAGAAGAGAACAGTTACTGAATCCATGACTGTAAGCACTTGCATCCACCGTAATGAAATGCCATGCCGCCAATCAACTCCTGCCTCAGAAATGACCTGGACTGCTTCAACGTGCCTATCACCACAACCGCTGATGTTATCTCACTGGCTTTTCTTCACTCTGCTCTAGACCAACTGGATATCAGGGATACACACATCCATCAACTATAGCTCAGTGTTCAACACTATTATCCCCTCCATGCTCTGACACCTGGGCCTCTGGAGCTCTCTTTGCAGCTGGGTTATTGACTTCCTCATCTCAATCCTCAATCAGTGTGGACTGGTAACAACATCCTCTCCACACTGGCCATTTATGCAGGTGCACCTGCATCGTATGCTTAGCCCTTTGCTCAACTCTCTTTAAACCCTTGGCTATGTGACCAAGCACTGCTCCAATGGCAGCTATAAATTCACTGATGACACTTAGAGGACTTTGCATATACAAAGTTATGAGGGTATGGCAGAGGTGTCCAAGACCTGAGGGCATTGGTTTAAGCATAGGAACGAGACATCTCGAGATCTGAGCAAGAATGTTTTCCTACCCAGAAGATGGTTGCAATGTGGAACATTGTTCATGAAGGTGGTCGAGGTAGATACCCTCACAGTGTTTAAACCAAGATGAGTCATGATCTAAAAGGCCAAGGACCAAGTGCTAGTAAATGGGATTAATATAATAAGATCTTGTTGGCTGGCATACACATGGTGGGCTGAAGGGTTTGCTTCTGTGAGACCCTGTGCTCTTTCTAATGCTTGTGCAGTTCCCCTTTTAAATAACAAATCAAATAGTTCACCACCTGACAGTGTTACAAGTCTTCACTTGTTTAGGTATTTAAAAAAAAATCTCATGCCAACTTTTGTTTTTCATTGAAAGATACACCATGGAAATATTCTCCTACCAAGTCCATGCTGATCAATCAGCCATTCACATCAGTTTTATGTTATCCCACATTCATATCCACTCCCTGTACACTAGATGGAATTTACAGAGGCCAATTAGCTTACAAACCTGCATCACTTTGGAATGTGGGAGGAAATAATAAAAATTAAGATTAATAAGAATTTAAATCTTAACATGTATTTGGTGACTCTACTTTGATGGAGACTGCCACGAGTGCACTCATCAACCAAGCAGCTGTGCAGCTGCAAGGGGAGCCGCTCAGCCGTTATAGAAGTGGGGAGCATGATTAGTCTTCTCACATGATGTTGTTGCCTTCATCAGCTTGGGGCACCCTGCAGTGCACGTTAAGAAGATGTGGAGACCTTGCTGTGACTGCTACGGTGCTGCACAATGTGACAGGCCAAGGTCTGCAGCTGGTCCAGAGTAAGCAATGCAAAGACTGAAGCGCGCCAACCAAGAGCGAGATAGTTAGAAGGAAGAAGACTGGCAGGGAAATATCCCTCCTTGGCATCCACTGTTCATCTCACAGCTGACTGTATAAGGGGAGCATTGTTAGCACTTAGGAGATGGTGAACTATTCCAGCAGAAAGATGCATATCCTCAGGAGCAGTGAAATCATAATTACCACTGTAATCCATGGCATTGCGATCTCTACCAAGTGCACAATACTTCAGCAGTGAGATGGGAAATACTGACTATGCATAAAAAATGTTTCCCACCCTGTTTTTCAGATCCTTGTGCAATGATTATAGCACATGATTGAAATGCAGCTCTGATTACTTAAACTTTCAGCTGTACAGTGGTGGTCTGAACAAGGGTCTCGACCCAAAACGGCACCTGTTCCTTTTCTCCAGAGATGCTGCCTGACCCGCGGAGTTACTCCAGCACTCTGTCTATCTGTCGGCAGATTACTTTGAGATACATTGTGTGGATATGAACCCGTTTTGACTCAAATGTAGACTCAAAGAACTAAATGTTTTTACTGATAAATTTCAGTGAGCATTGAGCCAGAAACCTCGTACTTTTTACCAATGTATTCAGGATTTCTGCACTGTTTTTGTTTTGTATATTTTTTATTCTGAATAAAGTTTACTTTTTGAAATATAAAATAATGGCTTTTCCCCTTCACATTCTCCAGATCATTAACGCTGCATTACTTAGTGACATTTTATGATTTTGTTTCAGCCTTCTAACATGTTACATTACCATGAAGTGTTATATGGTATTCCTGACTGATTTGTTTCCTTGTTCTTTTGATGGTTTTAACAACGCAACAGGTGGCAGAGTTACCCAGTGAAGCGGATGGTCACTTTGAGATCACTTTTCAAAATTCCTATGTGGTGCTATTCTTGATATTTGTAATAATGTAATCATGGTTTACATGGTCTGAAATGAACGCCTTGCATTTTAAAGCTGATCATTTTGCACTGATTACTGCAACATCTCTGCAATGTATTTGTAAACAAATTTCAAGTAATAATAAAGAAAATAATATCAAGTATAAAAAAGAAAACTGCTTTTGTCTCGACTTTCTGATGTAGCAACTGTAAATTTATATAAATTGTGACCAATCGGGACTTTATTAAAAAAATTGTTTTAACTTGCATGCCATGTGTAGGCAGCAAATTAGTTTCATCTAATTGCAAGTTTCCAAGTCAGAAACCTGTGGATTGGAGTCTTGTTCTATAAATTGGATATCTGCTTGAGGCAGATGCCTCAATGGTCACATTTTGCACTTTCAGGAGAGATGGTAAAGGTACGTCCCATCTGCATTCTCAGAAAAACACTGAAGATTTGGGCCCATGCAAACGGTTCATCAATTCATTGGAGGCTGCATTATCGATGTTATTTTGTTTCTATGAGAAACACGTCAGGACATTTGAGAAATAAAGTGTTATGCAATTTTATGCCTTCGCAAGAAGGAATTTCCTATTTTCCTGGTGTGTTGCACACTCAGTGATTATTGTTCATTTTTTGTTTTCATGAGAGTATTAGGTGGAGTGAAAGACAAGTGAACGCCCTGAGCATCTCAGGCAATGCATACATTCCCCTGGAGATAGTTGGGATTTCTACAAGAATAGAAAAGTTGTTGAGAGTTCAATAAATTTTATGCTGCTAGTCCAAAAATCAATAGTTACCACTTAAAAATTGTGGCATTTTAAACTTTCAGTGGATTAAAGACCACTACCATTATTGGTAGTTTATAGTATTTTTATGTTGTACATGAATGAAACTTTGTGGGCAAATACTTTAAAAACAAACACAGTGAGTCCTGTATATTACTCGTTACAGTAAATCACATGAAACAAATATCTTTAGAGTTAAAGGCTTTGGATAATGATATCTCGTACAGTAGAACACAGAATTCCTTCAGTTTGAAGAAAGGTCCTGACCCGAAACATTGTCGATCCCTGTCCTCCAGCGATGCTGCCTGACCCGCTGTGTTATACGAGGTTGCAAGATTCCAGCATCTGCAGTTCCTTGTGTTACAACTAATAATGTTCAGAATAGAAATAACCAGTTTGATTTCTAATTGATGGTAAGTTGGCTGATATCAGTTAACTAAGCAATTGTGGTCACACTTGTGCTCGGCATCAATGGGCTAGATAGAATGAAAATTGCCTCCTGTAGTTGTTTCTATGGATCACAATCCAGCGGCCCAGGGGAATTGCGCAGGTACGGGGAGTAATCCAGGAATTGATCGGGTGCAGTTATAATTAGATTGTGACAGCTGCTACAAGTTATCCGGTGTTACAAGAAGATTGGGACATGGAGAATGCTGTACCTACTGGTAGCAGATCACCATCATACAACATGCATTCATGTAACACTTTATTACACCAGTTTACCACAGCAAATCAATTACACTCAAAGTTCAATTACTTGCTATGAAATTTATCAGCTGATTTGCAAGTTGCAGGATTCCCACCAAATAAAATTCAACGAGTATTATGGCTAGGACTGCACCAAGAACACGGCTATTTCTTGTACAATGCCTTTTGATTTTTAACAATTACATTTATATTTACCAAGATTATCCAGGACCTATACTGTAGAAACCTATTTTTTATGCTTCACCAGTCAGTGCTAGTCTTTGTGCACCACTAAAACCATTCAGTAGTTGTTTCAGTGCAGAGAAGATTTACAAGGATAGTGCCAGGATTTGAAGGTCTGAGCTATATGGAGAGGTTGGGCAGGCTAGTACTTTATTGCTTGGAGTTCAGGAGGATGAGGGGTAATCTTATAGAGGTGTATAAGATCACGAGGAGGATAAATTAGGTAAATGCACTGAGTCTTTTACCCAGAATAGGGGAATCAAGAACCAAGGGACATGGGTTTAAGGTGCAAGGGAAAAGATTTAGTAGGAACCTGAGGGGTAACTTTTTTTTATACAGAAGGTGGTAAATATATGGAACGAGCTGCCTGAGGTGGTCGTTGAGGCAGGTAATCTTACAACATTTACAGACATTTTGACAGGTATGTGGATAGGAAATGTTTAGAGGGATATGGGCCAAATGTGGCAGGGGAGACTCGTGTAGGTGAAGTGTCTAGTCGCCCTAGACAAGTTGGGCTGAAGGGCCTGTTTCCATGCCACATGACTGACTATGACTAGCGCTTTATAATTAGCAAAAATCCTGATTATGTTCTATTTTGAAATGGCAATCACTTGCATCTGATGGAAATGCCATAAGCAGTACAATGCTGTTGTGCTACTACATGGTAAATACGGCATGTGTGGACTGTATGCCTAGTTGCTATCTTGTAGCTTTACTTTTGAAGTTCTGTTATTCAAGAGTGAAGAGCATGCATTTATGTAGGGTCTTTCATAACCACAGTGGCCCAAATGTTGTGCAGCTGTTAAAGCCATTCTCTGGCTGTGTACACAATGTGATAATTGGCTGATCATTAAGGGGTCTGCTATTTAGCTTTGAGATGAAAATAAATTTCTTCACAGGTGTTGAATCATTTACAACAAAACAGATATGAAACGATCAGGGGTTATGGAGATTTTCCTGCACTGTGGCTGAAGTTCACAAACTCAAGCTCAAAGAGTTAATCTTCATCTGTTTTAGGTGTTGGTTGCGAGATAAATTTTCTTCATACATCCAGATGTTACGCTTCAATTAGTCATGGATTTTTCTTGTGTCTAATAGAAAGGCCAGACAGGACTAAGTTCAACCTCGCAGTTGAGAAACGGCACCTCCAACGGCAGCTGTATCTCAGTATTACAAGGAGATGTCAGCCTGGAGATTGAGCTTGAATCTGGTGTGGAAATTGAACATGCATGGTTCTGACACAAAGATGCGATTGTTACCTCTGTGGTTCAACAGATGAATCAATCCTACCACATTCAGTGTCACATGAACTTGTCACAGTATCAAGTTAACTCGACGCTTCAGATTAAATAAGGACTGATGTGTTTGACACAGGCTGTGAAATAAGCTCAAACCATTCTCTGGACAAGTAAAATCAGCTAAAGATTGGCTGCAGAGGGCAAAGGCCACAAGATATTCAGAGAACATTTCTTTCATCTCTTGGAATCGCCTCAGACCTCTGAAAGTTTTGATCTTATAGTTTTACAATACATACAATTAATTAACTTTGTATATTAAAATTAGATATGTACTGTCCTTTAAATTGTTTTTAATCTTTTTCAGCTGACCCCACTGTTAAAGATCTAATTGGAGGCTTCACTGCTCTGCATTATGCAGCCATGCATGGTCGAGCAAGGATAGCACGCTTGATGTTGGAATCGGAACACAGACCTGATATAATTAATGCTAAAAGCAATGATGGGTGGACCCCTCTCCATGTGGCTGCCCATTATGGCAGAGACTCGTTCGTCAAACTTTTGCTGGAGTTTAAAGCTGAAGTTGACCCTCTCAGCGACAAAGGCACTACCCCACTTCAGCTGGCCATTATCAGAGAACGTTCAAGCTGTGTCAAGATTCTTTTGGACCACAATGCCAATATTGATATTCAGAATGGTTTCCTCTTGCGATATGCGGTGATCAAAAGCAACCACTCTTACTGTCGAATGTTCCTTCAAAGAGGGGCCGACACAAATCTCGGGCGGTTGGAGGACGGACAAACCCCGTTACATTTATCTGCGCTGAAAGATGATGTGCTTTGTGCAAGGATGTTACATAACTATGGTGCAGATTGTAATACCAGGAACTATGAGGGACAGACCCCTCTAACTGTCTCTGTAAGTCTATCTGGAACTAGCAGACCCTGCCTGGATTTCTTGCAGGAAGTTACAAGTAAGTCATTTTTATTTAAAATGTTTTCGGTTTGAAAATCAAATCTTCGGAAGCAGGCTTCCAGCAATTGCTTTAATGAATGAATACGTTTATTGTCATTGCACAATACTGTGCAACGAAATTCCACTTTTCAGCATGGAATCAAACCAATTTTAGGAAAACCAATTTGTCTTTTCAAAATCCTGATTGGAAGTTCACTATAAAAGTCGAAACAAAGCATCTTTTCAAATAATGGTATAAAGTATAATGAAAAGAAAGAGCGTGTAAATGTAAAATGCTATTTTTATTCTCAGGGCATGTAAAGTTCTTCATACTTGATGAATTATTTTTGAGTCGCAGCGGACGATTAGTTAATCTTATTGTAAAGGATAATTATTAGCTGACTGGAGAGTCATTTCTTTTTCTGACTATTTCACATCCCAGAGTGTAGAAGATCCCATAGGTCAGCATCTTCCACACATCTTCCAGGAAGGTAGACACAAAATGCTGGAGTTACTCAGCGGGACAGGCAGCATCTCTGGAGAGAAGGAATGGGTGATATTTCGGGTCGAGACCCTTCTTCAGACTTCCAGGAAGTCCACGTAGTTGGAAGTGAGGATCTTTCCTTCTCCCACCTTCACGTGTATACTTGCGTGGATCAAAACGGCTCACTGGTTACACCACTTCACTACTTGCTTGAAACCTCCCTTTGAGGTTATACTTTACACAACTTGCCCGCTGAAACAGCTGTGATTGTTATTGCTCCTGTTGCCAGATCTCACTGTTTGAACCCGAAACCTGCAGTAAATTCTTTAATTGTTTGCAGCCCTCATTTCTGCTCCTTGGTCCGCCCGTGTCGTAGAGTTTCTCCTTGATATTCTCAATCCTTTCGTCCCTTAGCCCCACCTAAAACAACTTTTCCCAATGACCTCACCCGCTATCACAAGCCGTCTTGTATTTTATAATTTATTGGCCTCCCCCATTATAAACATCCCTACCTTCATGGTCAATACCTGGCTATGAATCGATGTAATGTTTAATCACTTTAATTAAATAATTTATTTATATTTTCTTCTGAATTCCAATCTTATGCAGCCTGAGTCCTACAATTACATTACATCCATGCTGCTGTTTAAAACTCTCTGCTGAACATGGCCATGATCTGAGACACTGTGCAACACATTCCCCACCTGTGCATTACACTTGAGATAAAACGTACATTAATCGACATCTATGATTCAGGTCCTTTAAATGTTACAGAACCCTTGGCTGTTCCTCAATAACGTTTCTTTTTGGAATTGTGATCTTTCATTTCTTCACATTGAATTCAACCTGCAGTCAAAGTGCATAATTTGTCCTCTGCCAACCCCTTCATAAATAACCCACATCACAGGATTACAGTAGAACACCGATAATCCACTCAAACTCTGATTTGTGCAGGAAATCCTGATGGTTTATCACCTGTCTCACACATTAGTCTGTAGTGTGAGCTGGTGGTGGGTCCACAGTTGGTGTGTTTCATGTAGTTTGTTGGCAATTATTACACTGTACTGCATGCAAAAGCAGTAAAATAAAAATATGTTTGTTGTTGATAGGAGTAACATCCATTAGTCTGGGAAACCTAATACTGTTAATCTTGCCCAAATCCCTAGATAATTGGAGTTTTACTCTATTTGGAAATAGAGATGATTTGGCATCGAGCTCACTTTATTTTACTGCGATGTAACATCTTAAACAAAAAAGTGAATAAATAGTATGTTGCGTATTAATTATATTAATATCCATCAGTCTGGAAAATCTGCCAATCTAGCAATACCAACGTCCCATGTGCCAGGTGATTGGTGGTTTACAATACGTCTAATACACTGTGCTTTCACTTTGTGTGACATTGTTCGCTGTGTGTTATTATGTACTTCTATCCAATGTATCAACGAAAGGTCTCCAAACATTCCGACATTCTATTCTTCATGCCTCTACACAGACTATATTTTGTTGACGTTATCCCAGATCATTTCCTTGGACCTGATTGCAAATTTATATTTATCAGTGCTGAGGTAAATAACTCCAAGTTAAATAACTGCTTTTTTTAATCCACAGGCACAGTTTCTAAAACTGGAAAACAGATTCATCATTTAATATGTTATATTCCCCATTACAGAAACAGTATGACAAGAGATTCTGTGACTGTTTGGCCCCGTGAGCCGTTTCCACCAATCGTTGTCTTTCTTGGAGCCGCTGCTCCCTCAGCCCTTGCACTGTGCACTCACTCCCTTCATTCTGTCCACTACATGCTCATTCTCTCTTGACATCTGGTGCATTATAAGTAAGTTGTAATAATACTCAGTCTGACAATTCTCAATTATAAGCACTGAGAAATAGTTGGATTAATAGTAATGGTAGATTTCCTTGTGTTGGACTGGAATTCTAGCAGGTGGGAGGTTCATATCAGCAGAATGTCAGATTTATTTTCACTGGGGAAGTTAAAGAAATTGGGTCTCTTAGTTGCTGGAGTTGAGGAGCACAACTGGTGAATAACTGCTAGAAGCTAAAGGGAGCATCCTGATCCATTCAGGGTAACACCACCCATCTACATACAGGATCCAACATGGAGGAGACTTTGTAAGATATGTTACTAAGTGTGATTTACATATCATAGTTCCAGCATTCAGTTTTTTTTCATTCTAGGTAATTATCCATCCACACCTCAACTGCGCTTCATTTCGTAAGTCAATAATGTCTCAACCAACATCTTCACATTGATTTATTACAGGTAGTTCTACCATACGATAGCTGCATTCCTCGAACCCTTATGTTATATATAAATCGTGTTATTCAAACAATTGTGTCAATGGGGAAAAGGTGATTAGGGGCTAGAGTGTTTCAGACTCACAATGACCAAGTTATCTTTCCTGCAGGATTTTAAATAATGAAGGTGTTTTTTATAGTGATAAATGTATTGTCTACTTAAAATCAAGACACATTGCATAAAATAAAAAACATGGAATAAATGAGTGAAATGAATAAATTTATTTTAGAGTTACGGCAGTGTTATGGTGAGTAGGTTGGGGGTCATCAATATCACATGAAAGATGAGCTCTTGGCACTAGAGATGTCATGATGGATTATGTCACCAAGTCTAGAAAATCATCAGTGTCAACAAACTAAATACAGTTTAGATTACAGTTTACAGGCTCATTTATTGTCAGAATTACCAGGGTAGAATGAAGTACTTGTTCACATGAACTCAGAGTAAACAATATAGATGCAGTAATGGTAAATGCAATATAACAAGTATAAAACTGTAGGACAAGATTCTAGTGGAAATAAAATAAATAGTGCAAATGAATACCAAAGTACAATAATGAGTAACCATTGGGTTGAGTTAAGAGTATATGGCAACACCTCTGTGAATGGGCTGTACAACAAATGATTGGTACAGGAGGCAGATAGGAGTTGGGGAAAAAGCTGTTCTTTAATCTGGGCATCTGAGCTTTCAAGCTCCTTAACCTTCTCTTAGAAGGTGGAAGAGAAAGGGGATAGACACAAAATGCTGGAGTAACTCAATGAGACAGGCAGCATCTCTGGAGAGAAGGAATGGGTGATGTTTCGAGTCGAGACCTTTCTTCAGATTGGTGTTAAACCAGCATCTGCAGTTTCTCCACAGGAGAAAGGGGAATTGCTAAGGTAGCAGGCATCCTTGACGGTGCTGATGCAATGTGTGTGAAGCTGGAATGGATTGAAGTGTAAGACAAGCCTGTGATGGACTGGACTGTCTTCACACTCTGCAGGTTAAAGCAGTCAAGACCAGAGCATTTGCCAAACCAGGCTGAGATGCATCCTGTCAGAATACCTTCTGTTGCGTTGAAGTTCAGGGAAATCCTTGTGGGTATGCTGAATCTTCTCTGATGCTTAAGAATGTAAATACACTGATGCACATTCTTGATCGCTGCACGAGTGTGAAGGGGTCAGGTTGTTGCTGCTAATGCCTTTATACTTGCAGCTGTCGGCCATCTCCACAGCAGCTCTATTCAACAGCTTCTATTCCACTATAAACCCACTGACTCCCATGGCTATCTGGACTACACTTCTTCCCACCCTACTTCCTGTAAGGACTCCATCCCCCACTCCCAATTCTTCCGCCTAAGCCGCATCTGCTCCCAGGATGAGGCGTTCAACACCAGGGCATCTGAAATGTCCTCATTCTTCAGGGAACGGGGGTTCCCCTCCTCCACCATAGATGAGGCTCGCACCAGGGTCTCTGCCATACCCCGCAACACTGCTCCCCATCCCCGCACTCGCAACAAGGGCAGAGTCCCCCTAGTCCTCACCTTTCACCCCACCAGCCGTCACATACAACAAATAATCCTACGTCAGTTTTGCCACCCCCAACGTGACCTCGCCACATCTTCCCATCTCCCCCCATGTCTGCCTTCCACAAAGACCGCTCGCTCCGCAACTCCCTTGTCAGTTCTTCCCTTCCCTCCCGTACCACCCACTCCCCGGGCACTTTCCGTTGCAACCGCTAGAAATGCAACACCTGTCCCTTTACTTCCCCCCTCGACTGCATTCAAGGACCCAAGCAGTCGTTCCAGGTGCGACAGAGGTTCACCTGTATCTCCTCCAACCTCATCTACTGCATCCGCTGCTCTAGATGTCAGCTGATCTACATCGGTGAGACCAAGCGGAGGTTGGGCGATCGTTTCACCGAACACCTCCGCTCGGTCCGCATGAACCTACCTGACCTCCCGGTGGCTCAGCACTTCAACTCCCCCTCCCACTACGAATCCGACTTCTCTGTCCTGGGTCACCTCCATGCCCAGAGCGAGCACCACCGGAAATTGGAGGAACAGCACCTTATATTCCGCTTGGGGAGTCTGCAGCCTGCGGGCTTGAACATTGAATTCTCCTAATTTTGTTAGCCCCTGCTGTCTCCTCCCCTTCCTTAGCCCTCGGGCTGTCTCCTCCCCTTCCTTAGCCCTCGGGCTGTCTCCTCCCATCCCCCAGCCCTCGGGCTCCTCCTCCTCCTTTTTCCTTCCTTCTCCCCGCCATCCCCTATCAGTCTGAAGAAGGGTTTCGGCCCGAAACGTTGCCTATTTCCTTCGCTCCATAGATGCTGCTGCACCCGCTGAGTTTCTCCAGCTTTTTTGTGTACCCTCTATTCAACAGGACAGGATTGCGTTGTTTTTTAAGGTTTCAAGATGAAAGTGGGGAATGTACAAAATTGAAATTATTTCTTCCAGAAAATAAAAGACAATTGTTAACCTTTTTAGATTTTCCAGAGGGCACAATATTGTTTTGATAAAACCTTTGAGAAGTGGAACAAAAGAACAGATTTTAAAAGTCAAACATCAGTTATGAGTTTTTATAGCATTATTGTTGAGATCCATTGCCTGGAGAATTGGTATCCATAGACTATCGATTTAATGTAACCGGCTAAATATTCAGGGAAAGAGAATACTTTTTATTTGGTAAGGAACTATGATCTGGATTATACTGGAACATGACAGGTAAATCTTTTCAGAAGGTTAAGGATATAAAGGGCTGTGTGGATAAAGGCACTTCTAAATTGTAGGGCAGTTTTCAGAAAAGTTGTTTAAAGTGATCCATTGAAATTAGATATTGAACTGTGTTCAGTATTATTCTGTCACGTTGAATTAAACAAAATGAACATGTCCAAATGCTTTTGTTAGAGATTCCCAGGTATCTGGACCACATTTCAGCAGACTTTTGGTGTCTCATTCCTGGCTAATATTGTATTTTGAATCATCTACCATAGACTGAGTGTTTGACAACATTGACCTTGCAGAAGTATCTGGAGCACGATTGAGTTTATGACAATATTTTATTGTCACACTAGTGACAGGCGTGTGTCTTTATGCTCACTTTGGACAACTTCAGGTTGATGCACTGTCCATGTCTTGGTTATAATAGTATAAGATTTCCAAACCTGCTCATTGGTCTTGCATTCTTTTCAAAGCAAAAGACTATTAGCATACCAAAACAGACTACTTTACCACAAACCTTTTGAAACTAGCTTCTACTTGTGCATTTTCCTGAAAATGTAGCATTGTGTACTGCTACTCTTTATGTGGATATTGAACCACTCAGTTCTGATTGTCTACCATTTGGACGTTGTACATATGTAAATTAGCTTCACCCCCTGCAATAGCTGTAAACAGTCTTCTTTCAAACACATCCTACATCCACTAATTTTCTACTGAGGAATCTGCTTCAATATGGTTGTAATCAACCTGGTAAAATATAACTCATTAACAGAAGTTTTAATAAGGTAAACATATCACAGAATCAATCAGGGGTAAGTAACATCACTGTTTTGAAGACATTTTATTACGATCTATCTATTCTTACAGAATTAATTAACTTGTGCCACCCTTTCCAATATGGAGTTAAAATAATTAAGAGAACAAGTTGACTTCTATTGACTACATTTGTAATGGAAAATGGAGCTTTTAAAATCTGCAGGCAAAATCAAGTATTAAATTAGATGTAATCCCAAGGCTGTGTCTAATTGTTTTGATCTAGGACTTGGCTGTTAATGTAATGGTTTGAGATGATTAAATATCTGCTGAGTGAATGCATAATCCTGACCAACGTGACATGACCATCAAGCTTCAAGGCTTCCTCAGCATCACGCCAGCAACAAGAACATTCTTGACAGCAAATAATTTATCTTTTCAGAAAGCCCTTATTAGCTGAAGTTTGCTTGACTTGTGTCTATTGTACGCCTAGCAGTACTTGATATAAATCTAATGTTATAGTCATGAAACATTAATGCTTCTTATATTTTCTTCTTCCTTTAGGACAGCCTAGAAATTTACAGGATCTGTGCCGAATTAAAATCCGACAATGTATAGGCTTGCAGAATTTGAAAGGACTGGAGGCACTCCCTCTTGCAAAAGTCATGAAAGACTATTTGAAGCACAAGTTTGATGACATCTGAATGTAAAAAGTTGAAGTCTTGAGAGATTGTAGTAGGCATGGCCTTGCCCCAAGTACATTCTATGCAATTCCCAATTTGATGACATTTAAAGTCAATGCGGGCGTCCGTACCTCTCTCAACTTGTCATAATAGATCCACTCCAGGAGAACCTCTGATCACTTCTAAACAAAAGTTCTAAACTAACATACTTAACTGTTTAAGTTGGCTATGTTCATTATTTCCTCACTCCCAATTTAACCTTTTCAACAAATGCTTATTATTTTAATGCTGAGATGATAGAATTTACTCAACTGGAACAGGTGACATTTGAATGATAGAGGTCATGAAATTAAAAAAATAAGTTTTGCTAAATTTTTGGTGCACCTGCAAGTTTCTATCATATTGATCTAAATCAAATTTGAGATCTAAAGCAGAGGTGGAATAAAGGTCATTCAGCATCTGCATTAAAAATGTACATGACATTTGTTGAGAAAAAGATAAAATTGAGAGGGAAATCAACAAACTTGAGGAAATAGTGCATTGAATGATGCATCAGATCATTTCTCATTCAAAAAAAAACTTGAAGGCTGCATCAATAACTGAGGCAGTTGGGAAGCTAAGGAAAAAGTTATGAAAGGTATCACTTGACCAAGATAATCTGCTTCATCATCCAACCATATTATTCTCTTTGCCCTTCCCTTCTATCCTCAACCCTACCTTTAGTATTGAAATGTTTTATTCCATTCATTTGTTTTCTGTTCTTTAAAAATGGAGCTCAAATTGTTGCAGTGCGCTTTCCACAGATGCACACTGCCATGGTATGTCTTCTGTTACTATAACAGATTATTGTTTTGACATAAGCAAAAAAATTAAAGGTGCCATTGCAATTTGAAGTTTTATTGCAATACTTTCCATACCTTTTTTCTTTTAGACTGATCCCAAAACTGCTTATGTTCTTCACTTCTCTGTTATAAAGTGTGTGCTTTAGCATTACTGGTCACGTGCTGGAATACGGTAGAATATTGAGGGATGACACGTGAGTGTATCATAACCAGATTCTCATATAATAAATATGTCTTCACTCAGTGTTGTTCTGTCCTTAGTGCCCTCTCATCAGTTTGTGCTGTTATCTAGTCTACCTGTATCTTTACCCTCAAGTCACGATGCACTGGAATTGGCTCCTCCACTTATGTCCATGACGGGGACTCATTAACTTGACCTACATTGTAGGGTCGCCTTTTCCATCATTTATCATATTTAATTTTACTCTGATATGATGTAAGCATCCAGTTCATTCTTTTAGTTTCCCAAGCATATGGCCACCTGGGGTTGTTTCAGCACTAAAGACAGAGGTGTCAGTGGATAGTATCACCTGTGTGTCTGCCCAGTCATATTTGTACCTACAAGGGATGTTTCAGAAAAATAAATCCTTAAATCATACAACTTGTTAATGCATGTTGTCCAGTCTAAAATTAGATGTTACCATATTTTTCACGTCAAATTCTCAGCAGAACAAGTGTGAGTGTTTCTCATTTAAAATTCTGAACAGAGCCTGGATATTGGATTTCTAACTAAATTAAATTATAAACTGTTGTAAAGAATTATAATTTAATATTTGATTGCTTTTAAATGAAACACTTTTAAATGTACACCCTGCTTATAGTTTGTCTTGTCGTTTTTATAGAGGGGAATAATGTTCTTCATGTTAACATGAATGATGTCCCTGGGTAGCAGGGAATGGCTCAGACTGGTGTTGAATGTTCAGCACTTCAATGGTAAATGGTTGGGAATCCAAGCCTTACGAGACGATTGATGGGCCCTGATCTATTCTTTGCCCTATTTCTCCTTTGCCTCTACACACACTAATGAGCAGGAACATTGGGGCTTGTAAACACAGAGAAAATAAGACCAAGGTTTTCTCCCTGCGTGCCAGAATATTGAAAACAATGATGCTAGTACTACAGCTGGCACTGAGCAAATGGCCCTGTTTGTTGTTGACTTGTTGCGTTGTTCCCATCTATAGGAAAGTTGTTCACTTGTGAAGTAAGGAGTTTTACCTGGTGAGGGAACTGGACTGTTTCTCAGCAAAGGTCTTAGGAACAGAAGTCACTGATGCACCACTTCCCTCCTTGATCTTTCCTCAATGTACCCCCAGCCTAAGTAAAGTAAATAGACAATAAGCAGTGGGATCCACTCAGTTTCCACACTCGGTAAAATCGCTAGGAATCAAAAGGAAAGGTAAGAATATGCTTTAGCCACCGAGACACGAGAGATTCATTCTAGTTTTTGTTTGCAGGTTTTGTGGTTTGAGTCTATTTTATAGCAGGTGGGGATGTTAGTTCAACTAGGAGTGTTCAAAGTTACTACCATCAGTATGCTCCCTTTCTGACTTGGGTGGAAACAGGACTAGAGGCAGTGGCTGCATGTTTGCATGTCCCATACTGTAACATTCTTATTTACAAATGTAAATAAGTTTCAAAGACCCATGCTTGTTTTCACATCAGTGGCAATGTAACGTGTTCCACTAAAGAAGTTAGTGACTGATTGATTCAGTTGAGTATGATGCCTTTGCAAAACGCAAGAAGTAAAACTATAATTAAGTGTCTACATGTTGGAACACTGGCACTGATGTTGTACGAAACACTGGTGTTTACTTTGCAAATATGAAATGCCTTATACAGTGCAACTAACACTGGTCTAACACTGGATTGCTCTCACTGCAATGACATATCAAATTAAAGAAATAACGAGGAGAATGTCGGAGCTTCAGCATTCTAGAAATCATCATTTTTAATTTTCTCACCTTAAAGAAATAAATTTATAATAATTGAAGCTTGAGCTGTTTCTGGCTTTTTTTCAGGTAACACTGTATTTGATAGGAATACAGGACTCAGGAGCATTTAACTGCATATAATCCTCTTATGAGTTTTGGTGGTGGCTCATCTATATTTTGCCTTGACCCCTTGACCCCTTGGCACTAAAACGTTTTTCTTCTTCCGCTAGCAGTTTGTTCACTGCTGATCCTAAATGTTATAATGGTGGGCTGTGAAACTAGTGATGTACAGGGTTTATATGATCCCAAGAAGTATGATGTAGTGAGAGTTTATTGAGATGTCAAGGTATATTGGGGAACTACTGTCTTGAAAACTCAAACTATTTTGCTTTAACTGTAACAATCAAAAGGAGATTCAGTAAGAGGCCTTTGGAATATTTAAAAAAACGAATTGGGGAGAAACAGCTTTGATGACCAAATGTTATTCTGCATCATTTCTAGACTTGATGGGTTGGGATCCAATCCTTCAGTAAATACAGAAATGTATGAACAATTTGTTTGTGGACAAATGCTATGATGCATAGGGTCATAGATTTTTTTTTAATGTTTTTTTTGTACGTTTTCTTCTTAACTTGAAATACCAAAGAGAAACAAATCTTCAAGAATTCATTGGATGAATTTTTTTGTACAGTTTTATAACTGGTAATGTACCAACGGAACTATTTAATGTTTGAAGAAATGGACCACTAATTTTTGTAAATGTTTTGTGTTCTAAATGTAAAAAGATTAATACATTTTTGGAGTATTTAAAGGACGCAATTCAATAAAATATTTAAGTGTTATGTTATATTGTTTGTGTTCAGCTACTTTGAATGTGTATAAGATATCTGTTCAGGGTACATGTCACATCTAATAATAATAATAATACATTTTATTTGGGGGCGCCTTTCAAAAATCTCAAGGACACCTTACAGAGATTAACAAGAATAATAAAACATATAATCGGAATAAAATAAATAATAAGGACATCACCAAAACACAAATTAAAAACAGAATTCAATCCAAAGACAAAAAATCAAAAACACAATGTGAAGAGAGAGCAGCGGCAGCTAAAGCGCGCCAGCGTCCACTCTCCCTTCCGACAGCCATCTTGGACACAGACTAACATGTTTACTTACACACAAAAAAAATCATCCCCCCACAATGGTTACCACTGTGGGGGAAGGCACCATGTCCAGTCCCCATTCCCAGTTCACCCAAAGTCAGGCCTATTGAGGCCACCGCTATTGTCTCTACGGCGGCCCGATGTTCCTGGCAGTTCTCACCGGGTGGTGTCGCCCCGGCGTCGGGAGAGTCCTCTCAGCGGCTGGGCCACCTGGAACGGCCGCTTCCTGACTGGGGACCGCAGCTTCCGAAGCCGACATGGTCGCGCCGGTTTGGAGCTCGCAGGCTCCCGATGTTAGAGTCGGCGCCGCCCGCTCCGCAGACCCGCAGCCCGGAGGTGTTGATCTCGGCGGTCACAGCTCACCGGAGCTCCAGCGCGTCGATCCAGCGCGGCGACCCAGGCAAGGCAAGGCATCGCCCGCTCCGCGATAGCGCCCCAGCGCTGTACCGCCACTGAAGCCGAGGTGCTGGGCGGTCCCCGCTAGGAAACGGCGCTCCACGCCTGCTGGTAAGCCACGTGGACGGGTCGACGGGGCAGCCCGGAGAAAAAGCTGCCTCACCGACCAGGTAGGGACCTAGAAATATAATTACCTCCTTCCCCCCACATTAAAAAGTCCATTCTCCAACAGACAAAGGACAGGACTTACTAAAACTCCAAAAAAAAAAAGTGAGTTAAACGGACGGCTGCTGGTTAGCAGCCGTTCCCCAAGATGGCTCCTCCCTTCATCTGCATTTGCGCCCAAGATGAGGTGTTCCATATCAGGACATCCGAGATGTTCTCATTTTTAGGTGAACAGGGATTCCCCTCTCCCATCATAGATAAGGCCCTCACTCGTGTCTCCTCCCTACCCACAGCTCCGCCCTTGCTCCCCCTCCCCTTAGTCCTTACCTTTCATCCCATCAGCCGTCGCATACAACACAATCCTCAGAAATTTCCTCCACCTCCAACAGGATCCCAACACTCATCACATCTTCCCATCTCCACCCCTTTCTGCCATCCACAGATACCGTTCCCTCTGCAACTCCCTGGTAAACTCATCCCTTCCCACCCGAGCCACCCCCTCCCCAGGTACCTTCCCCTGCAACCGCAGAAGATGCAACACCTGTCCCTATACCTCCTCCCTTGACTCTCTCCACGGACTCCGACAGTCCTTTCTGCTTAGGCAGAGGTTCATCTGCACCTCCTCCAACCTCATCTACTGTATCCGTTGTTCAAGATGTGGACTCTTGTACATTGGCGAGACCAAACACAGACTGGACGATCATTTCACTGAACACCTTTGCTCAGTCCACCTGAACCTACCTGATTTCCCGGTTGCTAAACACTTTAATTCCCCTTCCCATTCCCACACAGATCTTTCTGTCCTCGGTCTCCTCCATTGTCAGAGTGAGGCTAAACTCAAATTGAAGGAACAGCATCTCATATTTTGCTTGGGCAGTGGTATGAATATTGACCAAGTAAGCCTGGTATTCCCTCTCTCTATCCCTCCCTCACCCATCTTGTTTTCACCCAACAAACTGCTAACAATGGCCTTTTTCCTTTATCATCGGAGCTTTTTTGCATATCTTTTATTCATTGTTCTTTATCTCTCTAGGTTATCATCTATATCTCTCATTTCCCTTATCCCTAACTAGTCTGAAGAAGGGTCTCGACCTGAAACGTCACCCATTGATTCTCTTCAGGGATGCTACCTGTCCCGCTGAGTTACTCCAGCATTTTGTGTCTGTCTTCATTTATAAAGGTGATACGGTATCTACATCTCCATGTTGCATTTTTGGGTAGAAAATGCAAAATATCTTCAAATTCAGGATTAAATTAGGTCCCATTTTAATTTACTACCCCCAAATATTCAGGAAATCAACCAAGAAGTGTCCCTTCACAGTCCACACGATCTCCAGCCACAGATCCATTCCTGGTACCACGACTATTCACCGATGTTTTGTGTATCTCTGTCAAGCTGCAGCAGCAGTATTGTGTTTCTCCTTTTGCATGTCCTCGCATTCCTCTGCTCTCCCGGAGCCTCAACTATGGCATGCACCCCAAGTACTACTCTGCACATCCCCTCATTGGGGCAAATGGCTGAGTTTGCTCGTACCTTTCTAATTCTCCAATGTATCAGCCACATCCAATGCCTGTCATCCTTCGAACGGCTCCAAACAAACACGCAGTGCTGGAGTAACTCAGCGGGTCAGGCAGTATCTCTGGAGAACATGGATAGGTAACGTTTCTTCAAATTCTTCAAATGTCACCTATCCATGCTGCTGCCTGACAGCATTTTGTTTCATCTTGTGTATTAACCTGTATCTGCAACTCCATGTTTCTACACTCCTGTTCCTCTTGAAGAAACCTGTACTCTGTTTAATGCACTCAGTGCCCTGCTCTCTCAAACAGCAACACCACAAACTCAATAACAGTAATGTTTATGCTTTGTTATTGCATGCATAAGTGAAAATGAGGTCACGCTATGAATGGATCATCCTTAATCAAACATACACTACACCACCAGTTTTCTTATTTTCTTTTGCCTTCAGTAAGCAATGAAATAGATGTTGAATGCCTGGAGATAATTCGCTATCCTTGTAATAAAGTTTCCCCAGTTCTTTCTTGAAGTCTGTCTCGTTCTCACAGCTCCTCATTCAACCAGGTAAAAGTCCACACCCCCCAAATCCCCATAACCTCAATTATTTCTGCCAACATCCTGTATTCTGCACTTTTATGGATGTTAATTTCTCAACTAATTAATTTTTTAGTAATGGTGTTGAAGGAAAACTAAAGTTTTGTGATGTTATTTTCCATAACAGTTGATTGGTATGAAACTGTATGGTGTTGTCAGTAGTAGCCAGTAGATGGCGATGTCCATTGCTAGATGTAACTACTAATCGCTCCAGGAACAGATCAGAACAGCACAGGAACCGCTGGACACAGAGTGCTGGAGTAACTCACCTATCCATGTTCTCCACAGATGCTGCCTGACCCGCTGAGTTACTCCAGCACTCTGTGCCTTTTTGTGTAAACCTACTTGTTTTTACAGCACATAAGCCCAGTGATTATCAGCAGCCACAGTAAAACTTGCCTACTCTGAGACCTGAGGTTATTTTAGTTTCCAAAAAGAAGTGCTTCAAGTTATTCGTCAATATTATGGAAAAATATACCTGTAATTTTCATGCTGAATAACTCTGCCTTTAATCGCTGCTGGGCATAATTAATTTCAATTGCCATTGCACATTGGTGTCTAGTGTCCAGCCTGCTGAATGATCTCCATTTCAACTGAGCCTTCACTTCTTGAAAGCACCGACTATAACATGATCATGGGGCACACTGTGAGCTCAGGAATATGTTTCTCCTTCTCCCTTTAAGAAAAAATAATAATTTTCATCCACATTTTTGTCCTGCTTCTCTGATTCATTCTTAATATATTTAATGACTTTGAGGAAGTAATACTCTGCTACATAGTGTGTTCCTATTATCTGAGCTCAGCAAGATGCGTCTCAGTAATCTGCCATCATCTTTGTTGCCCCAAGCATCAGCTTGACCCGTGAGCCTGAGCTAGGGAATGGTGTGACCAAGACTGAATTCAGTTTTGAGATTGTGAGCAGAATTGATGGGCTGTCGTGTTGTCGAGAGTTTGTTGGTATTTCAACGCGAAGATAGAACAGTGCAGCCAGCACAGGAACAGGTGTCCACAATGTCCACACCAAACATCACGCCAAGTCACACTAATCTTCTCTGTATATCCATCTGCCTATTAAAACCCTTGAATGCCACTAATGTTTCTGCCTCCACCATCGCCCCTGGCTGCGTGTTCTAAGCACCCACCCTTCTCTGTGGGGGGGGGGGGGGGGAGGGAAAGAAATTGCCCCCACACACCTGCTTTAAACTTTGACCCTCTCATCTTCAAGCTGTGGTGTCTAATCTTTAACATTTCCACCCCTGGGGAAAAGGTCCTGAATGTCCGTCCTATCTGTGCCTCATAGTTTTACATATTTCTATCACATCCTCGGACAATCCAGAAAAAAACAAAAAGCTAATACCCTCTAATGTTTCCAAATCTGCATTGTTTGCACACATTCAGCTTTGTGGTCATCCTTGTGCAAAGGATGCATTATATATCATAACAAGTACTTTAATTAGAATACATACAGAGACCATCGCAATGAGTACTGCAGGTTCCGAGAGGTAAGTTCAACTAACTAACATGGCTGCCATCATGCCACCAGGTGGTGGTGTGGAAAACTTAACATTGATTATGAATCAGGTCATCAGCAGCAAAACCAGACACAGATCAAATCAAAACAGCAATACTGTTTGATCTACCATCCCTTGGTGAAGAATGTGGCAGAGCAAGGTTGCCACGCGTTGTTGAGAGTGAGAACATTTGGTCATGACACTAGCAGGTTGGGATCACAATGGGATTCTCTCACTCCTGTTGCTGGAGCACCAGGGTCTGATTCACCAAAGGACACAGTGCTGGAGTAACTCAGCAGGCTGGGTTGCAGCTGGAGAACATGGATCGGTGACTGGGCTTGAACCTCAATGAATGAGTTACGGCTAGAAGGAAGAGAGAAGCTTTCCATCTGTGTCGCCACCCAACGGAATGACTGGCTTCCCCACTATTCAGCCTCTGACAGGCTCGAACGGAAACCATGACAAGGTCTCCTTTCCCAGTTTCTATTTCCGTACATTAGCTGGTGAACAAGCACACCACTCAGCTTGGCTGAGGAATGGAGGCCGGAGATACTTGGGTAAGAATGTGGAGGTTGACGTTGACTCTAACTCTCCAACCTGTGTTCTCAATAGTTGAGAAAAAGTAATCAATGTAACGGACTCTTCAGTTGCAATCCTGCCTGTGATGTCCCTGCACCATGGTGTGGCAGCTTGCATTTGCCACAAGGAGCTCAGGTAAGGTACTGTTTGTTACTTTGGGATTTCCAGGGCATGAATGTTGCTGGTAATGTCAACATGTGTTGACAATTCTTAATTACCCATTGATACATAGATACATAGACAATAGGTGCAGGAGTAGGAGTAGGCCATTCAGCCCTTCGAGCCAGCACCGCCATTCAATGTGATCATGGATGATCATCCTGCAAGTCCCTATATACCTCCAATTTCTGGATTCTCTCCCATTTAGAAAATAGTCTACGCCTTTATTCCCGGTCCTAAATTCATATTGACTCCACCCAAGTCTATTATTTCCCAGTTTCTCACTATTACAAGCTACAAATGAGCAACGGGAGTAACTCAGCTGGTCTGGTGGCATCTGTGGTGGCAGAGTTTGGTCCTTGCATCGGGACAGAATGCAGAGGGGAGATGGTCAGAATGATGAGATGAGAGAGGACTGGCAGGTGACAGGTGGAACCAGGTGAAGAGGCGGATAAAGGGCGGATGGAGGAGGTGTAGATGGTGGATGATAGATGAGGAGTGGGATAGGGTGAGGAGATGCAGACATTTGGGGGGAAGTAGAGGGGGATTTTGAAACAGAAGAACTTGTTTGCTGTCTTTATATCTCAGTAATGGTGTTACATTTGTACCATCCACATCTGTGGGAAACATTCTTGAATCCATGGAATTTGGAAGATGATAACCTTGTATCCATAGGAACCTCCTTAAGCCATAGGAAGCAGTGTGAGATGCTGGGCATTTACTGCCTTTCAATCCCATTAATATTTCCATTAGTAGATATTTGCTAATCCTCATCCTCCACTGTCAAGGAGAGATTCTTTCTCCTCTCCCCTGAAGGCAAACACACAATATTTGTTTAATTTCTTTGCCTTACTGTATTCACAAGTAAAATTTCTCTTGTCTAAGTTTTTTAGGGTCCCACTTCTGTTGATCATTTCCTCTACAAATATGCAGAAACTCTTACAATCTTTTATGGTTTTTGCAAATATCTTATATTCTTCTTCCTTTTGCTAAATTCTGAACTTTCCCAATTCTCACTTTTTCTTAACAACATTCTAAGTCTTTACCTTTGATTTAAAATTGCTTTTAACTTACTTTGATAACAATAGTTGAAACATTATTCCTATGCCTATGCTCTGGCTTTATGTTATATATGTAAAACGTTGCATGTTAGTCATTGCTTCTTTCCTGAAACAGCTTTTAACGTAGTTTCCAACCTACCTGAGCCAGTATCCTCCTGACTTACTTTATTCAGACAAGGCCTGGTTTCAGATTGCACTAAATTGCTTTCAATCTTTATATAAAATTCCACCACTTTATGATCACTATTCCCTTAAGGCACCTTAGTTACCAGAAAATAGCCAGTTCCCTTATTGGTACCTCAATATAGTGAGCCATCTATTTTACACTCAGTGAATGTGCCGCTGGTATTCTGCTTGTCTTTATATATCCTTTCCCATGATTATTGGATTACTTTAGATGCATCTCAACTTTCCTGACATATTTGGGGGCCTGCATGTAACTCCCACCAATGTGATCATTACATGGCTCCACCCAAACTGATTTTACTTTAGATTTTTTTACACCTTCCTCTGTTGCCTTGATTCCATTCTTTAAAGTCAAGGGCACCAGTTGCCTCATAAAAGAGTATCTTTTAAAGGATATTAAAAGATATTTGGACAAGTAAATGGATCGGAAAAGTTTAGAGGGATATGGGCCAAACGCGAGCAGGTGGGACTAGATGTAGATGGGGCATAAAGTGCTGGGGCAACTTAATGGGTCAAGTTGCATCTCTGGAGAAAAAGGATGGGTGAAGTTTTCGATCTCCCAATATAATTGTCATTAGAATGTGCCCCTTTATTTCCATTTGTGCCATTAATTCACCTCGCTTGTTGTAAATGCTGCAAATATTCACATAGAACCTTCAGTGTTGTATTCACAGCATTTTTCCCTGTCCTAACTCTAATCAGAGATGCACTCGGATTTTGTATACACCGTAACATCCTGACTGAGTTTGGTTATCGTTACTCATTTTGAACCCAACATTATTGCGTTTTCTCTCTGACTTCCAAAATACATTCATCAGCAGAACTCAGCCCAACCTATCTCGATACACAACTTAATCCAAAGCTAATATATACCCCTAGTTATCCAGTTCACTGGAGCACTGGTCTCAGCTCATTCAAGTTATATCTGTCCCTTTCGCCTGATACCTTTACCTAATCAATCTTTGAGGCACGCATTCAAGTGTCTGATCTATTGACATCATGACAACTTGCTCAAGATTTGGGGGGTAATACAGAGGTTATCATTTTGAAGTTATGTTTTTTAATTGGCCGATGCTGCTGACAATTCCCTGATTAGAGCCACCTCCTGCATTGGTTTCCACGGACAAATAGATCACACTGCTCTTGCTGCCAGCTTCTCTGCACTCAACTAAGCCAAAAACGTCTTGAATTGGTTCCTTCATCCCCAGGGGACATTTGAATCTGTCCCAGGCTTTAGAAAACAAGGAAGAGCAGGTTAATGTTGTTGCTTGTTTGATTTTTATCAGACTCCACTGTCCATTTTGCGAAGTCAGATTGTTAAACGGGCAGCTAATCCAAGACCATCAGCTTCCCAGCAGGAGAGCAGAATTAATGTACATCATCAGCCTGAAAGTCCAAGTCTGATTCAAGCTTTGCACATGAAACCATTAACTATTCCGGGACTGTGGAGCTGCTGATGAATCTGCTGTATATTTGCAGCAAAACTTCAGGCTGGTAAACCCTGGTTTTAATTTGGAACTGTGGCCCTGTGACTGGTCACCTTAGCTCCATGAGATTGTAAATCCTTCACCTCAGCCCATCAGCAGATCAGGTCTTTCCTATGCCAGCAGAACTACCTGCTGCTAGCTGGACGGAGTGTGAGACCAGCGGTCGGGGAGAGGACCCCTGACCCTCGTCTTGAAGGAATTCCTTGTTGAATCTCCCTATTCACGCTCAGTGGCTGGAAAATCTGCTCTTGTTTTTGTGTGGTCAACAAGTTTAAGCAGCTTACACGGACTGGTGTCCTTCACCCAGCAGTGTACGGGGGGGGGGGGGGGGGGGGGGGGGGGGGGGGGGGGGGGGGGGGGGGGGGGGGGGGGGGATGCAGGAAGAACCTTTCTCCAAGTCCACTCACTCATGTACATTCTTCTGCTTTCTAATCAGCAGCTCATCCAGCCTCTGATTCCCGGGGACTTTCCAATTAATGAGAGATTTTCCATGCGGAACTTTATAAAAATATTTCGGTAGGTTTAAATAAATTGTGGGAAATGTTACTGGAGGAGGTTTGTCGGAGAGCGTTCTCCTTGCAAGTCCCCTGCTGACTGTCTCGTCCACTTATCCCCACACATCTTCCCCTCCTACCTCTGCCCTGCCACTGAATCATCACCACTGATGTTTGGCTAATGGGCCTAATTGGACATTATGAAGAACTGGTAATGACTGTCGGATATCTTTCAGCACAATAAGGATGGGGTTAGTGCATCGCTGCTGTCTGTAAATTAAAAACCTTTAGAAGTAAAATTCAGATTGACTGTAGAAATTTACTGAACGTTTCATCAATGAAGCTACTTAGAAAAGTTAATACATTGTAAATTCTTGAATTTAATTATGGTAAATGATCCATACTCTAATTAAATCACATTCTTCAGAAACTAATATTGGCCAGGTGCACTGCTTGTAAGGTTGGGGCTTAGTTTGTATATCCATTTTCCTACTTTATTGATTGTGCACTCTGCAGTTTGACAGGGTTAATTCCACCCAGTGCAAGGAATGTTGTTGCAATAGTTCAGGTTAAACTTCTGATCCCACTCTTATTAGAGTAAATCCCCTCTCTTGCTGATGGGATCTTGCAAATAAGTAGCCATTTTACAATGCTTAATGGGTCTGGTCAGGTCACAACCAAACATCCCTTTACTAACAGAGTTTGGTGAAACAAGATGCAAAACGCAGAGAATTCTGGATTCAGCATTTGACATGTGTACTTGTAATGAGAGAGGGAAAGGAACTTTGATGATAAATTTGTGCAAGGTGATAATCGGAAAGGTTGAATCCAAAACAGGTCCATATTATTCAAGCATAACTTTATAGTTTAGTTTAGAGATACAGCATGGAGGGGCACGAGTCCATACTGACCATCGATCAGCCATTCACACTAGTTCTACACATCTTTGGGATGTAGAAGGAAATGAGCACCCGGAGAAAACCCATGCGGTCACCAGGAGAACGTGCAAACTCCGCAAAGACAGCACCCGTAGTCATGATCGAACCCCGGTCTCTGGTGCTGTGAGGCAGCAACTCTACCACTGTGCCACTGTGCCACCACAAAGTATCTGACAGGTTTTTAAAATAGCAGCTTAAAATGTTTATCTGAAAGGAATTGGTGAGGAATTTATGATGTAAAAGTAACATAGTTTGGTCTTGGTCATTGAAAGTAACACAACTTTCATCCAAAATATCACAGAAATCAATCTGGAGTGAGCGAATTAAAACGTTTAGAGCACGTAGCTAGATTGAGGTAGAGATCAGAATGCAATTAATTTAGATGTGGCCGCTATTGATCGCACTTCATTGTCCCTCACGTAGCTGTCACCTCCACAATCTAATAACCAATATTTGGATTATGCTTTCATAAATTAATAAATAGTTGAATGCAATTTGTACCTAAAGGATGCCCAATTAGAGAACTAAAGAAGAAAAACACTATTGTAGAAGAAATGTCTAAAGCTGCCTGGTAGTCTGAGGCCAGACCATCTCTGCTGCAAAGTTTGACTTCGTTTGCTGAATTCATTTGTGGTCTACAGATGTTGAATTGGTTCTCTCGTGGCTTGTACTCGCTGGAGTTTAGAAGATTGAGGGGGGATCTTATAGAAACGTACACAATTCTTAAGGGGTTGGACAGGCTAGATGCAGGAAGATTATTCCCGATGTTGGGGAAGTCCAGAACTAGGTGTCACAGTTTAAGGATAAGGGGGGAAGTCTTTTAGGACCGAGATGAGAAAATCATTTTTTACACAGAGAGTGGTGAATCTGGAATTCTCTGCCACAGAAGGTAGTTGAGGCCAGTTCATTGGCTATATTTAAGAGGGAGTTAGATGTGGCCCTTGTGGCTAAAGGGATCAGGGGGTATGGAGAGAAGGCAGGGATGGGATACTGAGTTGGTTGATCAGCCATGATCATATTGAATGGCGGTGCAGGCTCAAAGGGCCGAATGGCCTACTCCTGCACCTATTTTCTATGTTTCTATTGGTTGCACAAGCATTCACTCTTCTGGTGTGAGTGGTGCCAGGCGCTAAAATAATGTGGGTGTTAGTTTGTCCAGAGGGAACATTTATTGGAAGAAGTCAGAGCGGGCACATTATGGAGTTACAGTTTGACACCAGCGCTGTCAGTTTGGATCTTTCCTATAACTAACGGAGAGTGCAAGAACCTACCAGGACATTTTAAGTGATAATTGACCATCGATAGGTTAGATGTTCATTCATTTTCTAAAATAATGCTACGATGTTTAATATTTACTAGAGTTCCAGAAAGTCAATCAAAGGTGGTGTTCAAAACTTCTACACAAATCATTCTCCCAACTGTTCACCATGGTGTAATGTGACTGGGAATGTTGTAGGCATTGTGACATCAAGAACCCATGGGTAATTGCCAAGGAAGCAGGTTTAAGGAAGATCTTCCTCGGTGCAGGCTGGGGACCTTCTCCATGGCTGGTCAACAACTGAAGGATGATGGTAGTGGTGTAATTATTATAATATTTACCATTACCATTTGCAGAGCTCGGCTGCTGAAATAATGTGGGTGATATCCATGGACTCGCAGTGTAAATAACGTGGGTGATATCCATGGACTCGCAATGTAAATAACGTGGGTGATATCCATGGACTCGCAGTGTAAATAACGTGGGTGATATCCATGGACTCGCAGTGCAAATCTGTAAATGGGCTTTCTGTTCATCCTCATTTAATGAATACCTATACTTGATTTTTTTTTCTCCAAAAATGCAACAATTCACTTCTTCAGCAGCTTGTTCTCTTTGTAACATGTTTGCCTGTCCTCATCCATTATTTGCATCATCTGCAGGCTCTTGACTTTGTCTTTCCACACCCAAGTAGCCAGCAAAGCCCAAGGTCAAAGCTGGCCTGCACTGACCAGGGGTATTCCACCTGTACTGACCAGGGGTACCACATCTGTACTGACCAGGGATACCACACCTGTACTGACCAGGGGTACTCCACCTGTACTGACCAGGGTTACCACACCTGTACTGACCAGGGTTACCACACCTGAACTGACCAGGGGTACTCCACCACCTATCTTCACCTGTCTGAGCAGAAGTAATTACCTCAGCTCCTTATTTCCAGTCCATCAACCAACCCTCTGTCTCCAAATTGCACTAAACCAAGAGAACTGAGACGAAGCTTTTATTTCTCTTCATAAAAGTTGTTCATCTGTGAACATTTAAATCAAACCATAAAGGGCTGACTATTCCAGAAGTGACAGAGATGATGCATTCCAGCAAATTATATTTGTGCTTTGAAATGGGATATTGGGCCTCTGAATATTTAAAAAGATGCAGTCATGCACGGAATTGAAGATTAAAAGTGCAGTAATACTTATTGAGAATGTGGTCTGCACTCTGAATAACATAGCTAAGACAAGACACAATAGCATGACATGCACTACACTGTAAATGCTTAGAATGCCATGTCTTTTCTATCACAACTGCAAAACAAAATTACAGAGAATCGTCCCATTTAGCCAGCAGTGAGGACAAATGGTCTCACTAATAAAGTTTCTGCTTTATATAATCCAAGTGGCTGTCCCCGTCTTTGTTGCGATGTTAATAGTGATTGGTGTTTCCCACACAGACAGATCTGCAGTTAGTGAAGGGCTGACACAAAATGCTGGAGTAACTCAGCGGGACAGGCAGCATCTCTGGAGAGAAGGAATGGGTGCCGTTTCTGATGGAGATTCAAGGCTCCACACCCATGGTCCCATTATCCCGCTTGTTACAACCTTAAAAATGTCTGAACAGAGTTATCAGCTCAGCCTTGTCTTTCATAGATCCCTGTTGCACTGACCAGTTACTGTTTACCCTGTCATCTCTTCCTTCATAATGGATTGCAGTGTTGTCCAGCACTTTGTGGCTATCTCCAGCGTAAACCAAGCGCCTGCAGTTCCTTCCTACTCCATTCTCTCTCTGCCAGGTTGTGGTGTTGAAGCATCACCAGAGTGGAGCCCATTGTTGTACCACAGTGTCGCACATCACTGCCGCATGTCCTGAGCCCACAGTGCGCCATCACTCCGCACGTCTCTCAAGAGCAAGGTGCAGGGTTGCCATTCATTATTAGATGAACAATTATCTGGTGGTGTGTAATGAAAAGAGCACCTATCCTGCTTCCCTCCGGACAAACTGTCTCACACAATGTAACATTGCTGGGTATTTGCATTAAACGCCATTTGATGAACTAGGTGCTGGCAAATAGTTTGCCATGAGTCCCAGTGACAGCACATCAAAAGTATTTCAATGGCAGCAAAGCATTCCACAGCCCAAGGCCATGTCAGTATCATAGAGATATAAATAACTTTATTAATCGACAAGTGCATGTGTGTGGATTGCACATGTGTGTGAATGCACACTTGTACATGGGGCACACGTGTACATGTGTGTGGATGCATACGTGTACATGTGTGTGGATGCACACGTGTACATGTGTGTGGATGCATACGTGTACATGTGTGTGGATGCAGACGTGTACATGTGTGTGGATGCAGACGTGTACATGTATGTGGATGCAGACGTGTACATGTGTGTGGATGCAGGTGTGTACATGTGTGTGGATGCAGGCATGTACATGTATGTGGATGCAGGCGTGTACATGTGTGTGGATGCAGGCATGTACATGTGTGTGGATGCAGACGTGTACATGTATGTGGATGCAGGCGTGTACATGTGTGTGGATGCAGGCGTGTACATGTGTGTGGATGCAGACGTGTACATGTGTGTGGATGCAGACGTGTACATGTGTGTGGATGCAGACGTGTACATGTATGTGGATGCAGGCGTGTACATGTATGTGGATGCTGACGTGGACATGTATGTGGATGCAGGCGTGTACATGTGTGTGGATGCAGGCGTGTACATGTATGTGGATGCAGACGTGTACATGTATGTGGATGCAGGCGTGTACATGTGTGTGGATGCAGGCGTGTACATGTGTGTGGATGCAGGCGTGTACATGTTTGTGGATGCAGACGTGTACATGTGTGTGGATGCAGGCGTGTACATGTGTGTGGATGCAGGCGTGTACATGTATGTGGATGCAGACGTGTACATGTATGTGGATGCAGGCGTGTACATGTATGTGGATGCAGACGTGTACATGTGTGTGGATGCAGGCGTGTACAGATTTTCCAGATTTTTCACTTGATGGTTGGAGGTTGAAGTGAGATGATGTTTATAAAATGATGAGAGGCAGAGATAGGGTAGACAGTCCAAACCTTTTCCCCAAGGTGGGAATGTCCAACACCAGAGGACAGAGCTATACGGTGAGAGAGGGGAACGCTTAAAGGAGATGTGCCGGGCAAATGTTTTTACACAGAGGGTGGTGGGGTCTGGAGCGAGCTGCCAGGGGTGGAGGCTGATACGATAGTGGCGTTTAAGAAGCTTTTTAGACAGCCAAATGGACGTGTAAGGAATGGACTCCTATGTTGTTCAGGTGAAGCCTAGTGCAGACTTATGGAACAGCACCTCTCGTTTTGAATGGGCATGTTACAACCTTCCAGACTCAGCAATGAATGCGACTATTTCTGATCCTCAGCCATTCCAGAATTGAGCTCCAGAATTCAGGATTTTTCTCTTTGGTAATTTCAGATTTAATTTATCTTCTCCCAAACCCACCCCTTCCATCATTGTTTATACATCTTCATTCCATCCTCCACTCCATCACATATTCTTCCCTTCTCTCTTCATTCTCCCCCCTCCCCACCACCCACACACCATCCAATCAATCCTTTCCTCAGTTCCTCAGTTAACCCTTGTATTATTTTCCCACTCCTGATGAAAAGTCACCAAGCTAGAATGTGAACCCTGTTTCACTCTCTATAGATTTCAGATTTCCAACTATTGCAGCATTTTCTTGTATCACATCACAGTGTGCAATATAACCATGGTATGCCTTTGCTTCTGAAGAACCTATGGGCCAACCCGGACATTAGCAACACAAGACTCACCACCTGGCTGTATTCACCATGAGGAGGTTTCATTGTCCAACACATGGTGCAGGCTGCAGAGTCAAAGCTATGAGGCTGAAGAAGGGTCTCGACCTGAAATATCACCTGTCCATATTCTCCACAGATGCTGCCTGACCCGCTGAGTTACTCCAGCACTCTGTGAAACGTCACCTATCCATGTTCTCCACAGATGCTACCTGACCCACTGAGTTACTTCAGCACTCTGTGAAACGTCACCTATCCATGTTCTCCACAGATGCTGCCTGACCCACTGAGTTACTCCAGCACTCTGTGAAACGTCACCTATCCATGTTCTCCACAGATGCTGCCTGACCCGCTGAGTTAATCCAGCACTCTGTTTCTTTCTGAGGGTCAAAGCTACTCAGGGACAGGGATTCATTGCCCAATCCTCAGCTCACAGGCTCCTCAGAGGGAAAGTCCATTGGTATCAAGAACAGTGAGACGTGACATCTATTTTATTTCAATATGTACTGGACAATCTTCAGGTCATTTTTGGCTCTAATATTTGAATGGTATAACTGGGCTGTGTGTAAAATCATCAGCTCCAGAAACAAAACTCCCTGTGTGGTTAAAAAAACTTTGTATTTACAAATCTAATTATTAAACCATGTTGGAATTTTAAATTTCCTAAAATAATCAGTCCTTTATGAGTCTTTGCTTCCTGGAATTCTTTGACAACTTCTGTATCATCAGCTTTCTCCATCAGTCGTTTGTTTTCACAAAATTAGATTTGTTCCATCTGTCTGGAAGGAGTTTTGGGGGAAAGTCCAGGCAGAGAAATAAAGATCTGATCCAATGGAGGCATTGTTCAGAATGATCCATTCATGTCACTGCCTTTTGCTCAATCCTTGTACACGAACAAACACTCTGTCTCTTTGGACTCCCCAGATCTGCTCATCCTTTCTCCTAGATCTGATTATTCCACAGAGGACATGAAATTCCATTTCTATCTATCTTGGATGAAGGCCAGGTAGGGGTTTTTAGCTCATGTTTACACATTTTACAATAACCAGAAAGTGACATAAATCTGCAGTTGCTCAAGCCTTTCATTTTTGCAATGACCAACTTTGAGCTCAAGACAAATTCATTAGATTTAGCCTTTATGTATTTACTTGCGGTTTCAGAATACATCAGTCAGACATCAGTGTGTGTGTGCCAAAGTCTCTCCCTCCAGCCTTTCCTGGAAATCTATGCTCTACAGAATTCCGGTAGTACAAATGTTTTATTTAGAATTCAGTCATGTCATTCAGAACCCCATTGTCTCACACAATGCTCTTGCCATAACAGCACAGAATAAATACTGCTTCATATTGTACCAGGGGTCTAAGTAATGGGTGCCTGCAGGTCGGGGCTGACTCAGTGGGCTGAAGGGCCTGTTTCCATGCTGTACGAGTCTATGGCACACTTAATGGTCCTTCTGCAGTCAATATGCCGCGTTCAATCCTAATGAAACACAAGAAGCAGCCACTGCTCGTGGCCTGTTCAGTCCAAGAAGCCCACACGATGTCAGGAGAAGATTGGCTGCACAGGGGTGATGTGTAAAGGTAGCGACTTTGTACCTATCCATGTTCTCCAGAGATGCTGCCTGACCCGCTGAGTTACTCCAGCACTCTGTGTCCTTTTGCGTATAAACCATCATCTGCAGTTCTTTGTTTCTACAATGTAGCGCAGTCTGTCAGGCAAGGTGCTGATAATGTTCACTAACTAATGCACAAAACAGTGGTCAGTATCTGTGGGCTTCATGGATTCTTGGAAATATGGGGCTATTCAGAGTTAAGTGATTGAAATGTGGCACATTTTTCTGATACCTTGGGACTAATTATTAAATTTTACTTTTTAAATTGGAATCGTTCTTTTCAGCTGTTAGCAACAGAAACAATTGTTTTATTGTCAGTGTAATAGTGACTTGAAATGTAGATGTAACCATTGGTATCAATTAGCAGGTTGGGAGGCAGCCAGGTCTTGCTAACAATACATTGATTCTTCACTCTGAGCCACAGGCTCCCCTGCTCTGGGCTTTATTTCAACGTAACATGTGGATCCAGTTTCAGTTCAGTTGTATAGTTTAATCTGAAAAATATCCCACTACCTTCAGCTTCAATCACAACAAATATGGGTAGAGCAGTTTAAAAAAACCAAGAGCAGGTAAAGGTTCACATTTCTACTCTACTCATTAATCGGATGTGTAACTGGTCTCTTAGAAGAGCTGACGAGGGAAAGTCACGATGCAAGACTTCACTGGGAAGGAGTGAGATTCTCCTTGGGAAAGTTTATCAGGGATGGCTGAAGGGACGAGATTTTCCTATTCCATGACCCGGGTGTCAAAGGCTGGACACAGAGTGCTGGAGTAACTCAGCGAGTCAGGCAGCATCTGTGGAGAACATGGATAGGTGACTTTTCAGGTTCAGGTCCCATATAACCATATAACCATATAACAATTACAGCACGGAAACAGGCCATCTCGGCCCTTCTAGTCCGTGCCGAACACGTATTCTCCCCCCGAACTGAAAGGGGGGAAAGATTTAATAGGATTCTGAGGGGTAACTTTTCCACACAAAGGGCGGGGGGTGTATGGAACCCGCTGCTGGAGTTGAGGTCGGTACTATCACAACATTTAAGAAACATTTAGACAGATACATGGATAGGACAGGTTTAGAGGGATATGGACCAAATGCAGGCAGGTGGGACTAGTGTAGATGTGACATGTTGGTTGATGTGGGCATATTGGGCTTCCACGCTGTATGACTATGAAAGAGAGAAAACAAATGAATTGCAGAGAATGTGGGGGAGAGGGATGGAAAAGTCAAGGGAAATGTCTGTGCTGGGAAGGGCAGGATGAGTATGGTGATCATTGTGGAGGGCATCATGTTGATAGGTTAATGCGGGGAGTTAGAGAGGAAGGAAATGGAAGAGAAATAGAGATGAGTGCAGAGAGTGAGAATGCAACAAAAGGAAGTGGAAGTGTGAAACGCAGAAGGTCAGACTGAACAAATGGAGTGCAAAAACAGGACCAAACTGACAGGAGGATAACCCTTAGTGCAACTGGCCAGATGCAATTAGCTGACCATTGAAAATGGAACCTTATGCATACAGAATTAATAATTAAACTTGTTCCACACTAATATGATAAAAATAATTTCAAAGCATTTTGAATCCATATTAAATATTACATGTATGCTTATTATAGTTTAGGTTTATTATTATTATTAATGTTTAATATTGTCAGGTGTACCGAGGTACGGTGAAAATCTTTGTTTTGCATGTCTTCAAACAGATCAGATAATACTATACGTAAATACAAATACACTGACCCCCCACACTGACCCACACTGACCCCCCCCCCACACCGACCCCCCCACACCGACCCCCCCACACTGACCCCCCCACACCGACCCCCCCACACCGACCCCCCCACACCGACCCGCACTGATCCAGATCGACCCCCCCACACCGACCCCCCCACACCGACCCTCCCGACACTGACCCGCACTGATCCAGATCGACCCCCCCCACACTGACCGCACTGACCGCACTGCCCAAGCTCCTCACACTTCCACAAACATTTGCGTGTCTCATTTTCCAGGCACTCTCTCTGGAAATCTCTTGGGTGAAGTATTTGTGTTGCTTGAGCAGGCTGTGGGGCCACGTATCATTTCCTTCATGATGTAACCATGTACGTGATGTAATACAGTCCCGCTCACACTTCAGCATGGTCCAAGTGATTTACGGTTCACAGAGACTCTGGTTCTAGTGACTGTGTACCATGCTCACAGCTCCCACAGAGACTCTGGTTCTATTGACCATGTACCATGCTCACAGCTTCCACAGAGGGGAGTCTGCCAATGTTCAGGTCTTCTGCTTCTCAGCGTGGTTTACGTTATTAAATAATGTTCAAGTATCGATGACAAAGAGGAGGCATTTGACATCTACCTGGGAAGCCCTGCATTAACTACTGCAATAACCAGCCACGCATACAGCTCTGCATCCATGCACCATTGCATTGGTTTCTGCATTGGATCTGAGTCCATGATCTGATTCAGAAACAGGAATGTCCCCAATGGTGAAGGAGCTCAGTAGGGCAAGTCAATCCCAGAGAGTCAAAGATCCAACCTCAACCTCAACCCCAACCCTGCAAATACTTTCTTCAATTCTCTGCTAATAATCCTCAAACGCAGTTACAACTGATGATAGAAACATAGACATGTACTCCATTAGTCATGTATTGAACATACACATGTATTCTACGGGCTCTATCAGCCCACCTCATCCATGCCAACACATCCCACTTTATCTGAATTGCAAATCTCAGTCAGTAAAAGCCACTCTAATTTGACGTGCTGCCTGTGATGATGTCAGGAGATTGTGTTTAAACATCATGGGAATTTTTCCACAAAGTCTTTCTCTGGAATGCTTGAACTGTGTAGAAGGCTGTGGAGGCCAAGTCCATGGATATCTGTCAGGTGGAAATTGATAGATTCTTGATTAGTACGAGCATCAGTGGTTATGGGGAGAAGGCAGGAGAATGGGATTGAGAGGGAGAGATAAATCACCCATGATTGACTAGCTGAGTAGAATGGATGGACCGAATGGCCTTATTATGCTTATAGAACATAAGAAAGGTTATTGTTGCTGCTCCTGCTCTGGGCTGAAGCTGCTTTCATCTGCGTTCTGCACAAGATGTCGTCCCACCAATGTAAAGTCTGCTTGATGCCACTTCAACAGATTGGTGGCCATATGTTTGGGTGCGCACTGGCCTGTATTTTGATGGCAGGCCCTGACCTCTTGTGGTTTGCTGTGTAGGCGTAAGCAAACTAGCGGAAAGGATTCTAAGGAATGCTTCACGTTTGTTGCAGGAAACATGAGGGGACTTTCTGAAACACATCCTCTGACCAAATATGCAAATCACCTCTTTCAACAATGAACAATAGTTAGTCTTTAGCTGAAAAGACACAAAATGCTGGAGTAACTCAGCGGGACAGGCAGCATCCCTGGAGAGAAGGAATGGATGACGTTTCGGGTCGAGACCCTTCTTCAGATTGTTGTAACCACAGGGCATCGTTGCTGTGCATCACCACTGCCGACTGCCACAGGAGGTTTGAAAGCTGTGGTGTGAGTCGTACAACGGCCTGCTCAATGAGAGGGACAGTGTTTAAAGGAGATAAGTTAATAAGTAGTAGGAGCAGAATTAGGCCATTCGGCCCATCAAGTCTACTCTGCCATTCAATCATGGCTGATCTATCTCTCCCTCTCAACCCCATTCTCCAGCGCTCACCTCATAACCCCTGACACCCAAACTAATCAAGAATGTGTCAATCTCCGCATTAACAATATCCATTGACTTGGCCTGCACAGCCTTTTGTGGCAATGAATTCCACAGATTCACCACCCTCTGACTAAAGCAGTTCCTCCATCTCCTTACAAAAGGTATATCCTTTTATTCTGAAGCCACTGCTGCTAGACTCTCCTACATGTGGAAACATCCTCTCCACATCCACTGTATATAGGCATTTCAGTAATCGTCTCCTTACACAGAGGATGGTGGGTGCCTGGAACGTGCTGCCACGGGACATGGATGAGGTATTTATGATAATGGCATTTAGGAGATGTTTGGATAGGAATGTGGATTATGTGTGGGCTTGGCATCAGGTTCAGCAAGGACATTGTGGGCCGAAGGGCCTTCCTACACTGTACTTTTTTGTGTTCCATGTGTCTACGTTGTGCTGTACTGGGTTCCAATGATTCAACGTTCCAATGATCATTGCTGATAGACTTTCATCCATTTTACTGTCGGGCTTTCCCCACTGTCTCCGATTATTTCTTCATACCGAACCTGAATCTCCAGATATTTGATTAAACCATCATATCAAATATTCCCTTTGAAGTCTCTGGCAAGAATTTAATGTTTAGAAAAGTTTTCCCACTTGAGAAGTCCCCAGCACAAAATGGCCAGACCTACAAGCAGTGCTTAGAGTGAGAGATAAGGAACAAAACATCCCTCTCCCACCCAACCTGCAGCTGCCCCCAAACAAATGTCTTTCCTCTTCTGGTCCTGGAAATGCATATAGATAGTGTACTCTTTAATTCACTGGGTTCTCATTGATTGAAAGACTCGGCATGGAAACGGACCCATCTGCCCACCGAGTCGATGCCGTCCATCGATTACCCATCCACACTAGTTCTATGTTATCCCACTCTCATCTACACATGAAGGCCAATTTACAGAGACCAATTAACCTACAAATCCGCACATCTTTGGGATGTGGGAGGAAACCAGAGCACCAGGGGGAAACCTACGCGGTCATAGGGAGAACGTGCAAACTCCACACAAACAGCAGCCGAGGTCAGGATGGAACTCTGGTCTCTGGCGCTGTGAGGCAGTGTCTCTACCCGCTGCACCATTGTGCTGCCTTTGGCCTAGAGTCAGTCTGTGGATAGGTGTGGTGAGAAGTAACACTCCACTCTGATATCACTCTGGATACCAGCGGCAACTGGGAAAGGTAAACAATGTTCTGTTATTCCATGAGCTCTGTCTCACTACAGTCATGATCTATTTTCCTTAGATGAGATGCTGATAAAGTCCACGACATATAATCCTCCTGCCTTGCTTTGAGTATTACAATTAGACAGTGTCTATACAAGGCAGCTAGTGGGCCCATCCTGCAGGCAATTCCCCACAACACTCATCTATCTATAAGCCCTTTATCTTTGTCCAACTCCCTCATCTCTGGGCACTCTTTATTAAATAAAATCATATTAGAAGGCTTATTGCTGTGATGTATTGAGCACAAAGATAGTTCTATGAGAGCTGACTGCCTTGTCTGACACATCAAAGCCAGGCCATGCACTCACCTCACCCTGCTCTCTCCAGCCCTGCTCTGCCTTTGAATAGACCTGGACGTTTATATAAACCACTGACATCTTGGGTCAGATTCACAAATACAAAATCAGCCAACCAATTATCCTGAGGCTACAATGCATGAAATAAACAGATTGATAAGGAGTTAATGTCCCAAACCACCAGCCGTCTGTAATGAAGGAAAAGCACAGAAATGCACTGGGTATCAACCACTGTTAAAATTAACAATACCAGAAATAAAACAAAGTATGTTTGCAAATTCATCTGGACATCCACTAACTAACACAAGATTCAGTACTGACCCCATAGCACAGTCTGGTGCCAATCCCACAGATAGTCCAGTACTGATCCATCCACACAGTCACATGTCACATCCACACCAGTCCCACCTCACCTGCCTACGTTTGGCCCATATGCCTCTAAACCTGTCCTATCCAAGTACCTGTCTAAATGTTTCTTAAACATAGAAAAAGGAGATGCAGCCAATTTCTGCCTCGGTACCGTACAATTCACTGTATAAATTCCTGCCGCAGTACGGTGTTCATCGTACATATTCCTTTCGTTGGTTTCCAACCCAAGGATATGAACTTTGAATTCTACAATGTTAGGTAACTAAACAACCAATCCCTCCAACCCTCTATCGTTTTCTCCCCCCCTCTCTCCCCAGTGGCCACACTGGATGTGTACCCATTTCTCCCACTATCCCGCCCTACTCCTCCCCTTCCCCGCCCCGTTCCACCAACATTCCTTCCTCTTCTCTCCATATCTCACAGCCTTGTGTCGCCTTTTCATCTTTGTCCTTGACCAACCATCTAATACCACCACCTGTATCCACCTATCACTTGCAAAGCTTTGTCCCATCCTCACCTCTTTTCCAGCTTTGCCCCCCCCATCAGCCCACAGAAGAATCCTGACCTGAAACGTCACCTATCCATGTTCTCCACAGATGCTGCCTGACCCGCTGAGTTACTCCAGCACTCTGTGAAACGTCACCTATCCATGTTCTCCAAAGATGCTGCCTGACCCGCTGAGTTACTCCAGCACTCTGTGAAACGTCACCTATCCATGTTCTCCAAAGATGCTGCCTGACCCGCTGAGTTACTCCAGCACTCTGTGAAACGTCACCTATCCATGTTCTCCAAAGATGCTGCCTGACCCGCTGAGTTACTCCAGCACTCTGCGAAACGTTACCTATCCATGTTCTCCAAAGATGCTGCCTGACCCGCTGAGTTACTCCAGCACTCTGTGAAACGTCACCTATCCATGTTCTCCAAAGATGCTGCCTGACCCGCTGAGTTACTCCAGCACTCTGTGAAACGTTACCTATCCATGTTCTCCACAGATGCTGCCTGACTCGCTGAGTTACTCCAGCAGTTTGTATTTTGCTCAGTATTCCAGCATCTGCAGTATATTGGAGGTAGGTTGAACAATAAACATTGGGGTAAATGTAGCAGAGATAAACAATATGAAGAGAGAGAAAAATAGAAATGATAAGAATGTATTTGGTTGTCACAGAAAACAGAATTTGGAGAAATGCGATACGGATTTATTACAGGCAGGGAAGATTGCCTCAAACATGAATGTATTATGTGTGGTGAGATTGCAAGCAATGGTGCCATGAAACCTTACAAAATGATTCAACATCTGGAGACAAGCACAAAACTTCAAAGGGGAGGCGGTGGAATGTTTACAATGAAGTGAGATGAAGTGATGTTTTAACAAAAACTACTCAGTAATACAATAAGGACAAACAAAGAAATATTAAAAGCGTCGCATCTCCTGGCTTTTCACATTGCCGGATGCAAAGCACCATTTACAAATAGTGACGACTTAATAATGCTTTCAGTAATAAATACCTGTCATTTAGTCCAGGATAATATACCTGCCAAAAAACGAACCACATTCCTTTATCAAATGATACGGTCTCACATAGCATTACTGAAGTTGCAGAAGATATTGAATTCCAGTGCAACGTCAGCTCCTGGCGTGTAGGCAGGTAGCGGACTGTAACGTTGGGGTTAAGGGGTTCAGGTGGCTTTCCTGAAGCTTTAGTCTGCTGTGAACAAAATGCACTGCTGCTGAGATTTTGTGGGTTCTGCATGGGTGTGTGAGCAGGAGCTGACTCCTATGCACGGAAATTAGCACTGGTGGAGGGCTGCAGAAAGGTGTCTAAAGATGTGTCTAGACCTTCAATGTCTGGAGAACATGGATAGGTGACGTTTCACAGAGTGCTGGAGTAACTCAGCGGGTCAGGCAGCATCTGTGGAGAACATGGATAGGTGACGTTTCGGGTTGGGACCCTATTTCTTTGCTGCTCTGTGTCATTGCATTGGTACTGTCCTTCATAGTTTTGCCGGAGAATAAGGCTGGGTGATGTTTCATGTCACTCTATTCTCTGTCTGTTGATTCTTCTAAATAAATGTTGTGCCGACATTAACATTGAGATATAAATAGCACTGGAGATCTGGAGTTTTCCAACACTCTCCTGCCCATTGAAGCAGAAAATTCATGTTGGAATGTTGTGGTTTTGAGGACTTTGTTTAAACTCCTCTAAAGGGGTTCCTGTATCCACAGCCACGTTTTAAAATATTGCTGATTTATTTTCCAGTTGGCCTGGGATTTTCCAGAAGGTCACTCCATTGTGACTCCAATCGAGACCAGGTTTTCCAGGATGTGAGTTCACATTCCAGAGTAATTTCTGGGTATATCTAAAACACTTTTTCACTCAATCCTTGATTGTGGTGAGAGCCCTCAGCTCGCAAGTTTCAGAAATCATGAATTTACTGTAATTACAGAGGTTTACTTTCTGTGTAAACACTTGGAATTGTTACAGAACCTGCAGGTTATTTACAATACAGAAGTGTCCTGACAATAGTAATCAGGAATTATCGATCGTGTTTATTAATCTGATGGCAATATTCTACCTGAGTTGAGGTTGCAATGGGGAGCAGTACAATCGGGACCGTTGCATCCAGATTAGATTAGATTAGATTTGTTTATTGTCATTCGGACCTTTCGGTCTGAACAAAATTTCGTTTCCCTGCAGTCATACTTATAATTTAAAATATGACAAAAACACACACTCAACACAAATTTAACATCCACCACAGTGAGTTCACCAAACACCTCCTCACTGTGTCGGAAGGCAAATTCTTAAAGTCTCTGTCTCTTCCCTCTTTGTTCTCCCTCTGCGCCGAGGCGACGGTTCAAACTCCGCTGCCGCCGCCATGGTTCCGGGGCCGAGTCGGGTCTCCGTTGCCGCTGCTGCCGCCGCCGCCGCCGCCACAGCTCTGAGTCGAGTCGGGTCTCCGGATCACGGGCTCAAGCAGCAATTCAGGTGCAAACTAATGTCAGAGGGAAGCTGGGATTAGGTTCACATCCCAGACAAATGGACATGATGTGGTTGTTGGACATTAATCATCACAGCCCCATCGCTGTGGAACCGCCTTCACCTCCACTTGCTCAGGGGCATTACTGATGGGCAATTTAATGCCCACATCCCAAAACATGAATAACTAAAACAAATTGTGCCTAAACCTAGTAATGGTTTGAAAATGTGTCTTTTTTTCATCTGCAGTATCTTGGAGGTACGTTGAACAATAAACATTGGGGTAAATGTAGGAGAGATAAACAATGTGAAGAGAGAGGAAAATAGAAATGATAAGAATATCTAGACAGCATCTGCAGTTCCTTGTTATTACATTGATATTGAGCCAACTAGTCATTCGTTGTTGAATGGCCTTGTCTTTCAAACATTGGCAGGATTAGATGTAGGATTCTTCCTGATAACAAGATTGATAAATAAAGATTATTTACTGTAAATGTGATTCAACGGAAGAATGAATGTAAATAAAAAGTTTACAAGAATAAATACTGGACTTGCATTTGAGCAAATTCAGCAGAATGAGACTAGAATAGATTTAAGGGGGGAAGTGCAAGGATCTTCACCCAGAGGGTCGTGTGTATATGGAACGATCTGCCAAGGAGGGAGTTGAGGCAGGTACACTTGGACAGGTACATGGATAGGAAAGGCTTAGTGGGATATGGGTTAACGCAGGCAAATGGGAATAGCTTGGATGGGGCCTATTGGCCAGCATGGATGAGATGGGCCAAAGGGCCTGTTTCCATGTTGTATGACTGTGACTGTGGTTTCTCTTATCAACTCCATATCCAATCCCTGTTTTGCTCCCCCCCCCCAGCATGGAGCTCCCCCCCCCCTGTGGTCCCAACATGGAGCATCCCTCCGCCATGGTCCCAGCATGGAGCCTCCCCTCCCCTGTGGTCCCAGCATGGAGCCCCCTCCCCCATGGTCCCAGCATGGAGCTCCACCCCCGTGGTCCCAGCATGGAGCCCCCCCTCCCCTGTGGTCCCAGCATGGAGCCCCCTCCCCCGTGGTCCCAGCATGGAGCTCCCCCCCTGTGGTCCCAGCATGGATCTCCCCCACCCCCCTGGTCTCCACATTGAATAGTCAATGTAGGTGTGCGCAGTACTGTTTCCAACTTATGTAACACCCAACTTAGGCAAGGGTCCGCAGGATGTAACGCTGACGTAAGTTGGGGAGCAGCTGCTGCAGAAGATAAAAAAGAACAAATGAGTGTAAATAGTATAAAAATACTGTCAGATGTCATTGACTGACAGAGGAATGCCTTAAACAAGACCCAGGAGAGGCCATCAGATGCCTCCCAAGCACACTGCATCGTCTAGGAATGTGGATGTGCAGAGGCGAGATGGTGAACGGAGGTGGGAGTGAGTTATCCCCTTAGAGGGTGTGATCATGGGATGAGATGCCACAGGAGATGGTGGGAGCAGATACAATGACACCTTTGAAGAGGCACTTGGATAGGAACGGAGATAGATATGGGATTAGCGTAGATAGGCATCACAGTCAGCGTGGATGAATTGAGCTGAAGGACCTGTTTCTATGACTCTATGATCCTTTAATAGTCCAAACCTGAAGGACTGTGTTGACATGAGTCGCTGGAAGACACTGACAGAGGTTGTGTTTTACTTTGTGTGTTGAATTTCCCTTTCACTAACATATACCTTGTGTAATTGTAGGGCATTGTAACTAACTGTTCTGTGTACCAACTGCAACAGAAATATGTGAAGTAATTGGTGGAATCAATTGCTTAACTGGGAGGAGAAAAATCAGTGATCTTTTTGTAAGTTATTTTAATAAAGCCCTTAGTATCTTTAACTTACTGTGCGTGTAATTTACATCAGTGCATCAGGCAGTGATTCTTGACTTGAGAGAGTCTCGACATGATGGAGTCCCCATCAAGACCAAACCCCATGCAGTAAAACTGGACGTAACACAGGGAGGAAACAGAGAGAGGTGGTCCATGTGTCTGGGGAAAGTGTACAGTCAGTTCCCCAGAGGCAAGTAATATATATCTTAATGGTTTGACTTTGGGTACCGAGACTATTATTATGTAACTTGTAGATGTGTCAAAGCTGGGAAGTATCCTGAAAGGTGAGTAGCATAATGATAGATTTAAAGAGATATCGGCGAGCTGGGAGAGTGAGCAAGGTGCCTGATGAAACCTAATGCAGACAAAGGTTAAGTGGAACCTTTTGGTGGGAAGAATCGGGGGAAGGAAAATATAGTGCAGGACGCGATTCTACAACAGTCCAAGAACAGAGAGATCTGGGGGAATGCACGTGAATTATTGAAAGTCAGGTCGAGAAATTGGTTAGACATAGAAATATAGATAATAGGTGCAGGAGGAGGCCATTCGGCCCTTCAAGCCAGCACCGCCATTCAATATGATCATGGCTGATCATCCAAAATCAGTACTCTGCTCCAGCTTTCTCCCCATATCCCTTGATGCCCTAAGAGCTAAATCTAACTCCCTCTTACAAAATTAGGGTTGCACAATAGTAGAGTTGCTGCCTCACAGCACCGGAGACCCAGGTTCAATTCTGACTACGGGTGCTGTCTGTACGGAGTTTGCACGTTCTCCCTGTGACCACATGGGTTTTCTCCTGGTGCTCCTGTTTTCTCCCACACTCCAAAGACATACAGGTTTGTAGGTTAATTGGCTTTGGTAAAATCGTCCTTAGTGTGTGTAGGATAGTTTTAGAGTGCGGGGTGATTGCTGGTCGGCATGGACTCGTTGGGCCGCAGAGCCTGTTTCCGTACTGTATGTATTAAGTCTAATGGAATCTGTGCTTCATAAATTGAGACAGTGCAACAACTACAAGTCATGGTGAGTGTTTATAAAATGGTGGTTCAGCCACAGCTGAGGTATTGTGTCCTGTCCAGCACACAATGAGTCGGGAAGATGAGGGTGCAGAGGAGATCGACGGGAATGGCAACTAATGGATGGACCAGAAAGGCAAAAGTTGTTCTCCTCTGAACAGGAGCAGAGTGAGGATTTAATAGGCAAGTTGAAAACTATAAAAGGTTTAGATTATAACGGGGAGACATTTCTCCCATTGGCCATTTGGTTAAAAATGAAAGCAAGAAGCCAGCAGCAGCAGAATCAAAGGAGACGCAAGGAAACAGATTTGTAAACAGTGATTCCTCAGCATCTGAAATGCACAGCCAGAGAGACTGGTGCAGATAGATGTTGTTTAGTTTAGAGATACAGTGTGAAAACAGGCCCTTCGGCCCACCGAGTCTGAGCCGACCAATGATCATCAATACACTAGCACTATCCTACACCCTAGGGACAATTTACAGAAGTCAATTAACCTACAAACCCGCACGTGTTTGGAATTGTCTAGGACCGAGCCAGAAAGTTGAGTTCTGCTGTGACTTCAGTACATTTACATGGGAGACGTCAGGTCATCACCTACATCAATGTTCTTTATTCAGAGGGACAAGAGTAACCAGTCGCTACCTGGTGTCTTCAACTGAATGAGGCTTGCAATATTCTGTAGAAACAAAGAACTGCAGATGCTAGTTAATACACAGAAGGACACAAAGTGCTGGAGTAACTCAGCGGGTCAGCCAGCATCTCTGCAAACATGTTAGAGAGCAGGAGGAATCATTGAGGTGGAGCAGTGATAGAGAGTCTCACAGAACTGTCCTCAGAGAGAGGAGTCTGAAGCAGGGTCTCGACCTGAAGCGTCACCTATCCATGTTCTCCACAGATGCTGCCTGACCCGCTGAGTTACTCCAGCACTCTGTGAAACGTCACCTATCCATGTTCTCCACAGATGCTACCTGACCCGCTGAGTTACTCCAGCACTCTGTGTAATCATTGGAATATTCTGTTATTCACTGTAGGCCTGGACAGGGGAGGTGAGTTGTTAGACTGAGTTCAGCCTAGCGATTGATGCTTGAGATTCTGATTGGAAGCTGACCTCAACAGGCTGCGTTCTGATTTAGATATGTTTTGCTCCTTTTAGAAATGCTAAGAAATATCCTGGAGCTATGCTGTGGTTGATTCACAAAATGCAAGCATGGAAACAAATATTTGTAGACCGAATTGTTCTGGGAAATGTGTGAAACCTGTCTTTTCATTTTATTGTTACAATGAAAACACATTGTCTGAATGTGTCATTATCTCCCAGCTCCAAATTATTTAGTGAAAACCTGTTTTGTGAAAGGCAATATAGCCGAGAAAGTTCCCTGGCTCATGTTCTCATTATCTGCTGATGGATTCCAAATCTAATCTCTTTTCTTCCCAGCTCCCTCCTAAAGCATTGCTTATTTGCTCTGATCTCTGAATGCAGAGTGAGCTCAGGCCAGATCACGATAGATCAACCTCTCTACCACGGCACAAGTGCCTGAAATGGTGAAAATTACACCGGATAAAATATCCTTCACAACCTGAAAGCCGCAGCTGTCAGGTTTCTGCACCTTTGACGGGGAACGATGGAGAACAGAGATAAGTGGACGGGGCTAATTGAAAAGTTATGCATTTAGCTGGCCAACTAATCTGACAGGATTTGTTCTCTTGCCTCTACTCAGCATCAATTTATTCTTAAATAGGTTGGAATTGGAGAAGAATATTTTGTTGGTGATTTCGACGAACAGACATGTGAATGGCAGAACCTGAACCGGTCAGCATCAACAAAATTACCATTGGTATCAGCGCTGATCAGAATGCATTCAGACTTCATATCAAGTGGTGATGAAAGGGAGAAGCAACAAACCACATTTGCTGGAAATTTGAAATGAAAACACAAAATGAAGATCAAGCATCATGTGTGGAAAAGGGAACAGTTTGTGTTTCATGTCTTTATGATGAAACCGGCAAACTCAGTTGAGGATTCTCTGCACCCTGATAATCCTCTATCCAATCCCGGCTCCAGCCATTCACAGGGAACCCAGAGTTTGTGTCTAACTTGGACATAAGTCACTTGCTCCCCTCGAGTCGGGCTGGTGTAATGGTTGTAGATTATCTTTCACATGTCTGCTGTCAGTGTGCAGCAGTCCATACTCACTGTGGATCTCAACAGAAAATACCTGACAGAATCCTAGTCTGCTCATCAGCACCAATTCCTTCCTCAGGAATATGTAGAGAAACACAGAGAGAAGCTGTGGAGATGCACGTTGCCTGTCCAACACTGAATGTTCTGTAGACAAAATGTGTAGAAAGAACTGCAGATGCCGGTTTACACAGAAGATAGACACAGAGTGCTGGAGTAACAGAGTGTTTGAGGGGGGTTGAGGTGGGGTGAGGGGGGATGTTTGGGGGCGAGGGGGGTGCTGTGTTTCAGGGGCGGGGTCTGTGTTTCAGGAGGGGGCTGTGTTTCAGGAGGGGGCTGTGTTTGAGAGGGTGAGGATGGGTGGAGGAGGGTGTTTGAGGAGCAGCTCTGACAATTGGACAAAGGGGCAATCCTGAGTCTTCGGCACGGAGACTAGGGGTGAAATAAGGAGTTATTTTATTTTCCCAAGCTCCTCTAGAGGTCGTGCATCGGTGTGGTCCTCCTGCAGGATGTAGGAGGTCAGATGAAGTCTGAAGAAGGGTCTCGACCTGAAACGTCACCCATTCCATCTCTCCAGAGATGCTGCCTGTCCCGCTGAGTTACTCCAGCATTTTGTGCTTATCTTCAGTATAAACCAGCATCTGCAGTTCCTTCCTACTCAAGAGGCACAGTGAGATCAGTGTGGGGAATACAATGTTAGAGCAGTTTGCTGTCAATAAGAAGGATGTGTTGGTGCATTGTGGATAAATCCCCAGGCCCCGATGGGATATATCCCAGGTTATTGAGAGGCATGAGAGGAGATTGCCGGGACCTTATATTTTAGATTAGAAATACCACAAGGAAACAGGCCCTTTTACCCACAGAGCCCACATGACTATCAACCACACAGGGCCAGGTCACCTACAAACCCACATGTCTTTGGGATGTGGGAGGAAACTGTGCATCCAGAGGAAACTGTCGTGCCGCTGCCGATCGGAACGCCTGTTGATGTTTAGTTGAGAGTAGTGTTAAACTTGTTCATGATATATGTATTTTTATTTCTATTTATTTTTTACTGCACACTGAATGGACACTGGTTTGAGTAACGTTTTTTTGTTTCCTCTGGATATGTGAGTACTCAGGAAAATAACAATAAAGATATACAATACAATACAATACAAACACATGTGGTCATGGGGAGAACCTGCAAACTCCACATAGACATCAACTGAGGTCAGTCGGGGTAGTCGGGGCCAGTTCATTGGCTATATTTAAGAGGGAGTTAGATGTGGCCCTTGTGGCTAAGGGGATCAGAGGGTATGGAGAGAAGGCAGGTACGGGATACTGAGTTGGATGATCAGCCATGATCATATTGAATGGCGGTGCAGGCTCGAAGGGCCGAATGGCCTACTCCTGCACCTAATTTCTATGTTTCTATGTTTCTAGGATTGAGCCTGGGTCTCTGGCGCTGTGAAACAGCAGCTCCACCCGCTGCACCACCGTGCTGCCACTGGGGAGCTCACCTCTCTGTGGTACAGGGGTCCCCCCGGGATGAAACTTCTGTAGATGAAGCTCTCTGCAACAGTTCCCTCGTTGGATGGAGCCAGTCACTGACTTGTCGATCATACACTGTAGGGCAAGAGGCTGCTGTGGCCATTGGGGTGTATCACTGTTATAAGGAAGGAAGTTTCGATGTCATAAAACTGAAAGTGGAAACTATCAGGATGAGGCTGCATCTGTGGAAGGCGACACAGAATTAACCGTTGGCCAAGTTGCCAGCGAGCTTGTTGGCTGAGCCCACACAGGAAGCTTTAGTTAATCTCCCCTTCATTCCGCTCACTCAGTCAGCAAACCAGCTTTCAGCATCTTGTGCAGTCCCTCAGGATGTTCCTGTCTCTCCCTGTTTGTTCTATCTACGCCCAGGGGAGAGTCCTGGGTCATTGTAAGTGCCTCCAGGTCGAGGATCTACAGCAGGTCAACAGGATGCGTCTGCTCCCTCTGTGATGGTCACAACTGGGATAGACTTGGCCACAGGTTGAGTGAGGTTGGTGCCCTCTCTATCTAACGTGTCAATGCCTGGATTTGCCAGGTGCTTCTTGAAGTGACTGCTGATGGCCACGAAACAACAAGCCCATTGGATCCGCTCCACAGATAGCCCAGTGTCCTGCAGGCAGCACATATCATTGTTGTCTAAATGATATTCATTGTGTTGGAAACAACCATGGCCCATTCCCCAGCGAGGGTTGGCTCCAACATGCCTGAGCCTCAGCTGCGGCTTAGACCCAAAGTCAGACCAAAGGACATTTGTGACTCACTCATTCTCTCCCACCCAACATGGGATCCCTTCAGTGCTGGTCCTGTCCCTCCCTCTGTTCCCCCCCCCCTCCTCCTTCCCATTCCCCTTCTCACTACAGTACCAGCACTCTTCCTTCTCCACCCCCATCTCTCCCCTCCCTCCACCCCCATCTCTCCCCTCCCTCCACCCCCATCTCTCTCCCCTCCATCCCATCTCTCTCCCCTCCATCCCCATCTCTCCCTTCCATCCCGTCTCTCCCCTCGCCCGCTCTGCTTTAACTCCTCTGCTCCGGTTTCCTCCGCGTTCCTTCTCCCTCCTTTCCCACCCGCTCGGCATGATTTGTTGTCCATCCCCCTCCTGTCCTCCATTCCCAAGTGTTGGCGATGCGCTGAAGTGCACAATGAGCCTGTGAAAGTTGGTTGTGGTAATTAAAGTTTGACAAGAAGAGCGAGAAGAGGCGATGGAGGGTGAACAATGGCCACAGTGTTCAGAATCCCCGGCCAGCCCTCCTCACTCTGGGACAGCCTTTCTTCTAGAGAACAAAAGCATTTGTTTACATGTGTTAACTCCAGCAGTCTGCAGCTTGATGTCACAGAGCCAGGTGCAAGAACATCGCTACTCATCACACCTCTCCCAGCCTAATGGGGCAGTCATTCGTCAGAACTAATAATCCCCAGCCACATATGTGCACCACTTCAAAGTTACTATGTTACAATATAAATATTGTGCTCAGAAACAAATTCAAAATCATTATTTTCAATGCAGGGCAATGTCAGACAGATTAGAACAAAATTCCTAACTTTATTTTGGTTTGAGAGGATTGTAAAGGCTTAACTCAGTGTTAATGATGGGCCTGTGATCATCAAGCTGCCACTAGGTGTTGGTCCATCTGCTGCCCTGGCCCCATTGACTGGGAATAACGGGACCAGATGAATCGGACTCTTCACTAAAATCAATTGGCACAATTAAAGTCACAAACATTCAAACTTTAATAATTGTAGAAGGTGCTGATCACAACTCCCTGACTCTGCATTGCTGGGACATCGTTTGGGAGTTAAACACGTATAAATCTTATCATCCTATTTTTTCTCCTGTGCTTTTGTTGCTTTGAGCTATAAAATACATTTCTTCTCTAGTCTAGGAGCAAGGTTACCCAATTCCAACCTGTGGGGTGAGTTAAGAACTGCTCTGAACTGTTTATTAAGATTCTGGATATTTGCCCATTTGTTATCCATCCTAAAAGGACAGAGTGCTGGAGTAACTCAGCGGGTCAGGCAGCATCTGTGGAGAACATGGATAGGTGACGTTTCACAGAGTGCTGGAGTAACTCAGCGGGTCAGGCAGCATCTCTGGAGAACATGGATAGGTGACGTTTCATAGAGTGCTGGAGTAACTCAGCTGGTCAGGCAGCATCTGTGGAGAACATGGATAGGTGACGTTTCACAAAGTGCTGGAGTAACTCAGCGGGCCAGGCAGCATCTGTGGAGAACATGGATAGGTGACGTTTTGGGTTGGGACCCTTCTTCAGATGGAAAGTCCGGCAGAGCTTTGACAAATGGAATTTAATCCCAACAAATGCAAGATGCTGAATTTTGGGAAATCTAACGGAAGGACATACATAGTAAATAGTCGAGCAGTAGATAACATCGGGTTTCATGTCAATCTGGTGACTTCATTTCGGAATATCAATTTATTTTAAATTCCCCAGCGTCAGTAGTGATCTACAAATTATTGTTTTGATCCTATGGATTACTAAACTTGTAATATAAGCGCTGAAATAATTCATTCACAAAGTGGGTGAGAAGAGGAGCAGATTTGAGTCCATGTTATATCATTAAGTGAATAACATTATGATGGACAGTTTGAGAAGGAAAGGCTTGTTGAGTCACTGCGAGCAACGTCGACCATATGTGTCATTGTGGCAATCTGTGAGAATTAGAAAATCATGTCCTTATTGGTCAGGTTATTGATTTACATTTATTTAGCGCCCTTCTTGATTTCATTACTTCTAAAGCATTTAGTACCCAATGAAGGTGCTCTAGAAAGAAAAGGTGTGATAAACTGCCTCTCTAGGTTCTCTGGAGTTCAATGCAGACGATGAACTATGACTATGTGATGCAGTCTTGGAGTTTTGTAAACATTACTGAGGCTAATCAAGCTAAAATTATTTATGTCACTAATTTGACAGCTGAAGTGTTCTGGATAGATCTGGGAAAGATTAAGCTAATGTATGTACAAGAATTGATGGGATGGTGCTCATAACATAGGGCTTCACCTGCATGGATTTCATATGTTTATAAGTGATAGGAGCAGAATAAGGCCATTCAGCCCATCAAGTCTACTCTGCCATTCAATCGTGGCTGATCTATCTCTCCCTCTTAACCCCAATCTCCTGCCTTCTCCCCATAACCCCTGACACCCATACTAATGAAGAATCTATCTATCTATAATAATAATAATAATAAATTTTATTTGTGGGCGCCTTTCAAAAGTCTCAAGGACACCTTACAGAATTTAACAAGAGTAAAAAACATATAATCGGAGTAAAATAAATAATAAAGACATCACCAATACACAAATTAAAGGCAGAATTCGATCCAAAGACAAAAAAAATCAAAAACACAATGTGAAGAGAGAGCAGCGGCAGCCAAACCGCGCCAGCGTCCACTCTCCCTTCCGACAGCCATCTTGGACACAAACTAAAATAATCACTTACACACAAAAATCATCCCCCCACAATGGTTACCACTGTGGGGGAAGGCACAATGTCCAGTCCCCATTCCCAGTTCTCCCAAAGTCAGGCCTACCTATGCCTTTAAAATATCCATTGTTAGCCTCCATATCCTTCCAGAGGTTGGGGAAGTTAGAATTAGAAAAGTTTACTCGGTGCTTCTGTGGCTCCAGAGATTCCGAGGTAGAAAGTTTTGATAAATAGACAAAAGGATTTTCCATCTAGTGATGACCAAAAACAATGGTCCACTTCAACTCCATAAATCAGAATAAGGTCATATCTCAACCCCTGGACCAATGGCATTGGGACCACCACCTGCAACTGGTTTCTGTACTTCCTGACCAGCAGATCTCAGTCAGTTAAAATTGGTAATTTCCTCCATGATACAAACACAACCTTAGGTTTGTGTGCTCAGTCCCTGCACCACTCCCTGTACACGAATATGAACTGTAAAATGGGCTGGACAATCATTATTGAAAGCCAGTAGTCATTGATGAGAAGGTGAGTGTTGATGGTTCAGAACTGTCAGACATTGATTGTAAAATCAGATGAATTTTAATTGTTGATAGATGTCAGATATCAAATACAATAATGGAATGTCAAACTGCATGATAACTGAAGCCAACAATTGTACACTGACATAGAAACATAGAAAATAGGTGCAGGAGTAGGCCATTCGGCCCTTTGAGCCTGCACCGCCATTTATGGCTGATCATCCAACTCAGTATCCTGTGCCTGCTTTCTCTCCATACCCCTGATTTTCCTTTCATAAATCCATGTTGACTTGGACTAATCCTTTTACTGCTACCCAAATGCCCCATTATTACCTCTTTAATAATTGACTCCAGCATCTTTCCCACCACCGAAGTCAGGCTAACTGGTCTGTAATTCCCCATTTTCTCTCTCGCTCCTTTCTTGAAGAGTGGGATAACATGAGCTATCCTCCAATCCACAGGAACTGATCCTGAATCTATTGAACATTGGAAAATGATCACCAATGCGTCCACTATTTCTAGAGCCATCTCCCTGAGGACCCTGGGATACAGACCATCAGGCCCAGGGGATTTATCATCCTTCAGTCCCATTAGCCTATCCAATACTATTTCTCGTCTAATGAAAATTTCTTTCAGTTCCTCTACCCCCTTAGATCCTCTGTCCTCCAGTTCATCTGGGAGATTGTTTGTGTCTTCCTTAGTGAAGACAGATCCGAAGTACCTATTCAACTCTTCTGCCATTTCCTTGTTGCCCATAATAATTTCACCCGTTTCTGCCTTCAAGGGACCCACATTTGACTTTGCTACTCTTTTTCCCTTAACATATCTAAAGAAGCTTTTACTGTTCTTCTTTATATTCCTGGCCAGCTTCCCTTCGTACTTCATCTATTCAGCCCGTATTGCCCGTTTTGTTTCCTTCTGTTGTCCTATGAAAGTTTCCCAATCCTCTGGCTTCCGGCTACTCTTTGCTGTGTTATACATCTTTTCTTTTAGTTTTATTCTATCCCTAACTTCTCTTGTCAGCCACGGTTGCCTCCTACTCCCCTTAGAATCTTTCTTCCTTTTTGGAATGAAATGATCCTGCTTCTTCCGGACTGGATAAGGTTGTTGAAGTTGAGATTTTTATTCTGAATTTGGACAAACATTTATTATTGAAAGATAATAGATATTGAGTTGAAGATTAGACAGACACTGAATATTGAAATCAATCAATCAATCAGAATTATTAATCACATACACAATAAGGTGCAGTGAAATGAACTTGCCAGCAACGGTACAATAAAAAAGAACACACTATACAAAGCTCATCGATATTGATTACAAGGACACATAATTTATTGTAAACTAGGATGTTTGTTCATAGTTGAATGATAATGGATGTTGATTATAATATTACTTTTTGAAAACTAATGGTTATTGATTGTAAAATTAATTGAAAGTTTTTTGAAATCTTTAAGATTGTACACGGCACTGACAGCTAATGGCCATTGATTTTCAAACTGGATCTGCAACCAGTTTGAAGCTGAAAGGTATTTAATTTTAAATTGGCTGTGTTATGATTATTGAAAAATGATTTATTGATTTTAAAATGAGATCGTTATCAATTATTGAACACTGATGTGAATTGTTTGTGGTGCCGTAAGGCTGATAATAGAAATGAAATCAATTTTTGATCAAAGGAAAGGGGTAGAATATTGCCAGAAAAACAGTGAATGCTGAGGATTGAGAACATTTCAGAATTCAGTAAGGAAACATCTTCAGCAAGATGTTGTCAAGGAAGGAGACAGTAGAGCACAGGAATAATCTAATGAGAAGAATAAAAACATACAAGATATTTCGGCGGTCTATAAATGCTGTTATAGACATGTTGAAAGCAAAAGATCAGCAAAGGTTTATATGGGTCTGGCAGCTCCTATAGAAAGAGAAATACAGTCTCAGGTCAAAGACCAGTCAAGGGAACTGGAAAAGAAAGAAAACAAGTTGTATCGTGCTGCACAAAAGTCAGGGGAAAGAGCGGATAGGACAAGGTGATCGGGTGAAGTCAGGAACAATGACAATAGAGAATCAGGAACGGGCACCAAAACATGGCAGAAAATACAGAAAACCTCCCGCTAATAAACTGATCTCCAGTGATGGAGGAACTGACAAAAGTCAAAAACAGAAACAGTATTGGAGAAATTAATGGAGCTAAAAGGCAATACATCTCCAAGGACTGATAATGGCAAGTGGACAGAGACCGGACACCGATGGCTGATAATTGTTTGATTATCAAATAAAAAAATTAGATGGTCATTATTATTAAAAACTGTATTCTAAAGATTGTAAAATACGATGAAGACTGAGATTAAACGCCGTTGCATATTGATTGTAAATTTAGATGGATCCTGAAGAGCAATGGACAGTGATCGTAAATATCAGGAAGTCATGGATATTGATTAGTAAATGATTGTCAATAACTAAACAATAACTAAACATATACATAAATACTTTTAGCAAGCTGGTTGTATGAGTTGGTAAAATAGCATGGATTATAAAACAGCTTGAAAATTGTTTCCAAAATCCGATTGAGTGATGATTATTGAAATCTGATGGTTATATATTGCAAGATGTATTGGACAGTGATCTTTAGAAACCTGATAATTGTCAAATTGAACAATGCTTCTGGAAAGTGTATGGTTATTAATGGTAATACAGAACACATAGGGGCAATGATTGCTGAGGGGTACGGATTGTGAAAATAGGCGCGGACTGCTGGAGGTGAGTTATGCATCAGTGGAGTGAATGTTATTGAAACCTGATGGATACTGTAAGTAATATTCTACATATCATAATCATTGTATGTGGGCAGGTGTTGATTGTAAAATCAGGTGGACACTGATTATTGTAAACTAGAGGATGTTGTGTAGAATCAGATGGAGGCTAATAATGAAAGGTTGCTTACCAAAGGCAATCATATTAATTAAAGTGGATTGGCAACAATTTTAATTAGCTACTGGATAAAATAGCATGGATAATTGAATATTATTAAACTATTGAATGAAAATATGTGATTAAAAATGGTTTCATATTTATTATCTCACCTTAAACTTACGCTGTCTAGTTTTGGACTCCTCTACCCTAGAGAAAAGACTAGCAATCCATCTTATCTATGCCCCTTATTGGTTTATAAACTCCATATGGTCACCTTCAGCTTTCTTTGCTCTGGGTAAAACAATCCCGGCCCATCCAGCCTCCTGGTAACTCCAGCTCTCTGGTCCCAGCACCTTTGGGAATCTTTCCTGCACCCTCTCCTGCTTCATTTCTTCCAACCTATGTTATGGTGACTGGAAATTAACATTATATTCCAGGTGCTGTCTCACAAATGTCTTCAACATCTGTAATCTGAATCCCAACACTTCGGTATAACTCGCGGTCAGATGAACAGTGGGTATTCAAAGCTGATCAATGGTGTTTGTAAACATTTTGATAAATATTGATTAATTGTAAAATAACCCCGTCACTGATACTGAAAACCAATAGATATCAGTTGCAAACTCAGATGGTGCTGATGATGGAAAGCTGATGGATATTGATTGTAGAATGTAATGAATGTTGAATATTGGGGATTGATGTATATTGATTATAAAATAGAATAAATAGGGATTATTGAAAGCAGGTTGTAAAAAAGATCGATGCTGATTATTGAACTGTGAAAGATAATATTTATAAAATCAGATAAACACTGAATATTGAAGATGATGGATATCGCTGTAAAATCAGACTCATTAAACACGTGTTTTAAGTTGTAGTCAGTGGAAGGGCGCAGGGAACACGGGATGGAATTGTCCCAGTCACGTACACTATTGCCACCCAAGACAGGACAATGCACATTTGTTAATAAAAGCTGAAGGAGTTGTAATAGAGGAAGATGAATGACATGCAGAAAGAAAAGATTAATGTTAGAATTGTGAAATACAGAAGATAGCAGTTGTTAGAAATATGAACTAAACAAAAGTACTTGAGATATTCGCCAAATCAGGTAGCAGCTGCAGAGCGAGGAAATTAGTTATTGTTACAGGTGGAATAAAAAATAATGTATTTCACCTGCATAGTGAGTGGGCTATAGAGACCCAAGGATGTAGATTGTAAAATCAAAATGTAGGATGAACACTGAGAATTGATCTGATCTGTACTGATCATTAAATGCTTCTGACTAGTGGGAGAGTCTAGAACCAGAGGGCACAGCCTCAGAATAAAAGGGTGTTCCTTTAGATAGGAGACAAGAAGGAATTTCTGTTGCCAGAGGGTGGTGAATCTGTGGGATTCATTACCAAGGATGGCTGTGGAGGCTGTCATTTGGTATTTTTAACGCGGAGATTGAAAGGTTCTAGTATAGTAAGGGTATCAAAGGTTACAGGGAGAATGCAGGAAAATGGGTTTGGGGGAAGATAGATCAATCATGATTGAATGGCGGAGAAGACTAGATGGGCCAAATGGCCTAATTCTGCTCCTATAACTTATGAAGATTATTTTACCGGCAAATCCGATGAACACTGACAAGTGAATATTAATGCATGGTGATTGTAAATTTAAAAGGAGAGTGATCATTGAAGGCTGATCAATATTGATCGTAAAATACAATATGTATTGGTTAATTTTGCTTGCTGATGGATATCGATTTTAAATTTACATTGGAAATTCATTTTAGAAAGATGATAGATATTATTTTCAAAATAAGATGTGCACTGAACTCTGAAATTTAATGGATATTAATTGTAAAATAAGATTGATATTGATCATTGAATGTTGATCAATATGATTGTAAAATCAAATGGATGCTGATTATAGATAATGGGTGATGATTCTAAAATCAGATATGATTATTGAATCAAGGTGATTATTGAAAGCTTGTAAAAATCACATTCTTTTTTATAGGCTGATTGAACTTGATTACAGAACCAGGTGAAAAGTGCTTACTGAAAATCAGATGAATTGTCACAAAAGAATGCTAATGGATATTGATTTTAAAATTAATGGCTGATTTTTGAAACTTGATGGGTATTGATCATAATCACGATGGATATTTATTATAAAATCAGATGGACATTAATTATTACACGCTGCTGAATTGTCATTATAAATTATAATGAATACCAATATTAGAAGTCTAATGGTTATTGATTATGAAATATGATGGATAGTGATCACACAAAGCTGGTGGATATGAATCTGAAAATGTGGACACTGTCTTACAGCAGGCTGAGGGGTACACGGTGAAATGGATTGACTTGGATTATTGAAGAATGACAGATATTGAATATTAAATTGATATTATATTGATCACTGAAAGCCAATGATATCTGCAATAAAGTATCAATCAATCAATGTAAAATCAGGTGAACACTCATTGTTAAGCTGCTGGATGTTGCATGTCTCATTGAACAGATAGAGATTATTGATTAATGCTCCATTTTGATTTTAAAATTGTATCAACGATTTATTGATTACTGATTGATATTGACTGCAAAATTGGATGGTTACAAGGTAGTGAACACCAATGTTTACTCATGTAGATTGGATGGAAGATTATTATTTAAATATGTTGGACACTGATTGCAAAATTAGATGGTTAAGATTTATGGATTAATAATGTACATTGGATGGAAAGTTATTGTTTAAACTAATGAGTATTGTTCCCTAAGACTTGGAACTGGGTGGTGGGAACATGGAGCCAGCTGCCAGGGTAGGTGAGGGGTGCAGGTGGGAGATTCAGACATTGGGAGGTCAGAGTGCAAAGTGTAGAGAGGAATGGGGAGCAAAGGTCATTAATAGATCAGCAAAGGTTAACAAAGGTCAGTAAAAGGTCAGCAAAGTGACGAGAGAAATGGGAAAGTTTGGACAGAGATGTCCACCTGGCATGAGATAGAGATTCGGTCAGGGAAGGGCTTGACCATGAGAGTTTCAGACAGTGGGTGAGTTACGTACGCGAGATGTTTCGACAATAAACAATAGGTGCAGGAGTAGGTCATTTGGCCCTTCGAGCCAGCACCGCCATTCAATGTGATCATGGCTGATCACCCTCAACCAGTACCCCGTTCCTGCCTTCCCCCCATATCCACTGACTCCGCTATCTTTACAAGCCCTATCTAGTTCTCTCTTGAAAGCATCCAGAGAACCTGCCTCCACCGCCCTCTGAGGCAGAGAATTCCACAGACTCACCACTCTCTGTGAGAACAAGTTGTTCCTCGTCTCCATTCTAAATGGCTTATTCCTTATTCCTAAACTGTGATCCCTGGTTCTGGACAAACACAATGTGCTGGAGTAATTCAGGGGTCAACAGCATCACTGGAGAACATTGTCTGAAGCAGGGTCCCGACCCGAAAAGTCACCTATCCATGTTCTCCAGAGATGTTGCCTGTCCCGCTGAGTTACTCCAGCACTGTGTGTGTGTGTGTCTGTGTCCCTGTGTGTGTGTGTATCCTGGTTGGGGAGAGCAGGGGAAGTGATGGGTGGGGTGAGACGGTATGGAGCCTGGGGTCTCTCTTCCTCATACACAGACACAGAGTGCTGAAGTAACTCAGCGGGTCAGGCAGCATCTGTGGGGAACATGGATCGGTGACGTTTCGGGTGGAGACCCTGCTTCAGATTTTCTTTCTCCCTCATGTTTAGCTGTGGATGAGGCAGGGTTGGGGTTAGCCCGGGACGTGGGTTATTCACCTGCCTGCCCGCCCGCCCACCTGTGTGGCCGCTGGGTCACCTGTACGACAGGTCGCGGCGCTGGGACGGCAGTGAGCGAGTGAGTGAATGAGTGAATGAATGAAGGGGAGTCTGTGCCAGGAGTGTCGCTTTAAAACAGGCGGGACCGGCTGCCTGAGGTGGGACCGACCAATGGGTGTCTGCAGCCCGGCGCTTAAAGCCCGCAAACCTGACCGATCCCGCACCGTCAGACTGAAGCAACGGGGCAGCGCGGCCATGGCGGAGAACGGAGTGACGGACAACGGGGAGGTGGGCAGCGGGGAGATGGGCCGAGCGGCCCCGGCATCGCCGCCGAGACCTGCGAAAAACCTGCGGGTCAAGTACACCAAGGTGCGGTGAGAGGGGGTGAGGGTGGGTGCGGGATGAGGGTGGGTGCGGGGTGAGGGTGGGTGCGGGATGAGGGTAGGGTGGGTGCGGGTGGGTGCGGGATGAGGGTGGGTGCGGGGCGAGGGTGGGTGCGGGGCGAGGGTGGGTGCGGGATGAGGGTGGGTGGGTGCGGGTGGGTGTGGGGCGCGGGTGGGTGTGGGGCGCGGGTGGGTGGGTGCGGGGTGAGGGTGGGTGGGTGCGGGGTGAGGGTGGGTGGGTGCGGGGTGTGGGTGGGTGCGGGGTGAGGGTGGGTGGGTGCGGGATGAGGGCGGGTGCGGGGTGAGGGTGGGTGCGGGGTGAGGGTGGGTGCGGGGTGAGGGTGGGTGGGTGCGGGGTGCGGGTGGGTGCGGGGTGAGGGGTGCTGGTGGGTGTGGGGTGAGGGGTGCTGGTGGGTGTGGGGTGCGGGTGGGTGCGGGGCGAGGGTGGATGCGGGATGAGAGTGGGTGCGGGGCGAGGGTGGGTGTGGGATGAGGGTGGGTGCGGGGCGAGGGTGGGTGTGGGATGAGGGTGGGTGCGGGGCGAGGGTGGGTGTGGGATGAGGGTGGGTGCGGGGCGAGGGTGGATGCGGGATGAGGGTGGGTACGGGGTGAGGGTGGGTGCGGGGCGAGGGTGGGTGCGGGATGAGGGTGGGTACGGGGTGAGGGTGGGTACGGGGTGAGGGTGGGTACGGGGTGAGGGTGGGTGCGGGGTGAGGGTGGGTGTGGGGCGAGGGTGGGTGCGGGGCGAGGGTGGGTGCGGGATGAGGGTGGGTACGGGGTGAGGGTGGGTGCGGGGTGAGGGTGGGTGTGGGGCGAGGGTGGGTGCGGGGTGAGGGTGGGTGTGGGGCGAGGGTGGGTGCGGGGCGAGGGTGGGTGCGGGGTGAGGGTGGGTGCGGGGTGAGGGTGGGTGGGTGCGGGGCGCGGGGTGAGGGTGGGTGCGGGGTGAGGGTGGGTGTGGGGCGAGGGTGGGTGGGTATGGGGTGAGGGTGGGTGGGTGCGGGGTGAGTGGGTGCGGGGCGCGGGTGGGTGCGGGGTGAGGGTGGGTGTGGGGCGCGGGTGGGTGAGATGGGCAGCGATGGGCGAGCTTTGTGATCGGGGTCCGGTGCTGTGATCCGAATCCAATGCGGACTGTGACGGGCCGGGCAGCAACTGTGGAGGGAATGGACAGCGAGACTGACGCTTCTTCAGACTCTGCCTGAGGTGATGAGTTCCTCCAGTACTTTGTCTTTTGTTCAGGATTCTAGTATCTGCAGTTCAATGTGTCTCCAATGAGGAACCGGAGCGGTTTCCAGTTTCCGCCGTGAACGGGGGGGATAAGTGTCCGGGTGTGTGTTGAACGATGGGTGGGAGGCGGTCAGGATTTGCGCTGAAGCGAACAGATAACATTCGCACAGAGGTGTAAGATCATGAGAGGAATAGATCGGGGAGACGCACAGAGTCTCTTGCCCAGAGTAGGGGAACCGAGGACCAGAGGACACGGGTTCAAGTTGAAGGGGAAAAGATTTAATAGGAATCAGAGGGGTATTTTTTTCACACAAAGGGTGGTGGGTGTATGGAACAAGCTGCAAGAAGAGGTAGTTGAGGCTGGGACTGTCCCATCGTTTAAGAAACAGTTAGACAGGTACATGGATAGGACAGGTTTGGAGGGATATGGACCAAGCGCAGGCAGGTGGGACTAGTGTAGCTGGGACATGTTGGCCAGTGTGGGCAAGTTGGGCCGAAGGGCCTGTTTCCACACTATATCACTCTATGTCTCCATGTAATCAGCTCCGGCACAGAGAACGGTGGAAGGTGCTGGAGTCACTGAACATTGGTCGGTGTGGGGGGGAGGGAGGGGTGGGTGTGGATGTGGAGCTGGTGAGGGCAGTGAAGGTGGGGTGAAGGAGGGTGCCGGGTGGGGAGCCGGGCACTTGCAGCAACTGATGCCGGGTGGGTCGTGGTTACAAGACTCTGGCGACGTTACCCTGATCCGGAGTGAGTCTGGACCCGGGACCCCTGCGAATTATCATGGGGACATGTACAGGAACAGGCCCTTCGGCCCACAGTGTCCCGGCCCAACACGATGTGGGTCACAGTGGGAGAAGAGGGGGGTGCGGGGATTTCCCTGGATGGTGGCCGGTGGGAACGCCACGCCGGCGAGGAGAGACTAGGCGCTGCCCGAGTTTTCGAGGAGCCGAGGAGCCTCGACCCGGAACGTCACCCATTGCTTCTCTCCACAGATGCTGCCCGACCCGCTGAGTTCCTCCAGCATTATGTATGTGTCTGCCTTTGTCTGAGGAAGGTTCTGCATGTACACAATTGTGAGCGGCGCGGGAGAGATGGCAACACACGTTTGTTTCCCTTTAGCGAAGTCTCTAAAACTGGTGAATGTGGGTTGAAGACAAGAGGCAGCGGCTGAGCGGGGACATGAGGGGGTGAGAGCGGTTACCGTGGGAGCGGCGGTGTTGGCCGCCCGATGCATGGAACTGGCCGCCGGCTACACTGACCACATCTACCGGCCAGTGCCGGACTAGCGCTGGGTTATTCTGGAATCTGGATTCAGTGTGGACGGTGGGAGCAGGGGCCCACAGACAGTTTAATTACATCCCAGGTGCACGAGTACACACACTGGTGTGGGCACATCCAGAGAGTCACTGTGATCTGAATTCTGGGTGAGGGGTTATAGGAGCTACTGGGCAGTGTACAGGAGCAAAGTGATTCTGCTTCATCGGATACAGTAAAACAAAACTGTTCTGATCCATATTCCGTATAACCGGCTTTAAGAATAAATGAGGACTGGTCTTGTGTGGATTTAGTGGGGAAGGGTTGGACTTGCACGGAGCAGGTTTAGACAGGATCACTGATTGATGGTGTAGATGCTGGAATCGAGAAGATGAGGAGAATGTTGGAGGAACTCAACAGGTCAAGCAGCATCTATGGAGGCGAGGGACCTCAGGATATATCCACATCTCCCTCTTGCCTCACTTTGTGATGCAAATCTGTGATAGGGCCAGATGAGAACGGGTTTGGACATGATCCCACTGGCCTGGGTTCAGTGTGAACAGGAATGGATGGGAACTGGACAGATCCATTCAGATCAAGTCACCTATATATATGTCCTTGTACACGGGGCACTGGGAGATGACAGTCAGCTGGGGCAAGGAATGAAGGAGGCAAATGCTGTACAAGAGGTTGCGAATACTTTAGAGATCACCGTGTTGGTGTGATGATCCAACTAGCCTGCTCCTATTGACTGTGATCTTGCGGACAGAACAGGACATTTCCATGCCGAATATCCAGCGATCTGTTAGCATGAACAGAGAGGAGGACAAGGGGTCAGAGTGTCCGATGTTCCCTGGAAAGGTGAAGGCAGGAGATGTGGAGGCAAACCTCAGTGGAATGGAAGGAATTGTCTCTGTGATTAGTGTAGGACAGCAAATGTTTCTGGAAATCTGGCAACACTAACAAAAGCAGAAACTGTGGATGGTCTCTTTAGAAACTGCTTTTACCAGAAAGTGATTCATGTCATTCATGAACCTTTGTGCCTGATGCAGGTACATGTCTTGAATCTGTTTCTGTAGTGCAATGGAAATCGCATCTATTGGTCAAAGATAATTCCAAATAGCAATGTTGATGCCTTCTCCAAACCACTGGTATGTTAATTACGTTTAGAGATACAGCATGGAAACGTCCACGTGTCCATGCCGACCATCGATCACCCATTCACACTAGTTCTATGTTATCCCACTTACTCACCCACTCCCCACACACGAGGGGCAATTACACAGTCAAAGTTCATCACTTGGAGCTCATGACTATACACTACATCTGCGAGGACCAATGATTGGCCAGAAAGCTTCATCCTTACAGATGCTAACATCTAGTCTTTGCAAATAGTTTGGGTTTAAAACTACCTTGCATATCAGTGTCCAGAAACAAGCAGCATTGCACTGGAGTCCAAGTCGCAGAGTGTGTGAGTGAGTGCGTGTGAGTGTGTGTGTGTGAGAGTGAGAGTGAGTGTGAGAGTGCGTGTGTGAGTGTGAGAGTGATTGTGTGAGTGATTGTGAGTGTGAGAGTGATTGTGTGAGTGAGTGATTGTGTGTGTGTGTGTGTGTGTGTGTGTGTGTGTGTGTGTGTGTGTGTGTGTGTGTGTGTGTGTGTGTGTGTGTGTGTGTGTGTGTGTGTGTGTGTGTGTGTGTGTGTGTGTGTGTCACAATTCTATAACTTTATTGGCCTGTCACTATTGGCCTGTCACTATCGGCCTGTCACTATTGGCCTGTCATTATCGGCAGATAACTAGAGTCCTTTCCTCACTGGAATAATCACAAATATTACTGAATGTTTCTTTCCTCCTGTCACTTCCCATCAATGGTTTCGAAGCTGTTTTAAACAGTTCTTTGTGGCTTCAGTCATCGCCTTGTCTCAACCCTCACCATCACTCCATGCCCACATATTTTGTCTTTGTGAAATACTTCAGGACATTCTATAGCAGGTCAGACATGGGATGAGGGCGGTGTGACTGTTATTGCAATGTGCCTGTCTCTGGTTCAACGTTGTGGCTGTGGAGATGTAAGAACATTGACACACAATTGAAGGCACAGATGGCCCCTTCGTTAAATTTGTTTATGTGTAGATATAAATATTTCTGTGTTTATGTATCCCTTTTAAATTTGAAATATTTTAGCCCCAAGAGGAGCCCTTATTTTAACATTTTTCCCATTCCTTTCATGGAATTTCATCATAACAACTTGGATCAGGTGCGATGTGGCATCCAGGTCTGGCACTGAATTGTCCAAAAGGCAACATGAGGAGAGGAGTAGGGATGCTGAACAAGGAGTGATACTCACTCAGATTTGGTGTATGTTTAGTGGGGACCTATAGTGTTCCTCTAGGTAACCTGGGTGGAAGGGAGGTTACAAATAATCTCCAAGGATTAAAGAAAATGCCACTTCCATTTCAGAGGTGTTCTACACTAGTTTAGGTTCAGTAGTGGAGCTCAAGTTCTTAAGTGAAGGGTGTTTAATGTTTGCAGTGCCGTGGTGTAGCCCTGGGCTCAGCAGCAACTGGGGACATGTCTCCTCAGAGAAAGATAAAGCCCTGACCAATGGTGGGTAGGAGGGATTACTACTAAAGATCCAATTTACTTGCCTTCATCTGACATCGTGTATTGTCTTTCCGTTGACTGGATAACATGCAACAAAAAGCTAAACTAAACATCTGAATCACTGAATCTAGATCCAGTTCCCACTAAACATTGATAAAAGGTTCACATCAGATGGCGTATTCGATTGATTAGACTGGTGGTGACTTTTTTCTGCAGATTGTGAAACTTCAGTTAAAATACTTATTCATTAATTCTGAAACCAGACACGACAGGTGACAGGAAACAAATGCTTATTTCTCTTTGAATGTTGCATCTCTGATCTTGTCTTTTGCAGCAGAGAATGAAGAAACGTTAGTTTTCTAATGCTAGGTTACTTCATCAGGCTCTGCTCATCGATCGCCTTTCTCTGTCACTTTATTTGCATTCAATAATTATTCAGATGTCTTCTGCATTCTAGACATGCCTGCCCTCTCGTGTAACGGTGCTGTTCTAAACCTGGAAGGACAGTTCGTGCATGGGTTTGTACATTGCTCAGTGTTATTGTGTTTGTCAGATGGACAGAGGGGATTTCAGTCCAATAATGATGAGTTTGGTAAAGATATTAATGGATCACTCGCAGGGTCTGTCTGCCCTTTGGTCAGAACTAACACCACCACATGACAGTTAATTTACAGACAATGCAGAAAATAAAATCGAGCAGACACACAAAATCAAACTTTCTCCCATCTATATAATTCCAATCCAGAAGATGCATTGTGCGTCTGTGACCTGAATCTTTCCATTTCTTACCCTTTCTTATTCCAACTCTTTCAATTTTACCACAAATATTTCTCCCTGTGATACAGCACAACAGCAGGCCCTTCAGCCCATCATGTCCATGCTGCCCTTCAAGCACCTGACTAGATTAGACCCAGTGACCAGACAGGCTCTAAGTCATGATGCCTTGGTGATTCCAACACTCATCCTGATGCTTAGTATCTGTAGTGAGAGTATCTGCCTGCGTCACTTCAGGCAGTGTGTTCCACACATCCACTGTTCTGTGGTGTGGACAATTCTTCCTCAGATCCCCTCCAAACTTCCCTAACCTATATACCCTCTGGTATGGGGCAACGATGTTAATCATCTAACCGTCTGATAGTTTTGTTTCCCTCTATCAGGTCCCCTTCCCACTCCAAGGAAAACAAACCCAGTCTCTCCTCTTAACGGAAATGTTCCATCCAGGCCACGTGTTAGTGAATCTCCCCCGCACCCTCTGTGTGTAGTCCCACCCTCTCCTGTAGTGCAGTGACTGTACACACATCTCCAGTTGTGGCCTGAACAATGTCTTCTATAATTGCACCAAGAACTCCCTACTTTTTAAATCTATGCTCTGGGTAATAAAGGCAAATACCTTGTAGCTTCTACACTGTCCATCGAGTCTCAGCGGTCCTTGAATTTGGACTTGTTCCTCAAAGCTCCCGAGGGTCCTCATATCCCACCCCCACCACACCTCAAAACACATCATCTCACGCGTCAGAGTTACATTCATTGCTGAGAGAACATATCCCCAGTTGCTGCTGAGCCCAGGGCTATATCCTGGCTCTGCCATCTTATTAACTGGTCAATATCATGACCTTTTCCTTAAAATGTTTTCTTCATTTTCCACTGATGTGACAAGCTCGGGACATGAGTTGAAAACAAGAGCAATGATTCTGTTTCCTTTCCCCATCATCTGCTCTTTGTTGGCTGTCCTCACGTACGATCTTGTCCTCACCCTGTTGCTACAAGATGCAGTCATGATAACGTCTCTGCAGGAATTATTTCCAAACATCCACATTCCCTGCAATGGATAAGATCTTTACTTCAATTTTCAGGTCCAGGTTTTTGTCAGGTCCTCAGGGTATTCTCTCTACAGTAAATAACCATGAGGTATCTCTCTGTTTCTGCATAATCCGTGGAACTGTGTCATTTAATCTATACTGTCTCACATTACTTATTTTCCACCAAATTATTTACAGGTTTGTATTTTATATCCGTTCTTATTCCTGGTAAATTCAATCAGACAAAACTATTGTTTCACTGCATTCCAACAGCAGGTTCCAGGTAGTTTGTGAATTGTAGTTTGTTCAGCAAATTGATGGGGAGTTAGCTGTGGGAGGGGTTGTGGAGGGAAGGGCTGGTTCCCACATGAATATTTGAGGGTGTCCACACTAAACTGGGGTGATTTGACCATTAGCCTGGGCTCAGGAAATGATAAAACTGGAATGAAACCTTTGCTTGCATGGATGTTTGTGATCTGGGAAAGATTTGCCATCAATGGAGACCAAGCCTTTGCTTCAGAGAAGCAGGCATGAAAATGGGCCCTTCGGCCCACTGAGTCCATGCCAGCATTCAATCCATTTACAGTGTTTAGATACATGATAATGGAATAACGTTTAGTGCAAGGCAAAGCCAGCAAAGTTTGATCAAGAATAGTCCGAGGGTCACCAGTGAGGTAGATCATAGTTCACCACTGCTCCCTGGTTGTGGTAGGATGATTCAGTTGCCTGATAACAAAGTGGGACAATGGAACGAAGGAATGAGGAAGAATATGAAGGTAAATTGTCAAGGACACTAAAGGAAATGTCAAGCAAAGCAAATGTAGAGTGAAAATAAAAACAAAAGAGAAACAAAAATAACTGATGTGAAATTGTGGAAGGAATTTGTAACGTATGATCTATCAAAGTCAGGAAGCATCATTGGATATTGAATAGAAATGCTAATTGCCAGGCCCAGTGATATATGAAGTGACAGAATGGGTAATACTGGGGCAAGGTCCAGGTTCTTCCAGAAGGTCAGAGTCAGAAAGTTGCGTTTCGGGAACTGGAGGAGATTATTAGAACATACAGTGACAATTTGCCCTGACTAGTGCGTGGGAACAGAATTGTAATGATTGTGTTGAAGTGTAAAAGGTAAGTGGAATTATATCTGGCCATAATCTAAAGATCTCCCCCAGTGATTCTTTACGAAACACAAAAAAGAACACAAATTGCAATGGGTAAAATTGCTAAAAACATACAGGTAAAAGTAAGATCATACATACTCTCTGTCGCAAACTGTCGTGATTTTATAGCCTGATCTGAGGTTTCACCCAGGGGGCATCTAGTGATTTCCCATGAGACCAGACATTTATCAACAATGCATGAACTGCAAGCTTCAACTTTTCAATGGAAAGTAAACCACAGTGCTGGGGAACATGGGGTCAGATGAGCTGAGAGAGGACAGAGCTCCAGGGAAGATCATTCCAAAGCCGAATGATCATGGAGCCTATTGTCTTTAGAATATTCTCTTCATCTCAACATCTAATGATCGTCATGAGTATCTTCTATCAAAGTCAAAGCACTCTGTTAACCAGCATACGTCATCTGTGATCTTAAAACTTGTCGCTGGATATATGGATTAACTAACCTCCGTAGTTATTAGTTTTGGCTTTCTCCTTCAAAAGGCTCATCAAAGAATACAGGCTGAAGCTAAAACACTCATTGAAATGTTGAATTATAAATTGATGCATTGAAAGAAATAAACATTTACAAGATTACAAATAGTTAGCACCAACAAACATAGATTCCGTGATGAAAGTGTTATCTTGGTGTATTTGATATTGAAGAGTTGTGGCTGGGCACCTAGCGTTGCTTTAGTAAAGACCCAGCATGTTTGGAGAATGGCAATGTGAGTTGTGTCTCAGCAATGGCACTGAATGAGTTAAACAGCTAGATGTCTTTGATCAGAATGTTTGCAAGGTTAAATAAGTGGTGTGTTTGGAATTAAGGGAGAGCAGCTATTAACTCGGCTAAGGGGGTTGTGGGGGTTAATTCCACTGTTTCTTCCAAGAATGGCACTGTGGATTAATTACCAGGGTCCTTCTGAACAATAGTGCAGCAGGTGTGTGTGAACAAAGGCACTGGAGACTTTACCCACCCAGGTGTGTTCCAACAATGCCCTACATGGACTCTGGCTCCTGGTTGGACAATGCCCTCATCCTTGGATGGGCTGTGACAGTAATCCTCTCCAGCCCACAAGCGCCAGGAATCCCAGCGTTCCTCCATTCTGGTCAATGCCCCCTTCAGTAGATTCAACATGATTTAACAAAATCTTTCAAATACGCTGGAGACCACCGTGCCAGTAGTGTCTGACCTCCGCTCCCTCATTCACTTGTGCCCACAGTCAGAGTATCCAGTTGATCCATTGTCAGTTCTGGACCTTTCACCAGTGGCTGGCCTTAGCACCAATCGGCAACATTTGTTTCTGTGCTGTTTCCCAGATATAGTGCTTCAGGTACCATCCGTGAAGGGAGCCATGTGAGGCCCTGACTACAATGGACTTGTGAGAACTATCGTCCATTCAATGTGACAACACCACACCAACATCATGTGGTGATGCTTTACAAGGTGATACAAACACTGTTTATTGAGCAGTGGACTGGCACACAGCAGTTGTAACAATTCCTTGGAATACACACTAGCCTTTTCTTGAAATTCAGTCTATCTCCACCTCACATTGTTTTGCAGCGATAGGTACAAACCACGTAATAGCTTGGATGCTGCTGAAAGACAAGGATTCAATATAATAATTTAACAACCCTGGATATGCATTCTGTTATTTGGGGCTGGAGTATATATATATAGTTTTGTGCACCTCTGTTAATTTTGAACGTGCAGTGCTTGTTCGCCGTTAGCATCTGTGGAGAACATGGATAGGTGACGTTTCACAGAGTGCTGGAGTAACTCAGCGGGTCAGGCAGCATCTGTGGAGAACATGGATAGGTGACATTTCACAGAATGCTGGAGTAACTCAGTGGGTCAGGCAGCATCTGTGGAGAACATGGTTAGGTGATGTTTCAGGTCACTCCTCTTCTTCAGACATTTGTTACAATGATGTTGGGTTTGATGTGGAGCACTGGGCTTTGCTACTTATTCATGAACACCGTTACACGAAACGGCCCATTTCACCTGCAAATTGGTACTTGTCGATTGGGCAATTTTCAGCCTGTTCACGAAGGTCAGATTTACTTCTGATAACATCTCCGATTCCAGTCGTCACTGATGCCACACACTAACTCTTCCCTCAGCATCTGAGAGAGGGTGAATTCTCACTCCATTTAATTTATTTTCTCCTCCTCCTAAAGTGGATGCACTCACATTTTTCTTCATTACACTCCTTTTACCAATGTCTTACTTATTAAACCTGTCGACATTCCTTAATTGTCCATCGACATCTCGACCAATTATCCAGCATTACAATGAGTTTGCACTTTCAGCCCTTTGAGCCAAAGAATAAACCAGGATAAGACATGCCCTGGACATGCCAGTCTGAAGAAGGGTCCCGACGCGAAGCATCGCCCATCCATTGACTCCAGAGATGCTGCCTGACCCGCTAAGGTACTCCAGCACTTTGTGCCTATCTAAGGCTTCTTACCATGCATTGATAAATGGAGACACAAGGAACTGGATACGAGAATCTTCAGCAAAACACAAAGTGCAGGTCAGGCAACATCGGTGTAGGAAATGGAGAGATACATTTTGGGTTGGGATCGTTCTTCAGACAGTCTGAAATCTAAAGCAAGGCCCTTACCTGAAACGTCTGTCCCTGTCCTCGAGATGTTGCCTAAGCCGTTGAGTTTCTCCACAACTCTGTGTATGTGTTAATGTTTGCAGCATTACTGCCAGTACTCTCTCCCCAAACTACACCTTGTCTTCCCAACAGATATTCATTAATAATGAATGGCACGACTCTGTGAGTGGGAAGACGTTTGCAACCTTCAACCCAGCATCAGGAGAGAGGATTTGTGATGTTGAAGAAGGTGACAAGGTAAAAATGTTACTTTTTATTCTTATTTCTTCCAAGATTGCACAATGTTAGTTTTGCTGTTAATGATTAGATCGTGAACTAGGATATGCATTTTGTGGCTTTGATTTGTTTACAAATTGGTGAGTTTTTAATATTCCAGGAATATTCTGGGGCACTGGGCTATTGATGTTTCCCACACAGCTGATTTGTATCAGTCATTGTCTCTAACCTTCTCCAAGCTGAATCACCCATTCTGAATGTATCCGTCATTCTCATTGTCCTCTTACACTACACACCCTCTTTCACAACATGAATCTGAAGTAACCTCTCATGGTGCAGTATCTAACCCATCCCCACACCTTCATCTCTGGTCCTTGCAGCCAATGGTGCTCAGACAACTTTGGTTCCATTTGTGCTTTTGGTGTATTTCCAAAATAACCATTATTTTCACGCAGTAAATATAATTTCGAATCTATGTTATTTGAAATATGGAGGAATTAAGTTACAGAACTGGCACAGAAGAGCCCAGTTTGGTTCAGCCATGACCGTGTAAATAGTGGGCTAGGCTGCAAGGGCCGAGTGGCCTACACTTGTTTTATTGTGTACTCTGTTCCTGAAAATAAAAAGCTCCAGACAATTTAACTTCTTCCTTGTGTTGGTTGCTGGTGAGCTCAGGTAAGGTTAAATGTTTTTGGGAAGGTTTGGAAGGCATAACGTTACATCCGGACAGTCCTTCTGATGAAGGTACCTCCACCCTGATATTGGGCAGGGAGCTCCAGGCTTTAGACCCAGCACTGAAGATGGAAGGACAAGGTGAGGGATGACTCGGAGGGAAATATTATTCTGCCACGTGGTCGGGTTATGACGTCTTGACACGTCATGTGGCTTATGTCGATGGTACACACTGAACATGGGCCCTCAGGACAAAGACCTCTTTGAATGGTTTATTGTGGGAGGAGCTGGGCTGTGGTTGGGATGTGCTGAGGAATGTGAAGGAGCCTGCCTTGTTGCTGGCCCAACCTCTGGCAGAGACCCTCCTTTACCTGTAATACCTGTACCTGTAAATGCCGTGACCTATGAAGCAGGTGTAACCAGAGCCAATCTCAACCTCAGTCTCTCCGTACCACAGACTCTGTCTGTTGAAAGCGGGACTTGTCGATTTTAGTTAACTTGCAAGACTTGAGTCAGGACTGGAAAGGAAGGACATGTTTGAGGCTCTGATTGTAAAAATATTACATGGAAAATATTGTTGATTTATTTCAAAAGAACTGGTTTGTCCTGTTCTGAATGTGAGCACTTTACACAGGTGGGTAGTTTTAGTAAAACTACATTGAATATGGAACACGGTTACACATGTTTATCTTTTACAATAAGCAGTGATATTTCTGTTTCACTCCTCTGCTTTGCTGAATATATTTGTGATAGTTTATTGTAACTGTCCCAGCATTAAACTGCAAAAATACCACAAGGAGAGCCTTTACTCCACAGTGATTCTCCGGATAAGTGAGCAAAAATGACTTCATTATTGAGGCACAAGAGACTGCAGATGCTGGAAACCCGAGTGCAACACAGTGTTGGAGGAACTCAGTGGGTCAAGCAGCATCTGAACGGGCAGGCAACATGTTGGGTTGGTCTCTTCTTCATACTGATTGAAGTAGAGAGGAGGGGGATTGAGGTGGGGATGGGACAAAGCCTGGCAAGTGATAGGTGGATACAGGTGAGGGGATTTGACTGGCAGATGGGTGGTGTAAGTGGCAAAGGCTAGAGGTGAAAAGGAAACAAAAGGTTGGCAGATCAGGAAATTAGTGCATGACTCTATGTGTTATTATTAACTGGATAATGTACCAAAGAAAGATGGCTGAGGGAAAGGAGATTAGGTGGCATTGGAATCCTTCCACTTCCTGTCTCTTTGTCCATAGAAATGTATTTGAAATATTTCTCAGCTCCTTCACCCTCTCAGGCAATGAGTTCCATTTGCCCGGTAGTCTTGGGTGAAGAATACGTTTCTACAACTCCCCTCTCATTCATCCACCAATTAACTTGAATCCCTGGCCCTGGTTATTGACCGAAGATAGACACAAAATGCTGGAGTAACTCAGCGGGACAGGCAGCATCTCTGGAGAGAAGGAATGGGTGATGTTTCGGGTCGAGACCCTTCTTCAGACTGACCTCTCTACTGAAGGAAGTAGGTCCTGTCAGTTCACTGTGTAAAGGTCTTCCATAGGTTTACACATCTTGGTTAAATCTCTCCCTTTAGCCTCTGTTCCTAAAGCAAGCACAGTCTAGCCAACCCCCCTTCAGCCCTGGGAAGAGCCTCAGTAATTTCCTCTCTGCCTTAGTGCTAACACATCCTTCCTGCACTATGGTGACCAGAACCGAACATGGTACTCAGAGGTCTGACCAGAGCTTCATTCAGTTCTCGCACGATCTCCCCGCTCTTGTGTACCCTGCCTCTAGTGAAGGCAGTTGTCCCGAGTACCTCCTTGACCAGCCTACCTGTCTGACCTGCTACCTGGATCTGAGAACATACCCTCCACGATGTAATTACTGCTTCACATTCAGGGTTAGGGATATGCTCGGACAAGGCTATGGAGGTTCACGGACAAATGAGAATTCCTATTTCAGGATCTCATGATCTTTCACTAGCCTCTAACTATCACTCAGGCCGAGTGCACATCCACTCCGAGTCCGGCACTGAGCATCACATGACTAGTTCACGTTCCCAGACATTGAAAAGATGCAACTGACAGACCAACGCAAAGTGATGAACCAGGGTATTTACAAAACCAAAGATAGACACAAAAAGCTGGAGTAACTCAGCGGAACAGGCAGCATCTCTGGAGAGAAGGGCACCCTTCTTCAGACTCGACCCGAAATGTCACCCATTCCTTCTCTCCAGAGATGCTGCCTGTCCCACTGAGTTACTCCAGCTTTTTGTGTCTACCTTCGGTTTAAACCAGCGTCCGCAGTTCCTTCTTACAATCCCTGGCAACCAGGTGCTGTCCCAAACCACTGCTCCCCATAGCTCAGCAATTCCTACCTCTGCACATTCTTCTGACCTGCCAATTCTTTATTCTCCTCAGATATTTTTGTGATTGCAATGTCGATCGGGACTTATACATGTGGCTTGAATGATGTTTGGTGGCTTGTAAAAGCCAACACGATCCTTAACTGGGATGACTAATTTGGATGTGAATCTCCATGTTCTTACAGTGGGTTAACACTAAACATCAGTATTTCTTAAAGGGTTGGATCTTGGTTTAATTTAGAGGTACAGTATGAAACAGTCCCTTCAGTCCATGTCATCTACGCTGACCACATTAGTCTATGATAGAGACCATTTACAGACCACTTAACCTGGAGATCCACACGTCTTTGGGATGTGCCAGAAACTGGAACTCCCAGACCAAACCCACGTGGTCGTGGGGAGAAGGTACAAACTCTACAGACAGCACCCGAGGTCAGGATCGAACCCAGGTCTCTGGGGCTGTGAGGCAGCAGCTCTACCCACTGCATCACTGCGCCAATCACGACTCGATGAAATAGTCCTCTCAATAATAATTGAAGCCTAGTTTAGATTTTAAGAGTATTCATAGCAAAACGATTAGAATTTGTTGATTAAAATTGGTCCTGACATTCTGCTCTGACGTATTTCCATTCCTGGGACAATTATTTAGCCCGTAGGAAAATCTCAGTGCTTTTCCAACATACTTGCCCTTACAAGCTGACGTGATTACTGTACTGCAACACCTTGTTATGTACAGTGAGATATGTAACGATCTGAGCAGACCAGCTATGTGGAGCGTGGTAACTGAAGGCCATTGTGCCCACACCTGTGTTTATGGTGTGGCCCAGAGCCAAGGTAAACACCAACAAAACTCAATCCCTTTACCTAGCAGCATGCTGCTATTTATACTTTAATTAGTCATGGTATTTATGAAGAGACAAAGCAGATATTTTCTGAAGGTGGATTTTATGACATACAATACCGTATCTGTGGTGTAGACCAACTATAAATCCCAGGCCACAGTAATGAAACATGTTTTCCACCAGATCATGCAGATGTATCTAGTTTTCAATGTGGTAGTTTAGTAATGTGATGGATTTAATTACCTCTGGCACGAACACTGACAACTGGCCAGAATTCCATTCATTTTTGGATGATTCTTAGTTTAAGGTGATTTATGATTTGCGTAATGAAATGGTGTCACAAATATCCAACTTACAAATAATTGCTGGCACTGGTTTAGCATGGAAGCCCCTTGAATCCAACAGCCCCAGAGCTGGGTACTTTGTAAGATCATTTTTGCCAGTTTTACGCCAAATTGTAACTAGGAGCAAATTTCCTTCTGAGATTCATCAGCTGGTTACTGTCAGAGTAGTGGATGGGACAGAGGCACCTCCACTTATACACAGTAGAGCAGCCTTGACTCACAGTAAACACGACGTGCGATCCACAACACACAAATGCTCCAAGAAATGTTTAAAGAATGTTTTAATAGAAAGATGTTAGATATAGAAATCCAAACTAGTATTCATTAACAACTGGATACAGTATATGTTTCATTAGTTTAATTATGGGCGTGTTAGGGCGAACATAGACATTCAATAAAGTGAAAGAATGGCAGGAACTGTATACATGTGATATGGGCAGATATATATCAACTAATGAATGGTTTCTGTTCAATAATATGGGGCGGGTTTATTCTGATTATAGTTCCCAGTTCCAAATTCTATTTAATTTGATTTTTGTGAATCTTGGTTTTGTGGGTGAAGATTTGAATGGGCTTGTAAAGATTAGTTTAGTTTAGAGATACAGCTAGGAAATAGGCCCTTTGGCCCATCGAGTCCGCACTGACCTGCGATCACCCGTTATGTCTATTACATTAATCTGCAAATCTATTACATTAATATCAATAACAAATATTTTATAATGCATTAAAGAATGGTAGCCTGGGACAATTCATATCACTGTGTAGTATACAATATAGTATTGGTGTAGGATTGGGATAACCAAAGGGTCCCGACTCGAAACGTCACCTATCCATGTTCTCCAAAGATGCTGCCTGACCCGTTGAGTTACTCCAGCACTCTGTGAAACGTCACCTATCCATGTTCTCCACAGATGCTGCCTGACTCGCTGAGTTACTCCAGCACTCTGTTTAAAACGTCACCTATCCATGTTCTCCACAGATGCTGCCTGACCCACTGCGTTACTCCAGCACTGTGAAACGTCACCTATCCATGTTCTCCACAGATGCTGCCTGACCCGCTGAGTTACTCCAGCACTCTGATTTGGAGAAAACCAAAACTACATCAAATCGCCTCTGTACTTGTTGACGTTTGTAAAGAGCAGCGTATGGAGTTCTCAGGAACAGAAACCCAGGGACGGCCTGTACACGGCTTATGGGGTTTCAATGGAATATTAACTTGATAACATCTTTATCCAAGAACACCGAGATTCGCTAGTAATGTCAGTGCAGACTAGAACTTGTAAAGTAAAAAAATAAAATGCCAACAGAATCAAATGCTGTGCCAATGGGAAGTTGTCCACTGTGAGTGCTACTTACAAAAACATCCTGATCTAGCAATAATGTCAGAGTTCCCTTCATGTAATTTCAACAAGTGCTTGGTTTGAAATCTAATTCTTTGTCTCAAGCCTACAGCAGACAGTTCCAAGGTAAGACCAATGAGTTTGTTTCCACATCATGTTTCAGGGGCAGTGGTCCTGAATTTATCTGTGACCAGTGGCAGTATTAGTCAGGACTGAGATATGTATAACTGGTGTGAAGGAATTAATCTTTTAAGCTTGTGGTTACGCATGAAGAGCTTTGATAAGATTAATTTTGAAGATCTGGCATGTTTATTGATCTTGACCATTAAAAGAAGGGGAGGGGGGGAGAGGAGGAGGGGGAGGGGAGAGGAGGGGAGGGGGAGAAGAGGAGGAGGGGGAGAGGAGGAGGAGGGGGAGAGGAGGAGGAGGAGGGGAGGGGGAGAGGAGGAGGAGGGGAGGGGAGAGGAGGGGGGAAGGGGAGGGGAGGGAGGGGGAGAGGAGGAGGAGGGGGAGAGGAGGAGGAGGAGGGGGAGAGGAGGAGGAGGAGGGGGAGAGGAGGAGGGGGAGGGGAAGGGGAGGGGAAGGGGAGGGGAAGGGGAGGGGGAGAGGAGGAGGAGGGGGAGAGGAGGAGGAGGAGGGGGAGAGGAGGGGGAGGAAGAGAGAGGGAGGAGGAGGAGGGGGAGGGGAGGGGGAGAGGAGGAGGAGGGGAGGGGTAGAGGAGGAGGGGGAGAGGAGGAGGAGGAAGGGGAGAGGAGGAGGAGGGGGAGGAGGAGGGGAGGAAGAGGGGAGGGGGAAGGGGGTGGGGGAAGGGGACTGAGGGTAATGCCAACTGGAGATGACGAATGTTAAGAATGAGGTGGAGGTAACTGGAGGGGAGGGGGAGGTGGCACAAGTTAACCCTACACACGGATAGACTTTGTAACTAGTTATTGTCTCCTTGCCGACACTGGACTAATGATGATGTTAATGCTGTCCCGTCTCATCACCATGAGGACAGGAAGGCACAGCCAACTCTGGGAGATGGAAAGTCATTAATCTGAAACATTAACTGTTTCTCTCTCCATTGATGCTGCCTGACTCTCTAAATGTTTAACAAGTTTATGTTTTTATTATTCTTTGCCTCAATGCAAAGTTATTTTCATGGGATAGTATTGAAACCATTGACACAATAGAAGGGGCTGAGCTGCCTGCCCTGTCTACCAGTGTTGCCTCCATTGGAATTGGTTCTGCAGTCATTACACTAAACCTCTAATTCACAGCGAGTGCTACATTAGGCTGCCGCAGCAGGCAGAACTGCTGTCTCACTGCATCAGAGACACGGCTTCGATCCTGGCTACGGGTGCTGTCTGTGTGGTGTTTGCACGTTCTCCGTGTGACCGCTATGTTTTCCTCTGGGTGCTACAGTTTCCTCCCACATCCCAAAGACGTGCAGGTTCGTAGGTTAATTGTGTTCTGTAAGTTGTCCCCAGTGTGTAGGGAGTGGAAGTGAAAGTGGAATAATGTAGAACTAGTGTGGTTGACATGAGCTAGTGGGCTGAAGGGCCTCGACCCGAAACATCACCCATTCCTTCTCTCCAGCGATGTTGCCTGTCCCACTGAGTTAGTCCAGTGTTTTGTGTCTGTCTTCGGCCTGTTTCCATTGATGTGTTCCTCAATGAATCAACCAATTGCTGCCAGGATGAATTGATGAAGTGTAAGTGGGATAATGTAGAATTAGTGTGAGCGGGAGATTGATGATTGACATGAACTAGTGGGCTGAAGGGCCTGTATCCATTGATGTATTCCTCAATGAATCAACCAATTGCTGCCAGGATGAATTGCTAAAGTCACAGATATTACTGGTGGCCTCACGTTAAATGCTCCATCTTTACATGTGTCTGCCTTTTGTTTTCAGGCTGATGTGGACAAGGCGGTACAGGCAGCTCGGGCAGCGTTCCAGCAAGATGCTCCCTGGAGACAGATGGACACGTCTACCCGTGGGAGACTCCTGTGTAGATGGGCAGACCTCCTGGAGCGGGACCGGAACATTCTAGCTGTGAGTCAAGATCATGTGACTATACTACCCGTCTACTAAACACGTTTAATCCTCACTCCCGTCTTTGTCACCTGAGTGGTTTCATTATTCCCTGCATTTACAAAACTCAAAGGTCACTTTTTAAAACACCCAATTTTATGTAAATTTAAATTATAGATCGTCACCCAGCACGGAAACAGGCCCTTCGGCCCAACTTGCCCACACCAGTCAACATGTCCCATCTACATCAGTCCCACCTGCTCACGTTTGGCCCATATCTCTCTAAACCTGTCCTATCCATGTACTTGTCCAAATATTTCTTAAATGTTGGGATATTCCCTGCCTCAACGACCTCCTCCGGCAGCTTGGTATAAACCAGCATCTGTGGTTCTTTGTTTCCATATACTGGGGTTGAGGGTGATCCTGCTGATTTAGCCCATGGTGTAGTGACTGCCCCCTCACAGTTTCTAACGAGAGACCATCCAGTGATCCATTCGAAATGTTAGGACCTCACATTTATTCCCGAGTGCTGCCGTCAGACAGCACTAGGTACCGAATAAAGTATTAGAGTTAATAGAATAATACGATTATCCCACATCACAGCACAAGATGACAAGTTAAATTAATTTTCACTAAATGAATGCGGATTATTACTGAGATATGTTTCCATGAAACAAAGAGCTTTATAAATTAAAGGAATGATAGACAATGAGGTATCTGAGCAGTGGATAAACCCTTTTGTTTTGCTGATGATTCTATTACTGAAAAAGAGAAAAATGATACAAGGACATTACAAATACTTTGTACATCAGAGGAACAGCACAAAGTAATTCAATAGCAAATAAATAGCTTTGAGTCAAGTTCCAACGCACCTGGCCCGGCCTGGCCCAGCCCACATCATCTGCAAACCTTGTTCTTTTCATGTTAACATGAATAAAGAACAATCACCACTCTGATTGCAAATATTTAGTTTGTCAGTGACTGTCCCCATTGACATTCAGCACTGCCTGTCACCAAGGCAGCTCATTGACATCGATGAACCGTACAGCACGGGAACAGGCCCTTCGGCCCACATCTGTGCTCAACATGATGGCACATTAAACTAATCTCTGCCTTCCATTCCCCACATATCCATGTGTTTATCTATTAAAGCCTCTTAAACACCACTATGGTATCTGCCGACACCACCACCCCAGGCAGCATGTTGCCCCCACCACCACCCCAGGCAGCGTGTTGCATGCACCCACCACCACCCCAGGCAGCGTGTTGCATGCACCCACCACCACCCCAGGCAGCATGTTGCCCCCACCACCACCCCAGGCAGCATGTTGCAGGCCCCCACCACCACCCCAGGCAGTATGTTGCAGGCCCCCACCACCACCCCAGGCAGCGTGTTGCATGCACCCACCACCACCCCAGGCAGCATGTTGCCCCCACCACCACCCCAGGCAGCATGTTGCATGCCCCCACCACCACCCCAGGCAGCATGTTGCAGGCACCCACCACCACCCCAGGCAGCATGTTGCCCCCACCACCACCCCAGGCAGCATGTTGCAGGCCCCCACCACCACCCCTGGCAGTATGTTGCAGGTCCCCACCACCACCCCAGGCAGCGTGTTGCATGCACCCACCACCCTCTGTGAGAATAAACTTGCCCCAAACTTGGCCCTTTCACTTTCAAGCTCTTCCCTCTAGTCTTTGACATTATCACTCTGGGAAAAAGATTCTGACTATCTACCCTATCTAAGCCTCCCATCATTGTCTGTATCTCTACCAGGACTTCCCTCAGCCTCCAGAGAAAACAATCCAAGGTTTTTCAACCTCTCCTTATAGCTGATACCTGTGATCAAACAAGGGCTTGTATATGTGTAAGTTATCGCCCTTGCGAAACTCCGTAAATGTACACGGGTTTGTTACTGTTCAACACCTGCATTATGCTTATTGCACCACCAACATTACCAAAACAACCAAGTTATTATAACATTAGAGTCCTAGAGACACACCATTCAGAAACAGGCCCTTCGGCCCACCACTTCAAAACCTACAATCAAGTACTCTCCATACCAAGCAGGTCAGGCAGGATCTCTGGAGAAAAACAATGGGTGACGTTTCGGGTTGCGACCCTTCTTCAAACTTCAGCAACTGCAGTTCTGTGTTTCCACCCATCTATGCCAGAGCCATTTGCCAGGACTTGATCTGATTCTTTGTGTTAATCAAATGCTCATCTCAATGCTGGTTTAACATTGTGAGAGTTCCTGCCTCCACCATCCACTCACGCTGTGCTTCTAGATTCCAACTGCCTCTGGGTGTAAAATCCTCAAACATTGTCTGTTCCACGCTGATGTTGGCTGCTGGATGTTGAAACAATGGTGGCAGCACTAAAACAATCTGCTGACTATAAATCACGTTCGCACGTTAGTTCTGAAAGGCAATATGTAAAAGCAAGCCTCTCTCCACTTTGTTGATCATTCTATCATGCTTGGCTGATATTGACCACACTACATTATTGATCTAGTTCCTCTGGTCAATGGGAGATTTCTCTGGACACAGTGGAAGTGCATTTTTCCTTTCTCTTGTTGTTTCATGAGAGGCCACTTGGGTTTCTGTGCCACAAAACCTTACTCCACTATTGCCGACATGAGGGCTGCCATATTGTCCCACCACGCAGGTCCACGTATCCTTGGCAACCAGCGGGAAGTATGTTGGATAACATTAATGACCATGCTGCCTCTGTTAGTGACATGGGCAAGGAAGGAGAGGAGCAGTTAGTGGGAGAGAATGGGTGAGGAAGGCAGGAGCAGTGAGATTGTTCAAAACCCAGGGCTGCCAGAATGCACAGAGACCGAGCGTTTATGTATCAGAGTTGCTTCAAGCCGTAATGTGGTAATGTCCCTACTGTCTCTCTCAAGCTCTGCTCTACCCTGCACTGAGCAACTTGGCATGGAGCCACTGTCACAGATACCTTGGCTGCTGTACTCCTCTAACACTGCAGTTTCCCAAGGGTGTAGGATATCATGATTTGTACACATGGGCTCTTTCAGTCTGAATCAGGGCAAACCTGAGAAAGAGGAAAGGACAATAGTTGATGCAGATAGTGGTGGTGTCACTTTGGATGGTCACCATTAGTGTAGGAGATACTGGGAAACTGGATCACCGTCTGTTCAACAAAGATGAAAGATTTATGGATGTTTGATAGAGAATCCCATTTTCCTATTTGATCTTGGAGGATAAAACCAGTTAACATGATAAGCATCAGATGTTATATTGAGCAGTAAATCAAAACAAGAGCATTTTGTGAGCGGTGTTTTGAAGTCGAGAAGTAATGATTCTATTACCACGCCCAACCTGCCCACACCGACTAGCATGCTCCATCTACACTCGTCCCACCTGCCTGCGTTTGGCCCACATCCCTCTAAACCTATCCTATCCATGTACCTGTCCAATTGTAGTACCTGCCTCAACTATCCCCTCCAGCTGCTCGTTCCATACACCCACCACCGTTTGTGTAAAAAAAGTTAACCCTCGAGTTACTATTAAATCTTTCCCCCCTCACCCTAAACCTGTCCTCTCATTCTCGATCCCCCAACTCTGCATTTACCCAATCTATTCCTCTTATAATTTTGTACACCTCTATATGACCCCATGACTTTATTCAGTTCTGTTCCAATAATGCATCACCATGTGGCCATGCAATAAGATCGCAACAATCTTCTTACTTGAGGTAAACATTGGCAAAGTAGGAATTGTATTACAACATTGGCAGATGGTGACCAATTCCACCGAGAGAAAGTCGAACCACTCGTGGGGTGCCGTCTCATTCAGGGGGCGCAGGTTATCTGGGAAAAAGAAGACACAAAATGATGAAGCAACTCAGTGGGTCAGGCAGCATCTGTGGAGAACAAGGTTCTGACCCAAAACGTCACTTATCCATGTTCTCCACAGATGTTGTCTGACCCACTGAGTTACTCCAGCACTCTGTGAAACGTCACCTATCCATGTTCTCCGCAGATGCTGCCTGACCCGCTGAGTTACTCCAGCACTCTGTGAAACGTCACCTATCCATGTTCTCCACAGATGCTGCCTGACCCGCTGAATTACTCCAGCACTCTGTGAAACGTCACCTATCCATGTTCCCCACAGATGCTGCCTGACCCACTGAGTTACTCCAGCACTCTGTGAAACGTCACCTATCCATGTTCTCCGCAGATGCTGCCTGACTCCAACACTTTGTGTCTTTTTATTTTTTATAAACCAGCATTTGCAGTTCCTTGTATCTACGGGTGATTGGGCCAATGTTCAGGGCTAACTGATTAATGGTCCAATCTATTCTAAATCCACTCCAATTTGAACTTGTCAGACGCTTGAAACATTGGACACGGGAAAACCGTTCCTGCAATCATTTGCCATCGACTTGGAAGGATGTATAAGGACACTACGCTACTATGCTGGCTGGGCAGATAAAATCCATGGGAAGAGTATACCAGTGGGTGAGTCTCACATCTTTCATGGAATTCTACTGCTTACACAAGTAAATCTGGCAACGCTCTTATATTAACCAACCAGCCTGCAATATTATCTTCAGAAATTCCCTGGACTGCCTCGGCCACCAATGAGATCTTTGGGTTGGTTCTATGATCATCACACCGACTGTATCCAAGCAATGACTCTTCTTTGTCTATCCTGTCCATTCCTTAAAGAATTCCAACAGATTTGTCAGGCAAGATCTCCCCTTCACAAAACCATGCTGACTTTGCCCTATTTTATCATGAGCTACTAACTACTATGAAACCTCATCCTTAATAATGGACTCTAACATCTTACTAACCACTGAGGTCAGGGTAACTGGCCTATAGGTTCCCCTCTTTTACCCTGGTCCCTTCTTGCCAAGCAGAGTAACGTTTACAATGTTTTAGTCCTCTGCGACCACTCCTGACCCTAGTGACTCCTGAAAGATCACGACTAACTCCTCCACAATCTCTAAAGCCACCTCTTTCAGAGTCCATCCATCCAGGTGACTTATCCACCTTCAACCCTTTAAACTTCCCAAGTACCACCTCTCTAGTAATAGCCTCTCCACTAACTACCACCCCCTGAGCACGTTGCTGGTGTCTTCCACTGTGAAGACTGACAATAAAATCATGTTCAATTCATCTGCCATTACTACTTCTCCAGCATCATTGTCCAGTGGTCCAATGCCCTCTCTTTATATATCCAAATAAACTTTTGGTGCCCTCCTTATATATTATTGGCTAGCTTACTCATATTTCTTCTTTTCTCCCCTTATTGCCGTTTTGGTTGCCTCTGTTAGTTTTTAAAGTTCCCAATCCTCTAACTGCCCATTCATCTTTTATTTTAATGCAATCATTGATCACCTTTGTTAGCCACGGTCGCCTCATTCACCCCTGAGAATCTTTTTTCCTCGTTTGGATGAAAAGATCCAGAATCTTTTGAATTGTTCCCCAAAACCCCTGTCATTGCTGTTCCACTGCCATTCCTCGAAGGTCCCTGCTTGGACACGGACACGCAGTAACACGTGTCACAGACTGGGACACGCAGTGACACGTGTCACAGACTGGGACACGCAGTGACACGTGACACAGACTGGGAAACGCAGTAACATGTGTCACAGACTGGGACACGCAGTGACACGTGACACAGACTGGGACATGCAGTGACACGTGTGACAGGCTGGGACACGCAGTGACGTGTGACACACATACACAATGACGTGTGCAGAGTTGCTTCATCACACATTCATGAATCATCCAGCTTCACGACGCCTTTACCTCTGGCATGGTGCCTACATATTTCTCAGCTCTATGTTTACTGCCTGACACTTAATGACAGACGTGCAACCGATTCCGGGGGGTTGGTTCCAATATCCTGCGGTGTTTAAAATGCCACAGCATTAGAAGACTGTGCTACATGACATTCTGGAGGATTGTTCTCACAATGATGATGCTGAATCAGTACGTTGATTCAAGTTTGTTTGGGTTGCCTGTCATTCTTGTCCTTTTTTTCGGCAGATGGAGACTTTGTCATGTTTACAAGACACGAGCCAGTTGGTGTGTGTGGTCAGATCACCCCGGTACGTTGGTAACTTATTGCAAGGACTTCCAGTCTCCAGCTCGAAGTATAAAGCTGCTTTCTGATATCTGTTTCAGACAACAATGGGTAGATTACTGGGGCAGGCGGCTCAGTGTGTTGGCACTTCAGCTGACCAAACCATGAGAAACATTCCAGAAAGCTTCTTGTGTCATTATCTCAGCTCCTGATCATAAACTCTCCCTCTCCCACTTATTCAGATTCATAAGTTCTTGGAGCAGAATTTGGCCATTCGGCCCATCAAGTCTACTCTACTATTCAATCATGGCTTGATCTATCTTTTCCCTCTTAGCCCCATTCTCCTGCCTTCTCCCCATAACCCCTGACACCCGTACTAATCAATAATCTATCAGTGCCTTAAACATATCCATTGACGTAGCCTCCACAGCCGTCTGTTGCAATACATTCACAGATTCACCACCCTCTGGCTAAAGATATTCCTCCTCATCTCCATCTAAAAGGGTACGTCCTTTTATTCTGAGGCTGTGCCCTCTGGTCCTAGACTTTCCCACTAATGGAAACATACTCTCCACAACCACGCTATCCAGGCCTTTCACGATTTGGTAAATTTTAATGAGGGCGCCCCTCATCCTTCTATACTCCAGCGAGTACAGGCCCAGTGCTGTCAAATGCTCATCATATGTTAACCCACTCATTCCTGGGATCATTCTCATAAACCTCCTCTGGACCCTCTCCAGAACCAGCCCATCCCTCAGATATGGAGCCCAAAATTGCTCACAATACTCCAAATGCATCTGACCAGCGCCACTTGTAGCCACTCCTCCAGTTCAGTCTACCTCACTCACTAACCAACCCCAACACCTCTGCCCTTCCCATGTTTATGGGTGAATTTGTTTATTTCCTCAGTGGAATTTCCCTCTGCTGATGTTCGTTTGGAAGGTGGCGCCTGCTCTGTGCTGTGGGAACACAGTGGTGATTAAACCAGCTGAGCAGACCCCACTGACGGCACTCTACATGGGAGCATTAGTCCGAGAGGTCAGTAACAGACATCTCTGCGAGTACTCTACACGGGAGCATTAATTAGGGAGGTCAGTAACAGACATCTCTGCGAGTACTCTATATGGGAGCATTAATTAGGGAGGTCAGTAACAGTCTGAGTCTGATGAAAGGTCTCGACCCGAAACGTCACCCATTCCTTTTCTCCAGAGATGCTGCCTGTTTCGCTGAGTTACTCCAGCTTTGTGTGTCTATCTTCAACATCTCTGAGAGTACTGTACATGGGATACACACAAAAAGCTGGAGTAACTCTGTGGGACAGGCAGCATCTCTGGAGAAAAGGAATGGGTGACGTTTCGGGGCGAGACCCTTCTTCAGACTGGTCAGGGATAAGGGAAACGAGATGTACATGGGAGAAATAGAGTATTAATCAGGCTGCCTGTATCAGCAAAATATAATCCTATAATTATGAGTTAAAGAAAATATAAATAACAGAAGTACAGATTATTCTAAGAACACTTTGTGTGTATAATGTACAGGCAGAGTCCTGTTATTGATGAGACTGTGTCCTTAGATGCAGTTGGTGTTACACCATGCCAGAGAGATGTATCTGTGATGATCATTTAACACACATTGCTGCACTAATCCTACGCAAAGCCATGTTATTCTCCTGACATTCTCACCAACATTTTGTTATTAATTTCCACACTAGCTGGCAAATTCACCAACAAACCCGCACGTCTTTGGGATGTGGGAACAAAACGGAGCACCCGGGGAAACCCATGAGGTCACTGGGAGAACGTGCAAACTCCGCACAGATAGTGCCCCTGGTCAGGATTGAACCTGATTGACAGAGGCTGTAAGGCAGCAGCTCTACCTGAATGAATGAATGAATACTTCATTGTCACGTGACTAGTCTTTGTTGACACATTCCATTGTGGTCGCTCCACACCGGCTCCTCCTTTGTTCTACATCAGTGTAAATGTGTGCTCTATTGTAGGTGGGGATGGAGCAAGCTGAAGGGTCTGGTTCCATGTGAGGTGGTTCCATGAAGCCTAGGCTTTAGGGCTGTAGATACTTGGGGACCTCCTTGGGCTCCAGCACAGAGCTGCCTCCTGTGGGATACACTGCCCCCTGCTGTCCATATCCCCAGCTGCAGGTGGAGGTGTGAGCTTCCAGACCAGTGGCAACATTGACCCAGAGAAACACCATGGCATTGACAGCTGAGACCCCCAGCAAGAACATGTGGGATTGGGGGGGGGGCAGGTTTATGGAGGGGAGGGGGAGAGATTGTGTCACCTCCTCATGGTTCTTCAGAACCATTGCTGCCCTCTCCTGAGCTCTACCCCTGAGAACACAGTGGCATCAACACTGAACTCTAGAAACTAAACTGAAAAATCACAGCATGAAACTCAGATGTTCTCATGTTCTAATAGTTAGATGGTGGAATGTAACATTTTTATGAAATATCCAATTGAGTTTCAGTGTTAACATTACCCTGCATTAATACCCATAGCCAGTGTAAAATCTGCTGATACTCTGAAGGCGGGCAAGTGGTTGCAGATTCCAATCTTTAACATGCAAATCCATTTCTTCATTTCAGGTTCCGTTCCCTCCCGGTGTGGTGAACATCGTTCCAGGTTTCGGACCCACTGCTGGGGCGGCAATAGCCTGCCACAGAGACATCGATAAAGTTGCCTTCACTGGCTCTACTGAGGTATCACAGCACCTGCAGAAACACACAACACATATCACCCCAATGCAGGGAGACCCAACTTCCCACTAATTCAGTCCAATGTATCTCTGGTGAAGACAAGGTCAGAGACCTTGATCTTCACATCAGGGAGGACAGTGAGGGAGGTGTAGGTTCTCCTGCTGACCTCATTGTCTTCCTGTTGTTGCCGTGTTGACAGGTGGGAAAGTCCATCATGGAAGCGGCCTCCAGAAGTAATCTGAAGAGAGTGACCCTGGAGCTCGGTGGCAAGAATCCCCTCATCGTGTTCGCTGACTCGGATTGTAAGAAAAAGCCTCTTTTGTCTTTTTTAATGAATTTCATGATGTTACATCAAACCATGATCAAATTGTGTTTCAGTCGATTAAAACTCAGGGTGTTATGAATCTTGGGAATTGACAAACTCTGATGGCATAGACGGGGCAAAAAGGGCAATTTGGATGCACCCCGGGTCTGCATGGCCGAGTTGGGCCGAGCGGCATCTTTCTGTGCTGGACATTCTATGACTGTGAATGTGACTTTAAGGGTTAAGCGCATTCATCTCTGAGATCAGTCGATTGTTGGGTGAAGGGGAAAAGATTTTATAGGAATCTGAGGGGTAACGTTTTCACACAGAGGGTGGTGGGTGTATGGAACAAGCTGCCAGAGGAGGTAGTTGAGGCTGAGACTATTCCATCGCTTAAGAAACAATTGGACAGGATAGGACAGGTTTGGAGGGATATGGACCAAACGTGGGCAGGTGCGACTAGTGTAAATGGGGCATGTTGGCCGGTGTGGGCAAGTTGGGCCGAAGGGCCTGTTTCCATGCTGGGTGAAAGTTGGAACTGTTGAGAAACTATATTCCAGACTGCAGGATCTTTCCCATTGCTTGACCCTTTGTATGAGTTGGGCTGGACTGTATTTGTGTATAATATGCCTGATTAGAGTGGGGAGCAGACAGACAAAGGCGTTTCAGTGTTCTCTGTAGCTCAGTACATGTGGCAATAACCTGGGCCTATTTCCCCCTCAGTGGGCTTGGCTGTGGACTGTGCCTCACAAGGGGCTTTCTTCAACCAGGGCCAGTGCTGCACGGCGGCAGCTCGCATCTTTGTGGAGGAGCCCGTGTACAAGGAGTTTGTGCAGCGCAGTGTGGACAGGGTGAAGAGGAGAGTGGTTGGCAATCCATTCGACCCAAAAACTGAACAAGGACCACAGGTAAGAGGATGTTACCTGGAGCAGCTGCCAGCGTGGAGAGTGGGGTTGATGTAGAGTGACACGGGGCTTGTAGAGTGACACGGGCTTGTACAGTGATATGGGGTTGATGTAGAGTAACGCGGGGCTTGTAGAGTGACACGTGGGGCTTGTAGAGTGATGTGGGGCTTGTAGAGTGACGTGGGGCTTGTAGAGTGACGTGGGGTTTGTAGAGTGACACGGGGCTTGTAGAGTGACACGTGGGGTTTGTAGAGTGACGTGGGGTTTGTAGAGTGACACGGGGCTTGTAGAGTGACGTGGGGTTTGTAGAGTGACTTGGGGTTTGTAGAGTGACGAGGGGTTTGTAGAGTGACACGGGGTTGATGTAGAGTGACACGGGGCTCAGTGCCTTCACAAGTTTACTTAAATAGAGAAAACATTAGATTCTTGTTTACGTTCAAACAGGATTAGATTAAACTATTCCATGTGATAATCGGTGACCATCAATGAACATAATTTATAAAGTTATTTAGACAGATATATGGACAGGAAGGGTTTGAGGGATCTGGGCAAGTTGCAGGCAAATGGGACTAGCCCTGAATGCCAACTTGGTCGGCATGGACAAGTTGGGCCGAAGGGCCTGTTTCCATGCTGTACAACTTTGTGACTTTATAAAGCACTGTTTAAACCCCTAACGCCAGTGGCCTCACACCTCTCCACCCACGCAGATCGACCAAGACCAGTTTGACAAAATCCTGGAGCTGATCGAGAGTGGCAAGAGTGAAGGAGCGAGGCTGGAATCTGGCGGTGGTCCCTACGGGGACGAGGGCCACTACATTCTGCCCACCATCTTCTCCGAGGTGACGGACTCCATGCGCATCGCTAAGGAGGAGGTACGTATGTCCACGGCAACCAGACTTGTCAATGAGAACTTTACATCCACCAGTACACGTACGTAACCAGTATCTGTCCTGTGCTGCAGATCTTTGGGCCAGTCCAAGTGATAATGAAGTTTAAGAGCATGGAGGAGGTGATCAGAAGAGCCAACAGCAGTGAGTTTGGGCTGACTGCAGGAGTGTTCACCACCAGCATTGACCGAGCAATGGCCGTGGCCAAGGCCCTGCAGTCCGGAACCGTCTGGTAAACCTCAACAACACGGAAACAGGCCCTTCGGCCCAGCGAGTCTGTGTCGACCATCGATCACCCGTTCACACTAGTTCTAACTTATCCCATTTTCCCATCCACTCCCTACACACTAGGGACAATGCTCTCATCTATCGGTTACCCTTCTTAATCAGTCCCTCGCAGTCAAGAAAGATTGGCTTTGAGAATCATAGTAATACAGCTTGGAAACAACTTGCCCAACATCCAACATGTCCCATCTACACTAGTCCCACCTCGACCAACATGCCCCATCTACACTAGTCCCACCCCGACCAACATGCCCCATCTACACTAGTCCCACCCCGACCAACATGCCCCATCTACACTAGTCCCACCCCGACCAATATGCCCCATCTACACTAGTCCCACCTCGACCAACATGCCCCATCTACACTAGTCCCACCTCGACCAACATGCCCCATCTACACTAGTCCCACCCCGACCAACATGCCCCATCTACACTAGTCCCACCCCGACCAACATGCCCCATCTACACTAGTCCCACCCCGACCAACATGCCCCATCTACACTAGTCCCACCCCGACCAACATGCCCCATCTACACTAGTCCCACCCCGACCAACATGCCCCATCTACACTAGTCCCACCCCGACCAACATGCTCCATCTACACTAGTCCCACCCCGACCAACATGCCCCATCTACACTAGTCCCACCCCGACCAACATGCCCCATCTACACTAGTCCCACCCCGACCAACATGCCCCATCTACACTAGTCCCACCCCGACCAACATGCCCCATCTACACTAGTCCCACCCCGACCAACATGCTCCATCTACACTAGTCCCACCCCGACCAACATGCCCCATCTACACTAGTCCCACCCCGACCAACATGCCCCATCTACACTAGTCCCACCCCGACCAACATGCCCCACCTACACTAGTCCCACCCTGACCAACATGCCCCATCTACACTAGTCCCACCCCGACCAACATGCCCCATCTACACTAGTCCCACCCCGACCAACATGCCCATCTACACTAGTCCCACCCCGACCAACATGCCCCATCTACACTAGTCCCACCCTGACCAACATGCCCCACCTACACTAGTCCCACCCTGACCAACATGCCCCACCTACACTAGTCCCACCCCGATCAACATGCCCCATCTACATTGTCCCACTTGCCTGTGTTTGGCCCATATCCCTCTAAACCCATCCCATCCAAATGTTTTTAAACATTTGTGATACCTCCTCTGCCAGCTCATTCCATACACCCACCGCCCTTTATCTAAAAACAGTTGCCCTTCAGGTTCATATTAAATCTTTCCCCTCTCACCTTAAACCTATGTCCTCTGGTTCTTGATTCACCTACTCTGGGCAAGAGACACTATCTATTCCCCCGTCTGTGTAGAATGTGCATGTTCTCCCCGTGACCACGATTTTATACACCTCTTTAAGATCACACCTCATCTTCCTATGCTCCAAGGAAGTCCTAGCCTGACCAACCTCTTCCTGTAAGGCAGGCTCTCGAGTCCTGGCAACATCTATCTGTCGTTAACCAAGGATTCCCATGAGTGGGTGGGGATGGAGCCTAGTCCAATCACACTTGTCCACCCACATCCCCTGAGGAATTACACCAACAGGTGACCTTGTGGGATCTGGAACCAGTTCTGCCTCGTGTGACCATTGTGCCTGTACTTGCCTTAACCCGGGAGTGAGTAACAAACACTCGCTCCGACACAATGGCTCAGGAGGCTGCCTGGAGCACAGTGGCCAGATGGTGGCGATCACCACAGGATTGGGAGCGTGCTTTAGTTAAGGGATACAACAAGGTTGGGAAGTTTGGTTTAGGGATAGAGCATGGAGATTTAGTAGTTTTATAGACTTTTGTCTTCTGTTACAGGATTAACTGCTATAATGCTCTGCATGTCCAGGCCCCCTTTGGCGGCTTCAAAATGTCTGGAAATGGAAGAGAAATGTAAGAATGTAGTACTTTCACTTTTGTTTGAATTCCAGATCTGTGAGTCTCAGTTATTCCCATTACAGAACGTGCTAGAATTCTTCCCAGTCTGGCAGTGCGGTGAAACTGATGTTTTTTGGTATAGAGATGCAGAGTGGCCCACCGAGTCGGCACCGACCAGCGATTCCCGCACATTAACACAACATTACACACTAGGGACAATTCTACATTTATACCAAGCCATTTAACCTACAAACCTGAACGAAGAGTGGGAGAAAGAGTGGGTGAAAGCGGAAGATCGCAGAGAAAACCCAGATAGGTCACAGGGAGAACGTACAAACTCCGTAAAGACAGCACCCATAGTCAGGATCGAACCTGGATCTCTGGCGCTGTAAGGCAGCAACTGTCCCACTGCGCCACCGTGCCGCCCAAGGTCTGAAAAGGTTCAGAACAAATCAGAGCTGACAGCAATGACTGAGGAAATGTAAAGCCCACAATGGTCGACTGTTGGGTGTGGAAGAGGTGATAATGAAGGGATATTTGGATACAAACAGGGAAACACGCAGGATAACTGGGATGTGGAGGAGCGGAGAGAGAAGGAATGAAAGGCTTACTTGAAATTAGAGAACTCAATATTTATATCCTTGTGTTATAAACTGTCAAAGCAAAATACAAGGTGCTGTTCCACCAGGAAACCCACGTGGGCACACTCCACACAGACAGCACCGAGGTCAGGATCGAACCTGGGTCTCTGGTGCTGTGAGGCAGCGACTGCACCCGCTGTGCCACTGTGTCTGCCCTCAGTGTTGGGTATTATCCCAGAGTAGTTGTGTGAACCCTTCTATCCCGTCTGTCTTTAGTACTCAAGACCCCTCACCTCCCATCCCCACATCCTTCATGATGGCAGGTTGTAGGGAAGTCACACTCAGTGGCAGGTTAGTCCGATAGCTCTCAGAACTGAAACAAAAGGTCCAATGTTTATCCAATTGCTGCTTGTCGACATTTGTTCCTGAATCTTCTTTCACCATGTCTTCAACAGCAATTTCCAGATCACAGCAACTCACCATTAAAAACAGAAATCTGTGCATCTTCCCCAAAATACTCTCCTGCCTTGCTCTCCACTGCAGTATTGTGCCTTGCTGCTGTTTTGTATATTTGTGCCAGAACAGGTATTATTGTTGAATGTAGCCAAGATACTATCCAGTCCAATCATACTATACATGAGTATAATCAACCCATGTAGAAGTACAACAGGTAGTGTGAAGAGAAAAAAAAGTGCAGAATATAGTGTTACAGCATCACAGCACAGAGAAAGTGCAGATTTTTAAAATTGCAAGGGTCCCAATAAAGTAGGTTGGAAGATTGAGACTACAGCTTCAGCTTATAAGTACAGCATACAATATCTAAACTTGAATATTAGCTTCTCTTGTTTCACTTAGTGTCTTGTTGTTCAGTTGATAACTCATTCACCTCAGTGTTGACCTTGTGATGTTATAGAAATACATAAATGCATCAGAGGTAGAAATCTGTCTCCTCGAGCAACAGACTGAAGGTACGAAGGATTTAACACCAGAGACTCACTGAGCAGTTATGCTTCAACAAAGAGGCAGGGTGGAGCACTCCCTCCTCTCCCTCTCCCTCTCCGAACGATGGGCTGAGACATAGTTGTCTCCACATTAATCACCTCACCGCCTTTAACTCACATTGGATTTGCATCTTTGAACATCAGTTAAACATGAGCCCTGCGTGATTCTATGTTTGTCCCAGACTCATTTAGATTGAACCAGACTGAGACCCGTTTACAGTCAGTATGTATAAATAAGATGATTAAATCCCAATCCATCAGATGACTTAGTCCCTGGCTACTAAGTTACTAAACAGGATGCTCACAGCTTTACAGGGCTAAGTCTGCTCTCAAAGTATCTGTTACCAATAATTAGTGGATCAAATTAGCTTCCAAAAAATGTTTTTAATTTGTGATTTTACCACAATCTCACAAAGCCTGATAATTAGCTGTGAATGATGTCTTGTGGAAATAATCATCTCCCATCCTTGCTGTTTAAGAGAAGCATAGACAGGATGAAATTACTGACAGTAGACCGAACAACTCTAGCTTCCAATGTCAACGTGGAGCATAATATTATTTGTCCCGAAAAGGTTAGCTGCCAAGTAAGGTTTAAAGCTATTGTCACCTTACATAGAACAGTACAGCACTGGAACAGGCCCTTCGGCCCACAACGTCTATACTGAACATGATGCCAAGTTACAGTGAACTCATCTACCTGTACATAGTACAGCACAGAAACAGGCTCTTCGGCCCATCTTCTTCCATTTGATTGTCAGCTACTTGTTCACAATTTATATTAGTTTTAGATTTATTGAGACCGAAGCTGAGAAACCCTTGGTCACGTGGTTTCCTCCCTCCAGACTAGGATGCTGCTCCTTTCTGCCTCTTTGCTGTTGCTGATAAACTGTGTGGTGATGGAGATGGGCAGATGATGCAGTGGGTCACGTTAAATGGGAAATAAACACAGTGAAAATGATTGAGAATCAAAACATCTATAGGTGCTGGAAGCCTCAAGCAAGAACAGAAAATACTGTAAACACTCATCAGGTCAAGCAGGGAGTAACACTTCACTCTAAAGACCTTCATCAGTCGAGAGTATTGATGTATTTCTATTTCACACTGCAATATGCAAAGATGCTGGAAATTAGTTCCTTATCTGGTGATAAGTATCACACTTCACTGATTGCCACTGGTTCTCCCTCCATTGCTACAGTTCACTGTAACATCCTGTGCCTACAATATTTAGGCTGATGCCTGTACACACCTGTATTCACTAGGCTGATGCTTGTACACACCTGAGCACTATTTAGGCTGATGCTTGTACACACCTGAGCACTATTTAGGCTGATGCCTGTACACACCTGAGCACTATTTAGGCTGATGCCTGTACACACCTGAGCACTATTTAGGCTGATGCCTGTACACACCTGTGTTCACTATTGAGGCTGATGCCTGTACACACCTGTGTTCACTATTGAGGCCGATGCCTGTACACACCTGTGTTCACTATTGAGGCCGATGCCTGTACACACCTGTGTTCACTATTGAGGCTGATGCCTGTACACACCTGTGTTCACTATTGAGGCTGATGTCTGTACACACCTGTGTTCACTATTGAGGCTGATGCCTGTACACACCTGGTGGCCACTGATGTTTATTGTACTGTTCACTACAGGGGTGAATATGGACTGAAGGAGTACACAGAAGTAAAAACTGTCACCATCAAAATCTCACCGAAGTGCCAATAAACTGGTGAAGTGGACACTGAAATTGTACCAGAGGAAGTCTGGATAAAAGATGAAGAACAACAAGGACACTGACAAAATCGAGTTTTATAACTGGGCAAAAGCTTTAAGTTCTTAAAAAATAATTTCTGACTTTGCACAAAGAAAATATTTTTATATTTCCTTTTAAAACATAGATTTAACCTGATATTAGTGTTTTCAGTCAGTGTTGCCAGTGACTGAAGGAGACTCTCTGTAGTCCTCATACACAGGACACCGTTTTTAATCTGGCAGAAGCTGGCATCGTTGGCATAAATTGGCAAATACCCATCATTTACTGGGACCCCTTCAATCACACGGCACAATGCCAAAGCGGCTGGGATTATGTGATGCCATTAACATAGAGCACTTCAAACCCCCTCCCAGAGGATGATAAGCAATGACTGGAGCACGTGTTTCCCAAATTCCCCAAGGGTCTGGACATCAACTTTGAAAAATCATATTTTGTATCTAATTCTTAAACATAGAAATAAATGTATTTTAAACCTTCCAAACCTGAATCTTTGAGTGAAGGCGTTGGAACATTTATCGTCTGACTCATCAGTGGTGACTGTTCGCAGTGACACTTTGCTTCGGTTGGGGATAGTAAATGTTGACTACCGGCAAATGCCTTGCGTTTTGGTCTGGATTTGATTGATGACCTTCCAGTTTTGGTGAACTCTAGAGCAATGTTTGGCCATAAATTATTGTTTGAATTATGGGGATTTCCTCCCAAATTTGAAAATACTCTTTTTTATAACACTGTGGTAAGAGTGTGAGATTAAGGTCATAAATGATAGGAGCAGAATTAGGCCATTCGGCCCGTCGAGTCTACCCCGCCATTCAATCATGCCTGATCTCTGCCTCCTAATCCCATTTTCCTACCTTCTCCCCATAACCCTCGACACCTGTTCTAATCAAGAATCTATCAATCTCTGCCTTAAAAATATCTACTGACTTGTCCTCCACAGCCGTCTGTGGCAATGAGTTTCACACATTAACTACCCTCTGACTAAAGAAATTCCTCCTCACCTTTTCAAAAGAGCGCATACTAATCACCCAGACTAATCAAGAATCTATCTCTGCCTTAAAAATATCCATTCAATAGAAATGTGGAATCAAGGAAGAAGGAAAAATCATTCAATGCAACAAACACTATTCCTGGTGAGCTACGGGTACTTTAGCCAACCATGGAACATAACGAGGCTGTTTTGTACATGTTTTGTCTGTAGAGGGTTTCGGCCCGAAACCTTGCCTATTTCCTTCACTCCATAGATGCTGCCTCACCCACTGAGTTCCTCCAGTACTTTTGTCTATCTTCAATTTTTCCAGCATCTGCAGTTCCTTCTTAAACAAGTGTTTTGTACATAGGTTGTGTCTTCAGCAGAACAGACTAACGCTAGCTCCAGATCTTTATTCAAGCAAAATAAACAGTTCATTAAGTGAAACACAATTATGAGTTTAAAAGCCTAAAGGCATAGTATTGAATAGCGTTGGATATTTGGCACAGCATTACACTTGTCGACAGATGTTTTGATATTCTGAATATGAATTTCTAACTCATTAGTGAATAAAAGTTGTAGTGAGAACAAAGGCAACATTCTTCCAGAGGTAGAAGATTTAAGGAGGAGGTTGTTGAGGCATTACTATACCAAAATGAACAGGTACATGGATAGGAAAGGTTTAGAGGGATATGGGCCAAATGCATGTAGATGGGGCATGTTGGTCGGCATGGGCAAGTTGGGCCAAAGTGCCTGTTTCTGTGCTGTGTGACTATCACTCTATGCTGAGGAGTGATTTGGTGAAAATAAATGAAAGAACAGCTTAAAGATAGTTACATGAGAAGTTGGAAGGTGTTCAAGCAAGTGAGTAATTCAAAAGAGCTATGTTCCTAACAGAAGAAAAGGGGAACTGGCAAAATTAGACCCAATGAGGAAATCTTTGGTCGCACAAACCAAATAGAGAAGTTTGTGACAAATACTGAAAGTTCAGCATTGCAGAAAGTGCAAGGTGAAACTCAAAAGGAAATCAGGAAGGAGCTGCATGGAAAGAGATTGGTCAGAAAAATCAAAGAAAAGCTTTAACTCATCTGTAAAGAAGAGATATGTTATCAAAGGATGTGTCGCTTAAAGTAGCATCTGGTATTAAAGTAGCATCTGGCCCCCCATCAGTCTGAAGAAGGGTTTCGGCCCGAAACGTCGCCTATTTCCTTCGCTCCATAGATGCTGCTGCACCCGCTGAGTTTCCCCAGCAATTTTGTGTACCATCTGGTATTGAAAGATGGTTTCATGAATACTTGACATCACACAACACACAAACAAGAAGCTTGTGTTAAACATGTTTAAGAAGGAACATGTCTATTCCGTCTGCAGAAGGGTCTCGACCCAAAACGTCACCTATTTCCTTCGCTCCACAGATGCTGCCTCACCTGCTGAGTTTCTCCAGCATTTTTGTCCACCTTGTGTTAAACGGGTCAGTTTACAGATCTGGCACTGTGCAGTGATGGCCACCACAATACAGGAAGGGTTGGTGGAACTAGTAACGGTCCAGAGGAGGTGGGCTGGGATGTTGCCGGGCCTCATGAATGATGTCTCTGTGGAGAAACCCTCAGGATCCTGCTGCTGTCTCAGAAACAAAGGAGAGTAGTGGGAGGTAGACACAATGTGCTGGAGTAACTCAGCGGGTCAGGCAGCATCTCTGGAGAGAAGGAACAGGTGTTGTCTTGGGTCGAGGCCCTTCTTTAGACAGTCAGGAGAAAGGGAAACAAAATATAGAGAAGGTACATAGAACGAATAAATGAAAGATATGCCAAAAGCAATGGTGGAGCCCACACTGGTCCATTGTTGGCTGTGGGATAAGGTGATAATGAGTTATACAGATAGTGGGAGGTTTGACTGAGGTACACACAATTATGCCAGGAATAAAGTGAACAGGAAAGTCATTGTTCCTCGCGATAGATTGATAATCGAGATAAATAATTTAATTATTTGGTGAAAGGATCAGAGGGAAAAATAATCACCAAAAATGTTCTGAAATTCACTGCTTCACATGCCTGTGAATAGAAACCCTTGATGTTTTAGAAGTCACCCGGCAAGCATTGGCTTATAAAGCTCTTAGGGCTAACGGAATCAAGGGATATGGGGAGAAAGCAGGAACGGGGTACTGATTTTGGATGATCAACCATGATCATAATGAATGGCGGTGCTGGCTCGAAGGGCCGAATGGCCTCCTCCACCTATTTTCTATGGTTCGAAGTGATGGGCTAAGAGTTTACGGGAACAGCAATGATGTCCCCACCTCTCCCATTCACAGTGAGATACTGGAGGGTTTTAACATACAAAGTGACATTGTATAAACTGCAATTCGTGTAGGGGCTTTCACATAGAACCTGTGGAAGCTGCTTGAACACTGGAGTAAAACACAGATGGCAGTGGGTCACACACTGTTAAAGTAATATTGACTCATATTACCTACGTGACAGTAACCTAAATAGTTTTATGTTAGGCTATCACAGACACAATAGGCCACATAAATACTATGTACCATATTTTTTAATTATTCTGGTTAACATTGAACAAGCTGTTAAGCACCTCTCCCAATATCCCGTAAACCCCAGCGACCACACATGGCCGTCCGGCCGCCCGCCTGCTCTCCATCCCCCACCCACCCTCTGTGTATAGTCTCACATACAACTATTCAGAAGGGTCTCCAACCGAAACGTCACCCATTCCTTCTCTCCACAGATACTGCCTGACCTGCTGAGTTACTCCAGCACTCTGTGTTTGTCCGTGACTATTCATCCTCCAGGTACCCGGGTTCAATCCTCACCTCAGGTCCTGACTGTGTGGAGTTTGAACATTCTCCCTGGGACCAGGTGGGTTCCTCCTAGTGCTCAGGTTTCCCGCCACGTGTGGGTCAGATGGCGACAGTAAATGAGGTCACGTACAGGCTGGCGGGCAAGTGTGGGGGTGGGGCAAGAAGTTAGAGCTGGTCCCGCCGTCACAGGCCATCACCCTCGATACGGCACAGTTACACAGTAGGCGCTGAACAAACCCGGTGACAGCCCGGGACTGACCCAACACTAGCCCGGGACTGACCCAACACTAGCCCGGGACTGACCCAACACTAGCCCGGGTCTGACTGTGGCTAGTCCGGGTTAGTCGAGTGCTGGTCCAGGGTGGTCGGGATCTGTATGTGGGTTGGTCCGGGACTGATCTGGAATTAGCCCGGGTGACCCGCCGTCCCCACTTCCTCATTCCGCAGCTTCACTCTGGCTCCGGCGGCCGCTCCTCGGGTAAGTGGGTCCTGGAAGGACGGGACGGGATCGGGGGCGGGATCGGGTCGGGGTCGGGGCCGGGCCGGGATGGGGGTCGGGGCCGGGGCGGGATGGGGGTCGGGGCCGGACAGGGCAGACGCTGCGACCGCCGCCCGTCCACTCCCGCTCCCCGCCTGGGTGAAGATGTGCCGGCGCTGCCCACATCTGGCGAGAACCGCGCCAGACGCACACAACATCTGCACATATCTGCCCACAGCTGGGGGAGACCCGCACACATCTGCCTCGCGTTGATCCAGCGGTTCCCCGGGTTATTGGGCATCGGGTTGTGATTTGAACCGAAGGCCTTTTGGCGGCGGTTTGAGGAACTCGCAGTTGCTCGTGTGTTGAAAGCAGTTGGGGGGAGGGGTCCACATCTGGGGGAGGGGCCACATCTGGGGGGTGGAGGGCACATCTGGAGGGAGGGGAGGGAGAGGGGGAGGGCACATCTGGGGGGAGAGGGAGGGTGCCACATCTGGGGGGAGGGCACATTTGGGGTCGAAGGTAGGTTGCAGCCAACAGCCTTCAACATATAGTGAATGTTTGAAATATGAAGCAAGCAGAATAAGCCAGGCTGTGGAGGTAGAAGGGTCCCAACCCAAAACGTCACCCATCATGTTCCCCAGGAATAGTCAAAGGTGCTTTATTATCATGAGGTATGGTGAAATTATTTCTTAGTTCAGTAAATTATTACTGTTTACCTGACAGTGCTGTCAATGCTGCCTGACCCGCTGAGTTACTCCAGCACTTTGTGTCTTTGCTCATCAAATATTTTATTACAATCAGGACATTGCTGCTTTTACTAAGACAGTCCATTAAGTGTTAGAATTACTTGTCACCAAAGGCAGCCAGTATCATCAGTGACCCTGACCACCCCCAACCACACTTTCACCTCACGCCTGCTATTGTGTGTGGGTAGAGTGTGTGAACTCCAGCTTCAGGGACAGCTTCTTCCCAACAACCACCAGGCTCTTAAACACTATTAACGCCGACTAAACTATGAACCAGGGACTTGGGGTGTTTGTTCTGCATTAATTTTGTTTTTTAATTTATTGAACTCTTTTTGCGAGTTGTGTTATTTGTGAGTTGTGTGTTTATAGCCCTGTTGCGCTGATGCAAGTAAGGATTTCATTGTTCTGTTTCCGTTACATGACAATTAAATACTCTTGACTCTCCCTTGAAATCAAAACAAAACACAAAGTGACAGGTGTGGCCAGGTGTGTGAATTGGGAAAGTGTAGACAACCTTTGATCAGAACAGTAAAAAGCTGGAGATATAAAGGCTTTGATCAGCACAAGATAGGCCAACAACAGAAGGACATCTGTGATGAGAATAATTGCATGAAAACAAAGATGATGGTGCAAAAGCCAGTGATTTGTGTAGATGCATGAGAAGGATTTGGCAGTGGTTGACCAGTCTTCTACTTATCGCCTTGTTTACCTGTCCATGACAAGGTGCAGTGGGTCTGGGGAAAGTGTCCCACAGCACAGGTGGGGATTACAGGATGAAACTGAGTGTTGATATATCCAGGCAAGTGGAAACTACTCCACACCTTCCTGACATTCCTCGTAGACAGTTGCACGGCAGTGAGGAGGAGCCATGTGCCCTTTATCTGCTGTTGTAGCCACTGATGACCCCAATGGTGATGAAGGTGATAGACCATCACGTTTCATCGGTCAATGGCTGCATTCTTCTTGAAGAAATAGCTGGACATTTTTGTTACTTAGTTGCTAATGAGTTGTCTGTACCTAAACATTGACCGAGCCTTGCTGCATGTATGAAGAGCAATGAATGGAATTAAGCATTGTGCAGTCATTAACAATCATCCCTGCTTCTGGTAGTATGAAGAAAGTTGTTTCTGAGGCATCTTCAAAGATGCAGCTACAAGACATAGGTCTGGAGAAGCAGACAGCAAACTAACAACAGAGTCACTAGGCCTGAAGAAAAGTTTCGACCCAAATCTATTCCTTTTCTCCAGATATGCTGCCTGACCTGTTATTCCAGCAATTTTTGTCTATCTTTGGTGTAAACCAGCATCTGCAGTTGCTTCCCACACTGTTAGCATTTACTGGTCGAACATTGGGAGTAGTGATTTTAGTTTAGTTTACTTTAGAGATACTGCACAAAAACAAGCCCTTCAGCCCATCAGCCAGTGATCCCCACACATTAATAATAATAATAATAATATATCTTTTATTGTCATTGCACGTCAGTGCAACGAGATTTAGTGTGCAGCTCCACTGATGTACAAGAAAGGTAAATAAATACAATACATAAATAAACAAGCTGAATTGATTGACGTGACCATCTGAGGGAGACTGTCCAAAGGGGGTGGGTGGGGGGGGGCACTCATTAGGGCCGGTTCAGAGCCGCTATAGCTCTTGGGATAAAACTGTTCCTGAGTCTGGAGGTTCGGGCGTAGAAGGCCTTGTAACGTCTGCCGGAGGGAAGTAGTTGAAACAGACCGTGGCAGGGGTGTGATGAGTCCTTATGGATGCTGAGGGCCTTCCTGAGGCACCGTGTGTGGTAGATGCCTTCCAAGGCTGGTAGCTCTGTCCCGATGATCCGCTGCGCTCTGTTGACGACGCGCTGAAGAGCTCTCCTCTCCGCCTCCGTGCAGCTGAGATACCACACAGAGATGCCATATGTTAATATGCTCTCTGTGGTGCAGCGGTAGAACGTTGTCAGCAGCTGTTGGGGCAGACCAGTCTTTTTTAATGTCCTCAGGAAGAACAGTCGTTGCTGTGCCTTCTTGACCAGCGCGGCGGTGTTTGTGGACCATGTGAGGTCTGCACATCCCATGCACTACGGACAATTTACATTTATACCAAGCCGAAGATCTCGGTGAAAACCCACGCAGGTCACGGGGAGAACGTACAAACTCCGTACAAAGACCACCAGTACTCGGGATGGAACTCGGGTCTCTGGCGCTGTAAATGCCGTAAGGCAGCAACTCTACCGCTGCGCCACCATGCCACCCACTATTATTTTTTTAAATGCCAGGTTAGAAAGATTACAAAATGCCTAATGGAAAGATGAGGCAACATTCCTCGCTCGTACATTGAGATGCATTTGTACAGTGTGGGAGTGAAAGACAGAGAGCTTTGGGGGAGTGAATTAAAATAACAAGATCAGGTGGTGGTTCTGGACTTGAGCAGATGCATAGTAAAACAGATGAGACAGCGCAGTGAGAGATATACCAACGGTTTCAGCTGCATGCAGCAGTGTTTGGAGATCTGAGTGACCAGTGATACAATCTTACTCTGGGATCAGGGAGAGACTGCGGGAGGAAAACTGCTGATGGTGATTTAAGAAACAGTTGGACAGGTACATGGATAGGACATGTTTGGAGAGATATGGACCAACGCGGGCAGGTTGGACTAGTGGAGCTGGAACATGTTGGCCGGTGTGGGCAAGTTGGTCCCAAGGGCCAGTTCCCACATGTGTCACTCTATGACTCTATGGTAAGCACAGGAAAGCCACTGTTTCACAGAGAAAGACGCAGTGCTGGAATAACTCAGTCGGTCAAGCAGATCTCTGGATAGGTGACAATTCGGGTCAAGACCCTTCAGACTGATTGCAGGAGGAGCGCGAAAGAGAGCTGGAAGAGAGGAGGGGCAGGACAGAACATGGCCATTGTTTCTCAGAATATTTCCTGCTGCCCTGCAATCAGTCAGAAGAAGGGTCCCGACCCAAAACATCACCTATCCATGTTCTCCACAGATGCTGCCTGACCCGCTGAGTTACTCCAACACTTTGTGCCTTTCTAAGGTGAACCGGCATCTGCAGTTCCTTGCTATTACACAATTACACAGAGCATCAGTTCCTTTGGGAGGCTGAGGTGGGTCTGAAGGGTGTGTCTGCTGTGAATGTTCAGCATTTATCACCTTTCACATTCCGCAACTGACTGTGTTTTGTCTCATGTCGGGGTTTAATGCCCCTGTTGGGGTTCTGCTGTGTGCTCCATGTTTTGTCTTTAACAATGAGTGACAACATCACTGCAGGAAGAGGGAGCCAGGTCTGGCCATCTCTCTGTCAGACAGATCAGTGTATTCCCTGCCCCACTCTCTGTCTCTGCTCCTCCAAACTATACTCCACCTAACTCCCTCTGGAAAGCCCTCACTTTCACCCTCCCCCTCCCCCTCCCCATAGCAGTATGTTCCAGATCATAACTTCCTTTCCCTTTTTACAAAACATCTTCTCACGCCGCCTCTGTGCTTTGCCATCCCCTTTCACAATGTTATTTCTATTTACTCTATAAATCTGCACAATGTTGTCCACTCTATCGAATCTCATCACCACTGGAAGAAGAGTATCTCTAACATAGAAACATAGAAACATAGAAATTAGGTGCAGGAGTAGGCCATTCGGCCCTTCGAGCCTGCACCGCCATTCAATATGATCATGGCTGATCATCCAACTCAGTATCCCGTACCTGCCTTCTCTCCATACCCTCTGATCCCCTTAGCCACAAGGGCCACATCTAACTCCCTCTTAAATATAGCCAATGAACTGGCCTCGACTACCCTCTGTGGCAGGGAGTTCCAGAGATTCACCACTCTCTGTGTGAAAAAAGTTCTTCTCATCTCGGTTTTAAAGGATTTCCCCCTTATCCTTAAGCTGTGACCCCTTGTCCTGGACTTCCCCAACATCGGGAGCAATCTTCCTGCATCTAGCCTGTCCAACCCCTTAAGAATTTTGTAAGTTTCTATAAGATCCCCTCTCAATCTCCTAAATTCTAGAGAGTATAAACCAAGTCTATCCAGTCTTTCTTCATAAGACAGTCCTGACATCCCAGGAATCAGTCTGGTGAACCTTCTCTGCACTCCCTCTATGGCAATAATGTCCTTCCTCAGATTTGGAGACCAAAACTGTACGCAATACTCCAGGTGTGGTCTCACCAAGACCCTGTACAACTGCAGTAGAACCTCCCTGCTCCTATACTCAAATCCTTTTGCTATGAAAGACTAACTCCTGCAGTCTAACCATGCTTTCGTTCCCGGAACCACTCTAGTGAATATTTCCCGCACCCTCTTCAGGGCCTGTAATTAGTGTGGAGAGTAGGATGCATTACTTCACTCCCGGCCTACTTGGCTTGATAAAACATTTACAAGGCTGAAGGTTGTTTGGTCCATTGCTTCTGCTGATCAAGAAACATAATTTTTTTTAAAATAACCTGCAAAACTAAGTAGCATTTGTTTTTTTAGCAAAGAGAAGATTATCGGAATAACACAGAGTTGGCGATGAACTGAGGAGCCACTGGTTTAACCTGCGAGGTTTGTGGAGCAGCAACCATCAAGATGTATTGGGATGTCAGCCATGAAGACACAGCTGAGGACAGCATGCCACAGGAAACTGGTAATGTGCTCACTCCTTGAATATAAAGAATGTGATGCCAGTTAATAAATTAACCATTGAATATTTGCATTATTATCAGATTTGGTTAATCGTGGAATAAGAGTTTCATTTGGATCATTTGGCTTCAACCCTGTCCCTGCCCCCAAACCTCAGTGTTGCCCTCCCTGGGTTGCCCTTGCCCATCATCACCATCAATTAAACCAATAACCTCCACACATGGCCATCAGTTGAAGTAAGAACATGGTCCATAGAAGGCTCAGTTGAAGAGTGGAGAGGCAAAGTTATTGGTGATTGGTTTGTTTCTTGTGCATGGAGCACCATTCTGAGTGGGCCAGAGGACCTCTGCACTGTGTCATTGACCAAGATGTTGAATTGGGTACAGATTGATTGAAATGCTGTTCAGGTCTGAATTGCAGTAGAGTCTAGAGTTATAGACCTCCATGCTTTGCACAGAATAGAATATTCCTCGTCTATTTTCTTTTAGCAAAGTGATGTGCGGTCTTAGCTTGGGAACTGATGGGTGAGGGGAGGGGGAGATGCAGGAGATTCAAGGGACTTGGAACAGAAAGGCTGGCTGCTCTTGTAGACCTGCCCGTTTAATACAAGTGTGGCAACGTGGTAAATGTATCAGTTGGAGCAGTGTATCGGGCTGGAGCAGTGTATCGGGCTGGAGCAGTGTATCGGGCTGGAGCAGTGTATCGGGCTGGAGCAGTGTATCGGGCTGGAGCAGTGTATCGGGCTGGAGCAGTGTATCGGGTTGGAGCAGTGTATCGGGCTGGAGCAGTGTATCGGGCTGGAGCAGTGTATCGGGCTGGAGCAGTGTATCGGGCTGGGGCAGTGTATCGGGCTGGGGCAGTGTATCGGGCTGGGGCAGTGTATCGGGCTGGAGCAGTGTATCGGGTTGGAGCAGTGTATCGGGCTGGAGCAGTGTATCGGGCTGGAGCAGTGTATCGGGCTGGAGCAGTGTATCGGGCTGGAGCAGTGTATCGGGCTGGAGCAGTGTATCGGGCTGGAGCAGTGTATCGGGCTGGAGCAGTGTATCGGGCTGGAGCAGTGTATCGGGCTGGAGCAGTGTATCGGGCTGGAGCAGTGTATCGGGCTGGAGCAGTGTATCGGGCTGGAGCAGTGTATCGGGCTGGAGCAGTGTATCGGGCTGGAGCAGTGTATCGGGCTGGAGCAGTGTATCGGGCTGGAGCAGTGTATCGGGCTGGAGCAGTGTATCGGGCTGGAGCAGTGTATCGGCTGGAGCAGTGTATCGGGCTGGAGCAGTGTATCGGGCTGGAGCAGTGTATCGGGCTGGAGCAGTGTATCGGGCTGGAGCAGTGTATCCGGCTGGAGCAGTGTATCGGGCTGGAGCAGTGTATCGGGCTGGAGCAGTGTATCGGGCTGGAGCAGTGTATCGGGTTGGAGCAGTGTATCGGGCTGGAGCAGTGTATCGGGCTGGAGCAGTGTATCGGGCTGGAGCAGTGTATCGGGCTGGAGCAGTGTATCGGGCTGGAGCAGTGTATCGGGCTGGAGCAGTGTATCGGGCTGGAGCAGTGTATCGGGCTGGAGCAGTGTATCGGGCTGGAGCAGTGTATCGGGTTGGAGCAATGTATCCGCTGGAGCAGTGTATCGGGCTGGAGCAGTGTATCGGGCTGGAGCAGTGTATCGGGCTGGAGCAGTGTATCGGGCTGGAGCAGTGTATCGGGCTGGAGCAGTGTATCGGGCTGGAGCAGTGTATCGGGCTGGAGCAGTGTATCGGGCTGGAGCCGTGTATCGGGCTGGAGCCGTGTATCGGGCTGGAGCCGTGTATCGGGCTGGAGCCGTGTATCGGGCTGGAGCCGTGTATCGGGCTGGAGCAGTGTATCGGGCTGGAGCAGTGTATCGGGCTGGAGCAGTGTATCGGGCTGGAGCAGTGTATCGGGCTGGAGCAGTGTATCGGGCTGGAGCAGTGTATCGGGCTGGAGCAGTGTATCGGGCTGGAGCAGTGTATCGGGCTGGAGCAGTGTATCGGGCTGGAGCAGTGTATCCGCTGGAGCAGTGTATCGGGCTGGAGCAGTGTATCGGGCTGGAGCAGTGTATCGGGCTGGAGCAGTGTATCGGGCTTGGAGCAGTGTATCGGGCTGGCGCAGTGTATCGGGCTGGAGCAGTGTATCGGGCTGGAGCAGTGTATCGGGCTGGAGCAGTGTATCGGGCTGGAGCAGTGTATCGGGCTGGGGCAGTGTATCGGCTGGAGCAGTGTATCGGCTGGAGCAGTGTATCGGGCTGGAGCAGTGTATCGGGCTGGAGCAGTGTATCGGGTTGGAGCAGTGTATCGGGCTGGAGCAGTGTATCGGGCTGGAGCAGTGTATCGGCTGGAGCAGTGTATCGGGCTGGAGCAGTGTATCGGGCTGGAGCAGTGTATCGGGCTGGAGCAGTGTATCGGGCTGGAGCAGTGTATCGGGCTGGAGCAGTGTATCGGGCTGGAGCAGTGTATCGGGCTGGAGCAGTGTATCGGGCTGGAGCAGTGTATCGGGCTGGAGCAGTGTATCGGGCTGGAGCAGTGTATCGGGCTGGAGCAGTGTATCGGGCTGGAGCAGTGTATCGGGCTGGAGCAGTGTATCGGGCTGGAGCAGTGTATCGGCTGGAGCAGTGTATCGGGCTGGAGCAGTGTATCGGGCTGGAGCAGTGTATCGGGCTGGAGCAGTGTATCGGGCTGGAGCAGTGTATCGGGCTGGAGCAGTGTATCGGGCTGGAGCAGTGTATCGGGCTGGAGCAGTGTATCGGGCTGGAGCAGTGTATCGGGCTGGAGCAGTGTATCGGCTGGAGCAGTGTATCGGGCTGGAGCAGTGTATCGGGCTGGAGCAGTGTATCGGGCTGGAGCAGTGTATCGGGCTGGAGCAGTGTATCGGGCTGGAGCAGTGTATCGGGCTGGAGCAGTGTATCGGGCTGGAGCAGTGTATCGGGCTGGAGCAGTGTATCGGGCTGGAGCAGTGTATCGGGCTGGAGCAGTGTATCGGGCTGGAGCAGTGTATCGGGCTGGAGCAGTGTATCGGGCTGGAGCAGTGTATCGGGCTGGAGCAGTGTATCGGGCTGGAGCAGTGTATCGGGCTGGAGCAGTGTATCGGGCTGGAGCAGTGTATCGGGCTGGAGCAGTGTATCGGGCTGGAGCAGTGTATCGGGCTGGAGCAGTGTATCGGGCTGGAGCAGTGTATCGGGCTGGAGCAGTGTATCGGGCTGGAGCAGTGTATCGGGCTGGAGCAGTGTATCGGGCTGGAGCAGTGTATCGGGCTGGAGCAGTGTATCGGGCTGGAGCAGTGTATCGGGCTGGAGCAGTGTATCGGGCTGGAGCAGTGTATCGGGCTGGAGCAGTGTATCGGGCTGGAGCAGTGTATCGGGCTGGAGCAGTGTATCGGGCTGGAGCAGTGTATCGGGCTGGAGCAGTGTATCGGGCTGGAGCAGTGTATCGGGCTGGAGCAGTGTATCGGGCTGGAGCAGTGTATCGGGCTGGAGCAGTGTATCGGGCTGGAGCAGTGTATCGGGCTGGAGCAGTGTATCGGGCTGGAGCAGTGTATCGGGCTGGAGCAGTGTATCGGGCTGGAGCAGTGTATCGGGCTGGAGCAGTGTATCGGGCTGGAGCAGTGTATCGGGCTGGAGCAGTGTATCGGGCTGGAGCAGTGTATCGGGCTGGAGCAGTGTATCGGGCTGGAGCAGTGTATCGGGCTGGAGCAGTGTATCGGGCTGGAGCAGTGTATCGGGCTGGAGCAGTGTATCGGGCTGGAGCAGTGTATCGGGCTGGAGCAGTGTATCGGGCTGGAGCAGTGTATCGGGCTGGAGCAGTGTATCGGGCTGGAGCAGTGTATCGGGCTGGAGCAGTGTATCGGGCTGGAGCAGTGTATCGGGCTGGAGCAGTGTATCGGGCTGGAGCAGTGTATCGGGCTGGAGCAGTGTATCGGGCTGGAGCCGTGTATCGGGCTGGAGCAGTGTATCGGGCTGGAGCAGTGTATCGGGCTGGAGCAGTGTATCGGGCTGGGGCAGTGTATCGGCTGGAGCAGTGTATCGGGCTGGAGCAGTGTATCGGGCTGGAGCAGTGTATCGGGCTGGAGCAGTGTATCGGGCTGGAGCAGTGTATCGGGCTGGAGCAGTGTATCGGGCTGGAGCAGTGTATCGGGCTGGAGCAGTGTATCGGGCTGGAGCAGTGTATCCGCTGGAGCAGTGTATCGAGCTGGAGCAGTGTATCGGGCTGGAGCAGTGTATCGGGCTGGAGCAGTGTATCGGGCTGGAGCAGTGTATCGGGCTGGAGCAGTGTATCGGGCTGGAGCAGTGTATCGGGCTGGAGCAGTGTATCGGGCTGGAGCAGTGTATCGGGCTGGAGCAGTGTATCGGGCTGGAGCAGTGTATCGGGCTGGAGCAGTGTATCGGGCTGGAGCAGTGTATCGGGCTGGAGCAGTGTATCGGGCTGGAGCAGTGTATCGGGCTGGAGCAGTGTATCGGGCTGGAGCAGTGTATCGGGCTGGAGCAGTGTATCGGGCTGGAGCAGTGTATCGGGCTGGAGCAGTGTATCGGGCTGGAGCAGTGTATCGGGCTGGAGCAGTGTATCGGGCTGGAGCAGTGTATCCGCTGGAGCAGTGTATCGGGCTGGAGCAGTGTATCGGGCTGGAGCAGTGTATCGGGCTGGAGCAGTGTATCGGGCTGGAGCAGTGTATCGGGCTGGAGCAGTGTATCGGGCTGGAGCCGTGTATCGGGCTGGAGCCGTGTATCGGGCTGGAGCAGTGTATCGGGCTGGAGCAGTGTATCGGGCTGGAGCAGTGTATCGGGCTGGAGCAGTGTATCGGGCTGGAGCAGTGTATCGGGCTGGGGCAGTGTATCGGCTGGGGCAGTGTATCGGGCTGGAGCAGTGTATCGGGTTGGAGCAGTGTATCGGCTGGAGCAGTGTATCGGGCTGGAGCAGTGTATCGGGCTGGAGCAGTGTATCGGGCTGGAGCAGTGTATCGGGCTGGAGCAGTGTATCGGGCTGGAGCAGTGTATCGGGCTGGAGCAGTGTATCGGGCTGGAGCAGTGTATCGGCTGGAGCAGTGTATCGGGCTGGAGCAGTGTATCGGGCTGGAGCAGTGTATCGGGCTGGAGCAGTGTATCGGGCTGGAGCAGTGTATCGGGCTGGAGCAGTGTATCGGCTGGAGCAGTGTATCGGGCTGGAGCAGTGTATCGGGCTGGAGCAGTGTATCGGGCTGGAGCAGTGTATCGGGCTGGAGCAGTGTATCCGCTGGAGCAGTGTATCGGGCTGGAGCAGTGTATCGGGCTGGAGCAGTGTATCGGGCTGGAGCAGTGTATCGGGCTGGAGCAGTGTATCGGGCTGGAGCAGTGTATCGGGCTGGAGCAGTGTATCGGGCTGGAGCAGCTTCATGAATAGGTCAAAAAGTAAGAGATGTCTGTATCCCGCAAGCTTCCTCCCCTGGACTATCTGGTGCCCGGATTACTGAGACCAAGAGGCCTCTTCACAGACTGTAACATCTCCTGAGTTTGTAACTAATATAACAGCAAAACATGAAAGTTTTAGAATAATTTGTTTTATTAATATTGAAATGCAAGTTTTACAGATAAGGGTTCCGGGAACATTGAAGTCAGTGGTTGATGTGACACAAAGCTGCTTCAGTTTCAATGCAGAAGATGTGAGCTAATGATGTGGTAATGTCCTGTGGTTTGGGCCTTCCCTGCCAAAACTAACTTCCCATTCCCTCTCCGTGTTTACATGAGAACACCGTACCTTTAGCAGCTTCCCTCAGAGCATTTATTTGATGAAAATCATTTTGGCCCCATAATCCTATCCCACCGTTCAATATGAACATGGTTGCTCATCCATTGTTAAACCATATCCCTACACAAACATTCTTTGTACGTTAACCCAATCATCCCTGGGGTCATTCTTGTAAACCACCTCTGTACCCTGTCCAATGCCAATGCATCCTTCCTCACAGATGCGAGGCCCAACGTCCACGCCAACATCCATGGCGACTAGGTGGGCAGTCTGGTCTAGTCCCTTTTGCCTGGGTTTGGCCATAATCTCTCTCCACCCATCCTAATGTGAGGCTACGTGTGATAACTGAGAGGTTATCCACTAGAGGAGATGACCTCACTATGAAGAGGGGTCCCAAACACAATCATAGTCTGTCCCTTTCCTGCACTGATGTTGCCTGGCGACCTGCTGATGTTCCTGCAGCCTTTATGTTCTGCTGCTGGAGAGGAGGTGACTCCGCTTATCCACAGAATGCTGTATTATGAGTATTATCCACTCCTGAGACCATACAAGATGCAGTGTTGTACATGATCAGTAGTAAACAGGTCATGGAATGGGCAATAGGAATAGTGAAATGTTGTGAGGAATGATTAGAAATGATATATAACTTATGGAAGGTAGAGAGAGGGACAGTGCCAGGATGTCAACATTACATTTGAGGATGGCGAGCGTGATCGTGTGAGCGGCGTTGAGAATGGTGTGTGTTTCCGTGACATCACCACCGCCTGTACCATGCGATGTTTATCTGTTCACTGCCCGTTCATGCAGAGAAACAGAGCATGACATTATAAAGGGAGCAGAGCCCAGCCTAAGCTGGTCTAACTGGATTATTGGAATCTACAGCTCGGGCTAAACCATTCCCATTTATATAACTATGTCTCAAGTTGCGCCATCACCAGCAAACCTGCTTTAGAGTCCAGTCTTGACCATCTTGCAGGAAATCTGCTGTCGACTGCACAAATCTAGCAGCCACACACGGCAATGCAGCCACACAACATGGGAAATAGGGCAGAAAGTGTTGGAGTAACTCAGCGGGTCAGGCAGCATCTCTGGAGAACATGGATTGGTGACGTTTCAGGTCAGGACTGATCTTCAAACTCTAGCAGTCTGATGAAGGGTCCCAATGTAAAATATTGCCTATCCATGTTCTGCAGATACGCTGCCTGACCCGCTGAGTTACTCCAGCACTCTGTGAAACGTCAACTATCCATGTTCTCCAGAGATGCTGCCTGACCCGCTGAGTTACTCCAGCATTCTGTGGTCTATGCAAGATTCCAGCATCTGCAGTTCCTTGTGTGTAATGGTCATAGAGAAATGAGCATCCACTCTGTGTGACCTGACGTCTGTACAACTCTACTACAAACTGTGGGTCTGACCCCATGTGTCCCAGTAACACTTTCCTCAAACTATAATGGCAGTGCTCTGTAAATCACCTCCATGTGATGAAAATGAAATGGATGAACACATTGGGATCAACGTACTATCTAACTGGCCTGTTGATCTCCTTATGTTAGAACGTAGAATGATTACAATAATAATAATAACTTTATTTATAGAGCATTTTAAAAACAACCACTGTTGCAACAAAGTGCTGTACATGACTAATCATGGACAAAAAATTATTACACGACAATAAAAACATTAAAAGAGAGAGTAAAAACAATTTAAAAAACATTAAAAACACTAAAACAGGAGCAAAGTCTCATGCAGGGTCAAAAGCCAAGGAATAGAAATGGGTTTTAAGATTGGTTTTAACTAGGTGCAGGAGCAGGCCATTCGGCCCTTCGAGCCAGTACCTACACACCTGTGGCCTCGGGTTGCTGATGCTGGAACCAGTTTCACTTTACTTCATCTTCCACTCCCATTCGAGTTCCATGTCGCTGCGAATTAGGGGAAAGGAGGGAAATCTTGGAACGCATTTTTGGTAAAACTGGCACAATCGGATCGAATGACATTTGGAAAACAGTGGGTCGACAAAAATGCTGGAGAAACTCAGAGGGTGAGGCAGCATCTATGAAGCGAAGGAATAGGCGATGTTTCAGGTCGAAACCCTTCTTCAGACAGAAATTGTCTTTTCCAACACTAAGAATAAATATGACTAAACTTTGAGGAGGAAAGCCGTGACTAAAGTTAGAATTAGTCTCCAAAATACTTCAAAACAAATTTTCAGTCAAAAACACCGTTCTCATGGAAATCCCAGGCAGAAAATCCTATCTCTGAGCTTCATGTGTTTTACCAATTATTGTGCATCTTTTAAAAAAGTCTATTTGAGTTTGTTAGTCAATGATCAGTATTGAAAGGGGAAGTTGTAATGAGGAAGTGACAGGCGAGTGTGATCTGGTGCCAAATAACAGTGTGTGTGAAAGAGGGGCTTCCACTTTGAATGGCCAGGCTGGCTAGTCCATCTGGGATGTGGGCAGTAGCTGACCGGTCTGTGGCCAGTGTTCCTGGGCAGGCTGATTACTGCGGCCACAGCCCTGGACTTCCACCTGTCGTCCAGTGTGGTTAGGAAGGTGTTGCAGAGTTTGTAACTGAGTGACAGTAGAGGCGTGATGCTGGGGACAGGTGCACATGTCCCACCCTGAATGAAACGCAAATAACTGCAGACGTACGAAACTGAAATAATAACAGAAAAGTGTGCCGGAAATACTCAGCAACTCAGAGAGTACGTGGACAATCATCAGCTTTGTCCACGACCCCCACAGGAGCTCCTTGGTGGTCCCTTGCAGTGACTCAAGCCATGACCCCTGACCCAGGGCCCCATGACCCCGGGCCTCATGGCACCTGACCCTGGGCCCCCCTTGCCCCGCCCTGCCCCCCTCCTTGTTCTTGCTCTGCCCTGGACTCTGGAATTGCTCTGTATTAGGAAAGCTTTCAACATTTGCATTGTCCAGCCTTCCCTGACCTTCCCTGAGTATCAGCTCACCTGCTCACATGCTTCACAACCAATCCCAGCTTCCTGTTGCTGCTTGCTTCACTTCCTGAACCTCCTGCACGATTACTGTCTGCTGTGGCCAGTGGGGCCAGTGTGACAGTGTGTTGTGGCCAGTGTGTTGTGGCCAGTGGGCTGTGGCCAGTGGGGCCAGTGTGCTGTGGCCAGTGGGCTGTGGCCAGTGGGGCCAGTGTGCTGTGGCCAGTGGGGGCAGTGTGCTGTGGCCAGTGTGACAGTGTGGTGGGGCCAGTGTGCTGTGGCCAGTGGGTGCAGTGTGCTGTGGCCAGTGGGGCCAGTGTGACAGTGTGCTGTGGCCAGTGTGCTGTGGCCAGTGTGACAGTGTGCTGTGGCCAGTGTGACAGTGTGCTGTGGCCAGTGTGGTCTCTACAAACACCAACCAAAGGGTTAATGCCCGGGTCACACCCACTATACTCAATAGCAAATCAATTGACAGACGGTAAAAGGGTTACAATCTGGGGGCAGAAACTCACCTAAGAATGAGCTGCTGTTATTACTGATGAATCCCACACCAGGCCAATATGAAACACACACGGTCCACGCTGCCTTTGCTCAGCGCGCCTGCTGCATCTCCGTTCTAGATCATTCTCCACTGCTCAGTACTGAGTGTATTAGAATACACCTTGCAGTGAGAGAGCAGCCTTGTCTCTCCCTGTGGCTGGGGCAAGTAGGAACTGGCCCTGACCATCCACAACTGGCCCTGACCTGTCCACAACCGGTCCTGACCTGTCCACAGCTCCTCAGTTGCACCAACTGCCCGTGTAAACCCAGGACTTGTATAACATTCCCAAATGCATCAGAGACCACATTACTCCTTTGGTACTACACGGCACACTGCAGCACACCTTCACTACCACACACCAGTGTAAGTTGTGTCTACCTGCTCCAGTCCGTCACTCAGCCCAGAAGCAGAGCCCTCTGACCCTGATGCTCAGGGCAAGTATCTGAGCCTGGGCTGAAGTGAACAGAGATGGTGAAATAATGAAAACAGGATTCACATGCGATCATCCACTTGAATGATGTGATGGTGTCATTCTATATTTTTGATTTGATGACATGCTTTGGCGAAATGAGGGGGGGAAGATTATTGGTGCTCAGGGAACAAGCAGTCAAACGCTCTCCAAACAGATATCCAGCGCAGCTTATCCAGAGGTAAAGCACAAAGTGCTGGGGTAACTCAACGGGCCAGGCAGCATCTCTGGGGGGAATGACGTTTCAGGTCGGGACCCTTCTTCAGACCCTGGTCTAAGTGTGTTGTTCATTGACTCTCAGATTCTGGGACAGTCTGACAATATCCAGGTGCCAGCTCAGATGCTGCAGTCTGTATCTGATGGTAATTGTAATCTCTGTATCAATTTCCAAAGCAATTGATTCTGCTGAGGGTTATGATGGGAGTGGTTGCTAGAGATGGCCTGAGGGAAGACTGATTAACTGCAGTGTTGCTGCTCCACCCAGTGTCCTTCACTGTCCACAGCCACAGACCCAGAGATGGGACACTAGCGCTGGGAAAACACCAACATCTCCAGACAAAGCAGCCTTGTGGTGAGCCAGGGGGCCGGGACTCGGCGAGTGGCGTGAGGGGGAAGCTCAGACTGTATCCGATCTCCAGCGTCACGCTGAGAATCCAACCGGAATACTTGGGAAAGATCGCCATGGATATTGTAGACTTTGGCTGGTAATCTGCATTGTTAATGGGGATGTAATGGGGATGTAATGGGGATGCACTGAATCACTGCTGTGACAAGGTCAGTCTTCTTTACAGAAGCCTTAAGTAGTCTCAGTAAGAGAACACAAATATAATCAGAGACATGTTGAAGTAGAACAAGAATTGTCTTCACATAATGACAGAAATCTGAATGGAATCTATTATTCTGAGAGCTCGCACTTTAGCACCATTTGGTTTACTGTTTGTTTAAAGTTACTTTCATTTTATTTTGCCACCATTGGCAGTGTGAATTTTGAACTGTTCTGGGGTTTGCCCTGAATTGTATAAATATGCGGCCGTTATTAGGGACTGAGGAATGGTGGTGGGAGTGAGTGTCATAGTCGTGCAAGTGTTGTATAGCAGGCTCTCTCTCTCTCTCTCTGTGGCATTGGGTGAATGGATGAATGATTAATGAACAGTATTGTTGGCTGTGCTGATGGAGCTGTGCCATGCTCAGCTCAAAGACTCTGTGCCTCCAGAAGGAACATTCCCAGCAAGTGTCCGACGTCAGACCACACTTGCATGGGAATAAAACCGTCTGAAACATAACATATAGAAGGGTTTCGCTGAGGTACGTGACCTAAATGTGGGACCAGTCTACTTTTTAATCTCATTCTCAAATTTACAATCAGTGGCAGGGATTTGATAACAGTTACAGTAACAAAGTTAAAGGAAACCGCGACAAGATAGTTTTGTACTAAAAATAACAAACACTACAGTCGCTGACAAATCTGAAATGACAGACAAATGCTGGGAAGACTTGTTTCAGAAGGAAAATCCTTTGTCCAAGCTGTCACCTCTCTCCCTGTCCATAGATGCTGCCAATCCAATGGTTTTACTCTTGTAGATGCTGTCTGTCTGTGTCTCTCTGTAGTTAACCCAACCTCCAGCCCACCAACCACCAGCGAGAAATATAATTGAGTTAATGGTTCTGATTCATTGGTGTAAACACTGTCATTAATAGTCACAGTGCAGAAGGTAACTGGAACTATCGGGGGGGGGGGGGGGGGAGATTGGGAGGAGTTGTGTCGGACTGACGAGGACTTCCAGTCCAGTGGGGGGCAGGGTGGACAGGGGTGAGAAGGTGAGAAGATGATGTTTGGGATGTTCTGTATGTGTTTGATTTCTGCATGCTTCTATTGAAGCCACTCTGTGTGTTCATTGCCCTTACGGTTAGGGTTAGAGCTAGGCTGCATTTTGACTGACCATTGGTCAGGGTGAGAGTGACCATTGTTTTAGTGAGGAAGAATTGCAGGTGACTATTTACCTATTTCCTGTAGATTTCCCCATCGCTGTTATTGGGAGTGAGGAGCAGGTTTATGGTGAAGGAGGTGGAGAAATCCCCAGTTTGGCATCTGTCTGCATCAGGGTTAGGTCTATGGAGGGCCCATTGCCTAGGATCATGCGTTTCAACTCACTTGGTAGCAGACTTAGACTGAGGACATATAAAGAGGTTTTACATATGGTGATGGTGTCTCTGAGGAGCCTTCCTCCACATGGGGGAGGTGGATGAGATGTGAATTCCACCAAGATTTGTAGCTTCAGCAAAAAAACAATAACATTTAAATCATTTGGACAGGAATATGGATACGAAAGGTTTAGAGGGATGTCGGCCAAACGCAGGCAGGTGGATCTAGTGTAGATGGGGCACCTTGGTCGGCCAAACGCATGCAGGTGGATCTAGTGTAGATGGGGCACCTTGGTCGGCCAAACACAGGCAGGTGGATCTAGTGTAGATGGGGCATCTTGGTCGGCATGGTCAAAGTGGGCCAAATGGCCAGTTTCCGTGCTGTACCACGGGATCGCACTGTGCACCAGTTGGACCAATGGTTGCAGGCCACGGGATCGCACTGTGCACCAGGTGGCATGAGACTGCTGTCAGAACGTGGAGAATGTGGGGACAATATCTGGAGGTCACTGCCAACGCACTGCGACCAATCGTGCTAGAATCCCATGCTGGTTTGTTCCGTTTGTAGCCCCACACCTCGTAACTCTGAGAACCATTGGTTTGTGCATCATTGGGTAATTACAGCCACTGCTATCTCTCCGTGACTGCCTGAGGGATCTGATCTATGTCTTTGTTCACAGGGACTGCCGATGAGGCTATGGGAAGCAAGCAGTCGGGGCTGGAGAGCCCAGCCTTCGAGCAGTGCTCAACCCTACAGAGTGTACAGGCAGCTTACAGTGCAGGCGAGGTGGAGCAGGCTCAACATCTCGCCCGCTTGTTGTGTGAGGAAGCTGGCAGCAGTGAAGAGAAGGTAAGAATGTCACAGCACCTGGTCCCCAGTGGAGAAGGCATGGATATTAATGATGGGCCGAACGGCCTAATTCTGCTCCTATTACATCTGAACATGAAGTAGGTGAGTGGAAGATGAAGCATGGACCTGCTGCTCGTAGATTAACAGGTAGCTTCTTCCACTCCTTGCCACAGCTGGACGACCTTCCCCAAATATCTCGTCCCCTTCCATGTGCAGTCATGGCTGGGATGAGCTGGGAGATTCCTCCCTAGGGTGATGTGGAAGTTAATGATGCCTGCTGTCCTGGTCACCACTTTACAGGAAGGCTATGGGGGCCCATGGTCAGTCAATACGAGGGGGGGCCTAGTACTATGGAGGCTTTGGAGAGGGTGCAGCAGAGCAGGACTGTGGAGTCGGAGTTGGAGTCGGAGTCGCGTGTGTTGGGTATCGATGTGTTGGGAGGTGCTCTTGGACGTTGTCTCAATCACAGAGATTTAGTTATGAAAGATTTGACAAAGTTGCGTTGTTTTCTCTAGAGCATCGGAGGCTAAGAGACAACCTGGTAGAAGTATCTAAAGCTAAGGGAAGCATAGTCAGGCTTTACCCAGAGTAGAAACGTCAAATGCTAGAGGGGGAAAGTTTAAGGGAGATGAGGTGAGTGATGATGTGAGGGGAAGTTGATGGAGATACAGGGAGAATGAATATAATGTGCGTTTGATAGTCAGTGCAAACTCAGTGGGCCGAAGGGCCTGTACCTTGTGCTCTATCACTCTGTGGACAGATAGCTAGGAAGGGGCCTTAGTACAAGGCCGGCTCTTTGGCAGCTGATATAACCAAAGTGTTGGTGTGGTTGTCCAGACAATTAATTTTGAGAGGTTGCACAATTCTCCGTAAACGTATTCCTCCATGTGTGGTTGCAAAGAGCAGGACTGGAGGAAGGACGTCAAACACAAGGAGTAAGCTGATGGACAGGAAACAGCATGAAGCTGGAGGTTTCAGACACGAGTCCAGGAGAGGAGAGGCTGGAAATGCACCAGTCTCTGATGGTGTGGGTCTGACTCTAATAATAATAAATCTGGCTACCTCTCTCCTCAGTCTCAGCTCCTGACCTTTGCTGCCTCCCATGGAGATGCCGAGACAGTTCGGTTCCTGGTCCAGGACGTGCAGGTGGGATTGTCCAAGGAGCCCAGTCACGAAAACCCCATCATCATTGCCACACATCAGGGTCACGAGGAGGTCGTCAAAGTCTTCTTGGATTCGATGCCAGGTAAGTTTCATATTGTGCCATTATTAGACCGGCAAGAGCAGGAATTCCTGGCCTGTTTAATTAACGCAGCCCTGTGTATCACTAACACAATCCTCAGTATCACTAACACAGCCCTCTACCACTTGCTGTGCAGTGAACAGGTTGGAATTCTCTATGATCCATTCCCTCTCACCTTGTTCTATGAACCAGTCTCTCTGACGCTCTCTGTGTCTGACCACTCTCTGTCTGACTGTGCTCTCTCAGACTTCTCGCTGTCGCTGACCGCTCCCTGTGTCTGACAATGCACTCCCTGTCTCATGGATATTAACATGTTAATTGACACGGACTTTATCATGCCTGCATCTTTGTACTCTCTAACTGCATTGGTGTGTGTTGTTCCAGCTGTGTTCTCTAACTGCATTGGTGTGTGTTGTTCCAGGTGCATGCATGGACCTGCTGAGCTGCATGTTGGCAGCAGCCTGCCGGCAAGGTCACATGTCACTGGTGCAGCTGCTGGTGGTGAAGTACAAGGTGGAGGTGGACAGCTGTGGGATGAGGACCCAGAACCACCCTGTCATCATGGGGCAGCCTCTGTATGCAGCGATGCAGGCAGGTATGTGGCCTGCCCCGTCTGTGTTGTCTATGTGCCTATGTCATGAGCAAGGGTGTTACTGACCTGTCCCACACCATACGTGGGGACCACAATGCACTCGACTGGATCTTGGCATCAACATGTATTTCAGGTTTCCAGCAACTCCATTGTTTTATCTAAATAGTTTTTATTTTTCAGTGAAATATCTTCCTCCAGAACGATGTCTCTCGCTGCGTGTTTCCTGCGGTAGTTCTGTCCCTTTGTTCAGGGATGTTTTTGCTCTTCATCTTCCCGCTGTGGGAACCATGAACAATAGGCACCATGCTGGAGGTACTCAGCAGGTCAGGCAGCATCTGTGGAGGGAATGGGCAGATGGCATTTCAGGTGGGGAATCATCTGGTTTCTGGACCGTTGTGGTTTTAGTGGAATGTTTATTTTTGTTGCAGGGAATGAAGAGATCGCTGCCTTCCTCCTGGAGAATGGAGCGCACTTCACCTCATATGTACTGATGGACCATCCACAGCTCAGCAAGCAACTGCTCAGGACCCGGTTTACAGAACCCAGCCCGTGTGAAGAGACGTACACTCACACAGTGGCACAGCCCCTCACTATGGTAACTGGCAACAAAGTACTACACTAACTAGTAACTAACTGGCAACAAAGTACTACACTAACTAGTAACTAACTGGCAACAAAGTACTACACTAACTAGTAACTAACTGGCAGCAAAGTACTACACTAACTAGTAACTAACTGGCAACAAAGTACTATACTAACTAGTAACTAACTGGCAACAAAGTACTACACTAACTAGTAACTAACTGGCAGCAAAGTACTACACTAACTAGTAACTAACTGGTAGCAGTAGTTAATGTTTGATCCAAATCCCTCTAAACCTTCCCTGTCCATGTTGTTGTGAGGCTCTGATAGTTGCTTTTGAATTGCAGGGCCAGTCACTGAAGTGGTCTCGCCTGGAGCTGCCTTGGTTGGACCTGGATTGGTTCATAGATGTGTCTATTCAAGTAACAGAGCTCGATCTGGCTAGGAACAACCTCACCCTCCTCCCTTCCATCATTCCTTGGGGTTTAGTGCATCTCAGAAAGCTCAATGTGTCTGCAAACCAGCTGAAGGAATTGCCGAATACCATCTCGTCAGAAGAGATCCTCTGTACAGGGTGAGTGAAGAACAGGTCCATCCCTGAGTAAAGGGCCATGCTCAAAGCTGCAGAGTGTTGGAGCAGCTAACTGGCAGCAAAGTTGGAGGAAGCATGCCGATGGTTGCAAATACCAGGCATCTTCAATGAAACAGGAAAGGCTAAAACATACTCTGATGGCAGTGTCTGGTCAAGCTGCTGCCTTACTGCACCAGAGATCTGGGTTCAATCCTGACATTGGGTGCTGTCTTTGTGGAGTTGGCATGTTCTCCCTGTGACGACATGGGTTTCCTTTGGGTATCCTCCCACATCCCAAAGACGTGCGGGTTTGTAAGTTAATTGGCTTCTATAAATTGCCCCTAATGTGTAGAGAGTGGATGAGAAAGTGGGATAATATAGAATTAGTGTGAATGTGTGATCGCTGGTCGATGCGGACCCAGTGGGCCGAAGGGCCTGTTTCCGTGCTGTTTCTCTAAACTAAAGTAACACATGCCCTTTCAGAATTCTGGAGATGGACGTATCACGGAACCAGCTGACCTCTCTACCCACAGGCATCTTGCATCTCCCAAAGCTGCAGAAACTCAAGGCCTCCAACAACCTACTTGACCGGTTATTTGATGAAGAGAAAGGTAGTGCACTCGTCAATGGGTAAAATCCACAGCTCAATCTGTTGCAAAGTTCTACCATGTACGACTGGTCGTGTAACCGTTGATTAGACAGGCCGTCGCAGGCAGAGCGATGGTCAACGTGTTGGTCAAGCCCCAGGGTCATGTTCCTTCCTCTTTCCTCTGCTCCACCCAGGCTCTCTTACCTCCCTTTATCTGAAGAAGGGTCTCGACCCACAACGTCACGCATTCCTTCTCTCCAGAGATGCTGCCTGTCCAGCTGAGTTACTCCAGCATTTTGTGTCCATCTTCCCTTTAACCAAATACTCCTAGCGGCCAGTTTCATTCCCCTCCCCCACCTGGCCCCATTCGCCCATCACCCACATACTAACCTACTGGATCTCCTGTCCCCTCCCCCAATTGGATCCATCTGCCTGTTATCCCTTCCTCACTTTCCTCACCTATCAGATTCCAGCATCTGCAGCCCCTTGTGTCTCCACTTATCATGTCCCACTCTCTGCCCCTGCCCCCCCCCCCCCCCCCCCCCCCCCCCCATCGATCAGGTACAGGTTTAAATCACTAGTGATGGACAGGGATGTCTTTGATTCATGTGACTGGTCATGGCAATATTCGTCTGTTCTGATTGGATAGGTAAGTGTTGGGCTCCTGTATGATTGGTCAGGTAAAGGTGTGACTAGTATGGTGGGTCAGGTAAAGGTGTGATTGTCAGTTAGAGGTGGGTCAGGTAAAGGTGTGTCTCTGGTGTGGGTCAGGTAAATGTTCGATTCCTCTGCCCCCAGCGACGAACTGGATTGGATTACGAAAGCTGAGCGAGATTGATGTGTCTGACAACAGATTGGAGATCTTGCCAACGTCCTTGCTCCATTGCTTCAAGTCCCTCAGCTGCCTCATTGCTGCTGGGAATGTACTCAGATGCTTTCCTGAACCTTGGGCCTGTGGTTTGGTAAGTACGTGCGGTTTATACACAATGATTACATTGCTGAAGCAAGAGGCCGATGGATATGTGAAATAAAAACAGAAGGATCTGACGTCGAGGCTTGACATTGCCTGTTCCACTGGCGATTGTTGCATCACGGCACTGGATAGGTTTTATAACAGATTTATAAACAGTGCCGTGTGGAAGATATTCACTTTAATATGGACAATTCCATCTGAAGAAAGCGGGTGGAGTTGCTGCCTCACATCGCCAGAGACTCTGGTTCAATCCGACCCCAGGTGCTGCCTGCGTGGAGTTTGCACTTTCTCCCTGTGACCACGTGAGTCTCCTCCGGGTGCTCTGGTTTCCTCCCACATCCCAAAGACGTGTGGATTTGTAGGTTAATTGTCCCTCTGTAAATTGCCCCCTAGTGTGTAGGGAGTGGATGTGAATGTGAGATTATGAGTGATTAATGATCGCCATAGACTCAGTGGGCCAAAGGATCTGATTCCACGCTGTATCTCTAAACTAAACTAAATGAGTACTCTTTAATTGTGTTGTAATGATAGTCATAGACTTGCTTACTGCATGAAGTTGTGAAAATGTGTTTTGCAAGAATGATTGCGTGTTTGTAATCAATGTAGATAAACACGGGATCCTGGCTGCCTCTCAGCGACAAATGGTTGTGGAGAATGTAGACATTAGTCTCCAGTACATGATGGCTTCTCATCTACTGACATGGAAAGCTTTGGTTCATCACGTCTATGCCAGCTCTCAACACAACCCAACTATCCCATTGTCCTGGACGTTGGGCAAATTCACACCAATCAGGATGTCTTTGGGAGACACAAGGAACTCTAGATGTTGGAATCTTGAGCAAAGCATCGTGGTGGAGGAACTCAGTGGTCAGGCAACATCTGTGGAGGAAATGGACAGATGATGTGTCGACTGAAGAAAGGTTCTGATCCAAATCATCATCTGTCCATTCCCTCCACAGATGCTGCCTGACCGCTGAGTTCCACCACCACTTTGCTCGAAATACGTTGAAGAAATAATATACTGTGGACAATAATGACCCAGTTAATATATTATACTCGGATTTCTGGGAGACATTTCTGATGATGTTACACGGAAGGCTGTTGTGAAGAATCTAAACTGGTGTAGGAGGTAGTGTATTGATTGGACTGGATAGATCAATGTACTAGCTGGATGTGATGAAGGAAACTCCACACAGTCATGGAGTCATAGAATCATATAGCATGGACACAGGCCCTTCGGCCCAACTTGTCCATGCTGACCCCGATGATAGTCTCACCTGCCCGTATTTGGCCCATGTCAGTCTAAATCTTTTCCATCCATGTACTTATCCAATGTATTAAATGATTAGGAAGGAACTGCAGATGCTGGTTTAAACCGAAGATAGACACAAAAGGCTGGAGTAACTCAGTGGGACAGACGACATCTCTGGAGAAAAGGAATAGGTGACGTTTCAGGTTGTGTCTGACGTCACCTATTCTATTTCTCCAGAGATACAGCTTGACCTGCTGAGAACTCCAGCTTTTTGTGTCTATTTTCTTTTAATTGCTATTCTAGTACCTGCCCCAACTCCCTCCTCTGGCAGCTTGTTCCGTATACCCAGGGGAACATGCTACACAGACAGCAGCCAAGCTCAGGATACAACAATACCAATGGAAATTGTTGCCAGCATGAAGTTAGGTTGAGTTCTCCTTAATCCTGGTTTTTTGTTCTAACATTTATTTTACCAAACGACAGGAGCATTACGAATGGTATAAAAGGGCAGTGGTGAATCCTGAGGCAACAAGCAGCCGGGTTCATGTCAGACGTGGAAAAATACCGCAAACTTTGTCAAATACAAATGTCTTTCTCACATGGAGAGGGGGGGGGGGGGGCACACTGAGGTTTGTTAGAGACAAATTCTACCTGACTAACAACTGAATTACTGAGGAAGTAACAGATTAAGGTTTTATAGTTTAGTTTAGAGACAAAGCATGGAATTAGGCCCTTTGGCCCTCCAAATCCACGCTGACCATTGACCACCCGTTCACACTCATTCTATGCTATCAGACTTTCTCATCCACTCCCTGCACACCAGGGGCAATTTACTGAGTGATTAACCCATCAACTCACATATCTTGAGATGCGGGAGGAAATCCACACGGTCACAGGAAGAACGTGCAAACTCCACGCAGTGGAACCCGGGTCTCTGGCGCTGTGAGGCAGCAGCTCTACCTGCTGCGCCATTGTGCCATGTCATTGTGTTAGCTGCATTGTGGTAGCACCTTACTAGAGTAGTGTAGTGGCACAGCAGGTGCTCCTGATGCCACAGCTCCAGTAACTTGGGTTTAATCCCAACATCTGCTGCTGTCTGTATGGAGTTTGCATGTTCTCCCTGTGACTGTGTGAGTTATCTCCAGGTGCTCTGGTTTTCCCCCCACGTCCAAAGAATGTTCGGGGTTGACAAGTCAATTGGTTCGTGTAGATTTCCCCAGTCTGGAAACGGGTGGCAGTGTCTGGAGGACAAGATGGAAACGTGCAAACTCCACACAGACTGCAGCCAAGCCAACAAGGGAGTAGTCAGGCTGGAAACAGTGGGGCTGTCTGTCTTAGGGCAGTTGGGAGAGAATGTGACAGGAATGTTGTACACAAAGTGCTGGAGTAACTCAGCAGGCCATGCAGCATTTGTTGGCACGTCTGATATAAGTTCTAATGGTCTATTCCTGCTCCATTCTCCATTGTCTATGGCTTGGCAAAGAGGCAAAAACAACACTGTTCTCATTAGTCAGAAAGGCTGCAAAGCAGAGCAGATAAATTGAAAGTTTTACTGGAAGAATAAAGCAGAGTAACACGAGGGAGTCGACCAAATGTTGGCGGAAATGTTGGTGGAAGGTTCCGTCACAGCTTACCCACAAGGATGAGTTGTGTAATTGAAGGCTCCTTAAGGCTTGGGGATAGGTCCATGGAATGGGACCATCTGAACGGCCTTGACCTGATATCCCAAATGGCTTTCAGTCTGGCACTGAATTTCCTTCTCCATTCCAAGGGGAACAGCTGATTTCTCTGATGAGCACAGAGTGCTGGAGTAACTCAGCGGGTCAGGCAGCATCTGTGGAGAACATGGATGGTGACGTTTCACAGAGTGCTGGAGTAACTCAGCGGGTCAGGCAGCATCTGTGGAGAACATGGATAGGTGACTTTTCACAGAGTGCTGGAGTAACTCAGCGGGTCAGGCAGCATCTGTGGAGAACATGGATAGGTGACTTTTCACAGAGTGCTGGAGTAACTCAGCGGGTCAGGCAGCATCTGTGGAGAACATGGATAGGTGACTTTTCACAGAGTGCTGGAGTAACTCAGCGGGTCAGGCAGCATCTGTGGAGAACATGGATAGGTGACGTTTCACAGAGTGCTGGAGTAACTCAGCGGGTCAGGCAGCATCTGTGGAGAACATGGATCTGTGACAGTTCAGGTTGGGAACTTTCTTCAGACTGGTGCCAACTCTATACGTCACCTATCAATGTTCTCCAGAGATGCTGCCTGATCTGTTGAGTTACTCCAGTACTTTGTGTCTTTTCTTTTGTAAACCAGCACCTGCAATACCATGTTTCACTTTTATAATTTGTATGGAGTTTGTACGTTCCCCCTGTGAACACATGGGTTTTCTCCGGGTGCTCCGGTTTCTTCCCACATTCCAAAGATGTGCAGGTTTGCAAGTTGAATGACTTCTGTAAATTGTCCCTAGTTTTCCAGGATGTGAAAGTGGGATTACATTGAACTAGTGTACGGGTGATCGACGGTTGGCATGGACTGGGTCGACCAAAGGGCCTGATTCCTCACAGTGCTCAAACTAAACAAAACTGAACAGAATGAATGCCTCTGATCCTATGAATTATTTGGAACAACCTTCTCTACTTCCTTGGATCAGTCCCGTTCCCGTTCCCATTCCACCTGCTGTTTACTCCTGGCACCTTCTGGTTAATTGTTTTATTTTCTTGCCTTTGGCTGCACACAGTCCTGGGTCTCACTAAAAACACATTTCATTTCTATTTATCAACAGAGGTGATAATAAAGCCCAGCTAAAATACATATTATTTTCTTCCAGAAATTCTGCAATGTTTCCAGAAATTCATTGGAATCTCTACCAAACAGCCTTTGTGACTTCTGGAAGAACTATCTGAAGGAAGCAGATTTTTCCAACAATTTACTGAAGGAGTTACCATCAAACTTCTTTGAGCTTCAGGTATTTCTCAGAACTGTAGTATTTGACGGCCACACTCTATATATGGATGAACTGGGAGCAGAACTTTTTATCAAAGTCCCCACCTACATACCTGTTCAAATACAATAGTCAACACAGAGGTTATGGGGAGAAGGCAGGAGAATGGGGTTAGGAGGGAGAGATAGATCAGCCACGATTGAATGGCGGAGTAGACTTGATGGGCCGAATGGCCTAATTCTGCTCCTATCACTTATGACCATATGAATAATGATATGCAAATATATAACTTTAATTGTCCTGCATCCCTGGAATGAAACAATGACGTTCTCATTTGCCGGAGTTTTATGGGCACATTAATTAATTAATGCAACAACAAATAAATAAATATATATACAATAATCAATGATGCAATGAATCAGTAACACAAGGTTACCAGACTATAACAATACAAAATGCAACCTATAAAAAGCCAAGAGTAGTTTGCTGCTGAAGTTAGTTGTGTTCAACAGCCTGATGGTTGCTGGGAAGAAGCTGTTCCTGTAGCCTGGAGGTCACGGTTGTCAATGCTTCAATTATTCTTTATTGTCACGTGTACCGAGGTACAGTGAATCGTTTGTGTTCTGCACACACCCGGGAGAATCATGCAGCACACCTGATGTAGCCAGCGCACCTGATGTAGCCAGCGCACCTGATGCAGCCAGCGCACCTGATGCAGCCAGCGCACCTGATGTAGCCAGCGCACCTGATGTAGCCAGCGCACCTGATGTAGCCAGCACACCTGATGTAGCCAGCGCACCTGATGTAGCCAGCGCACACCTGATGCAGCCAGCGCACCTGATGTAGCCAGCGCACCTGATGTAGCCAGCGCACCTGATGTAGCCAGCGCACCTGATGTAGCCAGCGCACCTGATGTAGCCAGCGCACCTGATGTAGCCAGCGCACCTGATGTAGCCAGCGCACCTGATGCAGCCAGCGCACCTGATGTAGCCAGCGCACCTGATGTAGCCAGCGCACCTGATGCAGCCAGCGCACCTGATGCAGCCAGCGCACCTGATGCAGCCAGCGCACCTGATGCTGGCAGCACACCTGATGTAGGCAGCACACCTGTTGTAGGCAGCACACCTGATGTAGCCAGCACACCTGATGTAGCCAGCACACCTGATGTAGCCAGCACACCTGATGTAGCCAGCACACCTGATGTTGGCAGTCGCACCAATCGACATGTGTCTGGCGTCAACAAAATTACAAAGAATATTCTGTCTACAGTTGTGTCCCCACAGGTGGCATCACCCCCCTCCGGGCCCCACCCTCCGTCCGTTCTCCCTTAGTTCTGGACGCCCCCACCCCCGCCGGAATCCTTCCCATCTGCAGTCATGGTTCAGGTCACTTGCCGTTGCAGTTCTCCTGCATGACAGTAGATGGAGCTCCAGTCCAGCCTGCACCAACACACCTGATGCCCCATTCCCACCGTTCCAAGTCTACCTGAAGTCTCCATGTCCAGCCCCTGAACCCATCCACACATCTGACATTGCCCTGCGTTGCTGATAGCAACCAGTGGATACTCTGACGTTAGTTTGAGCTGTGGTCTTGCATCTAAACAATCTCAGAGCTGTGTTTTATTTATACCAGGCACTGAATTCCCTAAAGCTCTCAGGCAATCAGTTGCAATCACTTCCCTCTGTGGACAGCTGGCAATGCCCCAGCCTCAGGTCGCTCGATCTCTCTCGAAACCATTTTGGAAAGTAAGTCTGTGGGTCAGTGGGGGTTGGGTCAGTGGGGGTTGGGTCAGTGGGGGTTGGGTCAGTGGGGGTTGGGTCAGTGGGGGTTGGGTCAGTGGGGGTTGGGTCAGTGGGGGCTGGGTCAGTGGGGGCTGGGTCAGTGGGGATTGGGTCAGTGGGGGCTGGGTCAGTGGGGGCTGGGTCAGTGGGGGCTGGGTCAGGGGAACGTGCCCCTTCCCACGGTATGGGATCTGTTTACAAGTCGTGACTCACACGTGTGTCTGTTTCCGTGTGCAGGGGAGAGGAACCGGCCAAGACCAGAAGAGTCACGTTCTTTACACCACGACTGAAGAGAGGGTTGGACACGAGTAAGTGGTCCCTCTCTGGCCGCGGGTTGTTGGGCAATGAGGAGCTGAGCGCAGGGAGTTTGGACCGAGATGGATTGGGTGTCTAGTCCCTGCCTCGTCCAGCCCAGCTTGGACACAGTGAATTACTTAATGACCCACTTCATAGCCAATTAAACTATGTCCAACATCAGTGGAAAGATATAAAGTAAGAAATATGTTTGTTATTTGAGTTGTGGAGGTGGGCATTGTCTCAGGAGATCCACTTCTGTACATGTGAGAAACATTGGAACTCTACAGCAATGCCCTCTGCACCGGTCTATGTAGACTTGTTTTGAGATGGATGGTTCTATGTTCAGCAAAAGGAGAAGAGACAAAGGTCTAACAATATTGTCAGAGATGAACCATGATCTCCTTGAATGTTGGGCTCAGTTTGAATGTTGTAATGTTTCTGTTTTTCCCTTTTATGCTCCATTTCCAAAACCTCTGACCAGAACAACCGATCTTCTCATATTTACATCAAAATATCTCTTAAACTTAAGTAAATATATTAGGTTTGCTCAGCTTTCCCCACTCTAGGAGAAACATCGATAACCTGGAGTGACTCTACACACTCAAATATTAAAAACAAAATGCTTGTAGCCGGATCCCGGCTAAATGCTTCGACTGTTCCAGGTTGTTTCAGAATGAGTCCTGTTCATATCACACGCACTGGTCTAGCTGGGGTGGGGACTGAGCACAGAGCCTTGGGCTGAGTGCTGCTGTCATTGTGGGGTCCAGAGCCAAAGGCCATGTGCCAAGTGACCACAGACCTCTGAGACAAAAGCAACTTGCTGCCAAAAACAAAAGTAAAATGTTATTACAAGCTCATCAAGTGAAGTCCATTCATCTCTGTTTGCAGTTTCAGTGATTGAATTCCCACACATCCTGGGCGAATGTTTGGAGATTCTGCACCTGGACGGTAATTTCCTGGACTCAGTCCCACCATCTGTGTGTTCGCTGCGTACACTGTCCGAGCTCTACCTTTCAAAGTAAGTTAGTTGTTCATCATGGAGACGAGACTCTGTTGAGAAAGGTGGATTACTTTTTTTAATTAAAGTTGCGACCTCAATGCGTCACATTGTCCTCATTGCATTGGCCTATAGAATGAAAAAGTCAACCTATTAAATCTACTTCCACTGAGTAGATAAAGTCCATTTTAATGTGTTTAACATGCTTCACAGGAGCAAAATTCAATGAAGTTTGACACATAAAGTGTCTCTAACCTGAGTTGGTGATTTAGCTGGCGGTAGCTGTGGCTGTGGGTGGGTTTGATCTGTCTGTATGTGTCCCATCAGTAACCCTGGCATCCGGGAGCTTCCTGCCGAGCTGGGCCAGTTGTCTAATCTCTGGCAGCTGGACATCGACCAGTTAAACATCTCAAACGTACCGATAGAGATCAGGAATCAAGGTAAATAAAGCTTTGTTGTTCAATCTTACGTTTTCCTTCATTACAATTGATTTAGTTCCTGGCTGAGCCAGAGAACAAGTCCTGGGTGTGGGAGAACAAGCCAATCTGCCCTCCCTTCTGGCGCTCTGCTGTTCGATGAGATCATGGTTGGTCTGGGACCTGACATCCACAACAGTGAACACAAATCTCTCAATGTCTAAATAATGGAGCTGGCAACAATGACACTCTGTGGGGAAGATGCCAAACTTTTGTCAACGTCTACACTTCTGGAATACAACTATGTTCAATGCTCGCTCCTTGAGAGTCTTTGCTTCAGTCGATGGGATTTAAACACTGCTGTGCATTGGGGGGGGGGGGGGGGGGGGGGGAGGGGTTACCTAGACACTGCTGTGCATGGGGGGGGGGGGAGGTTACCTAGACACTGCTGTGCATTGGGGGGGGGGGGGGGAGGTTACCTAGACACTGCTGTGCATTGGGAGGGGGGGGGGGGGAGGGGTTACAGAGGCACTGCGGTGTATTAAGGAGTTGGGCGAGGGGGTCACACTGACAGTTTGTCCCAAATACCAGTTACAGCCATCAGCTGAGTGTTGTATGTTGGTCTATAGGAGGGAATGAATGAGAGAGATACAGGGATCCACAGGATAGACAACACTCTGCAAGAATCACTGGACGTTACCATGCAGCAGCTGCAATAAAGCTAATGGTTTGCTGTGGAGAACATGGATAGGTGACGTTTCACAGAGTGCTGGAGTAACTCAGCGGGTCAGGCAGCATCTCTGGAGAAAAGGAATAGGTGACGTTTCAGATCGAAAGGGTCTCGAGCCGAAATGTCACCTATCCATGTTCTCCACAGATGCTGCCTGACCCGCTGAGTTACTCCAGCACTCTGTGAAACGTCACCTATCCATGTTCTCCACAGATGCAAAGGAAGAGTTAATTGGCCTGCTGCTGACCCGTTCGTGAACTCCCATCTCCCTGGCCCACGCTGTGGTTTAGACCTCCACTGACCATTGTGTTCGTTCCGGTGTCATTGACCTGTCCGTGCATTCCTGTCTCACTGACCCGTACTGCAGTTTCACGCCGCCACTGACCATCATGTTCGTTCCTGCAGGACCCACGGCAGTGCTGGCCTTCCTCAGAGCACACCTGCGGAAAGCTGAGCCCTGCCGGCTGTTGAAGATGATTGTCGTTGGACCACCTCGCCAGGGGAAGACCACGCTCCTGGAGACCCTTCAGACGGGGAAACCCCCACAGCCCATGTACAAAGAGAGTAGCATTCACACCACTATCTGGGAACTGCAGCGACCTGCTGCAGTGAAGACCAAGGTACTGAGGCTGTTTGTGTTGTAACACAAGAGCAGGGACATACTGCAGTTAAGGATCACTTTATGCTGCTTTACCTGTTCCTCCAGCAACCTTCAAATGAAGAGAGGGTTTGGACCCCACCCTCTTTCAGGCAGTTGCTGGGGGAGACTGATGTTCCCCACAATACCAAGTGATGCCACACCCAGACCTCCGCAGTGTTACCCTAAAAATGACAATTCCCATTTATTTGTGAACAACCTGTTTTAATCCTGTTTCTCCTGAAGCCGCTCTCTCTAACACAGCCAACACTCGAGCTTCACCTTTACTCACTAAGATCGGACCCTCCACAGTTTCAGGTACACCCTCACCCACATACCCCCACAGGTACACCTCACTCAGCCACAGGTACACATCACCCACAGGCACACATCACCCACATACCCCACAGGTACAAACTCGCCCATAGCCACAGGTACACCCTCACCCACATACCCCCCACAGGTACACCTCACTCACAGCTACAGGTACACATCACCCACATACCCCACAGGTACACCTCACTCACAGCCACAGGTACACCCTCACCCACATACCCCCACAGGTACAAACTCGCCCATAGCCACAGGGTTGTGTGGAGAACGGCTCCATGCTATGAGAAGGACGGGCTCTGTCTGGTAATCAGGAGGTGACCTGTAGCAAGGGGTCTGGTCCCATCAGACTAACCTAGACCTGGCCACACATGTATAACTGAAGCATCCTTGAGCTGCCTGTATACAAAACCCTGCCAGTCACATCACCACTTGTGAACCTCTGACATGGTGATTTTTAACATTGCCTCACTCTGGTGGGAAAGGGTTAAATATGACTCTGACACAATGAACAATGTTAAACAGCAAGAAGAAAGGAGAATAATTTTCATCTGTCAAATATTTTAAATGTTTAATTCTTTTGCTCCTTCAGCCACATCTGGGACCGAGTAATTAGGACCAATAATTCGAGAAAGACATCGGGCCAGAAATCCTTCTGCATCCACCCTCACACCAGTTATTGCAGCAACTGTAAATGTAATTGGGGTTGTCTTTGTGTCATTTTATAGGTGGATTCTGTTGTGTTTAATGTTTGGGACATTGGAGGCGCTGCTAAAATGGCCACGGTGAACCAGTGTTTCTTCACGGAGAAGGCCCTGTATGTGGTGGTGTGGAACCTGGCTCTTGGTGAGGAAGCAGTGGCCAACTTACAGTCGTGGCTCCTCAACATTGAGGTAAGGCTCAGTACAGTATCTCAACTCTTTTTACACATTGCAATGATTTCTTTCCACTTCCAAACAAAAATGTGGTTGGATTATTCAGCGTATGATCAACCTCAGTGAGACCAAGCGCAGGCTTGGCGATCGCTTCGCACAACACCTCCACTCAGTTCGCATTAACCAACTTGATCTCCTGGTGGCTCAACACTTCAACTCCCCTCCCATTCCGAATCCGACCTTTCTGTCCTGGGCATCCTCCATGGCCAGAGTGAGGCCCACCACAAATTGGAGGAACAGCACCTCGTATTTCGCTTGGGTAGTTTACACCCCAGTGGTATAAACATTGGCTTCTCCAATTTCAGGTAGTCCCCCTCTCTCTCCCCTCTTCCCACTCCCCACATTCCCACCTCTCTCCCTCTCCCCAAACCCCCACCCCTCACCCCTCTCCCCCATCCCCACCTCTCACAGTGCCCACGTGCTCATTGCTCCAGCTGTGAAAGCCTCCCACACATCCATGTGGACTTGCAGTTCCTGGTCTCCTTTCACCAGGTCCCGTCCTGTGGTCATCCTCATCCTTTCCCATAACTACTCAGCCTGTCAGAGTGGTTGGTGCTCACTGTCTGAGACAGGCGCTTGCACCAACACTCCCACAGCTTACACTTCCTGACACAGTTCCAGTCCTGCCCTTCCTGCACATGACCGTCTGCAACTCGATCTGAAGGTTTTCCAGGATGCGTTAGACTCCCACCGCCTCCAATTACTGTGCATCTCCCTCATTCATCCCTTTGCTTATGTGTTCCTCGGTACACCTGCCTGTACATTTCTCTGTTGCTGTTTCCCTTCTTGCCCTGTTGACTCTCGCACCATTCTGTACATCTGCATTCTGCTTCTCTTTGCTCTTTCTCTCTTCCACTGAATATTATTTGTGAGTTTGAATTAGATTGCCAGCAGCAGGTGTGATGTTGAATGTTTACAGAGTGTGTCTGCTTGTGTTTTGCTCAAGGCCAAGGCTCCGAATGCCACTGTGATTGTGGTGGGAACTCACCTGGATTTGATCGACACCAAGTTCCGTACAGAGAGGTTGGCGACACTGCGCGCGTACATCCTGGCGTTGTGTCGTTCCCCGTCTGGGCCCCGAGCGAGCGGGTACCCTGACATCAGCTGCCGGAACCTACAGTGAGTCCAATCGTTCTTGTATTGATCTTCCCCCACCCACAACATCATGGTTACAGCATCAAAGGAGGCCATTCACTCTAGGGCTGCACGGTGGCGCAGCAGTAGAGCTACTGCCTCACAGCACCAGAGACCTGGGTTCGAGCCTGACTACAGGTGCTGTCTGTACGGAGTTTGTATGTTTTCTCTGTGACCTGCGTGGGATTTCTCCAGGAGCTCCAGTTTCCTCCAACGTGCAGGTTTGTAGGTTAATTGGATTCTGCAAATTGTCCTTCATGTGTAAGATAGAACTATTGTACGGGTGATCGCTCAGTGGGCTTAGACTCTAAACTAAACTAAACTAAATCCTTACTGATGCAATGCAAAAGCTATCCATAGCTCTGTAAATTCATCACTCATCCAGCACCTTATTGGACCCGACAGGTGAATCTGCTTCTGTATTCCAGTCCCTGATTACCTGCCAGACACCTTTATAGGGCTCTGGTGCAACCACAACACCACCAATAGCAATGGCTTTGATCTGCCAGCCATGGTTTTAGATTCCTCTATGACCTCTCGGCAGCCACAGAGAAAACGTTGTCAATGAACATAAAGATGTCCCTGCTCCCTAGATCCACCTGTAAATCTCTCCTCTATCCCACCTTCAACAGGAAATACTGTAAACACTCATCTGGTCAGGCAGCATCTGTGGAAAGAGAAAAGCAGATTAATCTTTGCACTGGATTCTGGCATTTGCAGGCTCTGACGTCTCCTCATTTATTCTCTGGGTTAAGTTACCATCTCTCGAAGGTCCTGTCCATGTCCCCAGCAGATGCAGTACTTCCTCTCTTGCTGAGATTAGTTCATAAATCATAGGAGAAGAATTAGGCTATTCGGCCCATCGAGTCTACTCCGCCATTCAATCAGGGCTGATCTATCTCTCAACTCCCCTTCTCCCCATAACCCCTGACACCCGGACTAATCAAGAATCTGCCAATCTCCGCCTTAAAAATACCCACTGAATCCCACAGATTCACCACCCTCTGACTAAAGAAATTCCTCCTCATCTTCCTGAAGGTACGTCCAGTTAGCATCAACACCAAATAGTTTTATGTGAATTGGTTTGAGATTCATTTTGTGTAAAGCTCAAAAACCAACGAGAATAGAAGTATTTCTCCTTCATTTGGAGCCAGTTGCTGCCAGGAGATAATAAGCTCCAATGTTGTTCTGAACTTCCCTTTACTGGGTGTTGCTGTTCAACATTTGAGAATGATTTGTGTTTCATTAATCCCAATAATCACAAACAAATGAGACAAATTCATTCAAGGGTGAGTTTAAAAGAACTGCATATTGCTGCCTATGCGGAGATATGGTTTGGGTTGCAACAAGCTAACTGTGTTGCTTCCTCAACAAGGATGTTATCAGAGTCTTCTGTCTTGTTCCTATCTTGTCTCTGATCTGATGAAAAGTCATTGCCCTGGAATATTCACCGTCCTCCCCTCTCCACAGATGCTGCCTTACCTGCTCCATCACTTCTCTTGTGTTTTTATGTTTTCAGCATCCGCAGTTTTGTTTTGTTGTTAATTTATTATAACTCTGTCGCTTAGTTCCTGTCCCGTCTGCTTTGGCAAACAGACCCAGATAGTTTGCTCAGCTAGCTGTGGATGATCACAGTGAATGGCAGTGCTGTCTATTGTGTTCCAAAGGGAATGACCATGACCTGTCCAAGCCTTCACCGTGAGCTAACGTTTCCATTCCTGGCAACATCTAGGCTCATTGCTGTCCGCTGCCTCCTGTAATCCCATCTACACCCTGGCCCCCTGTAATCCCATCTATACCCTGCCCTGTAATCCCATCTATACCCTGCCCTGTAATCCCATCTATACCCTGCCCTGTAATCCCATCTATACCCTGCCCTGTAATCCCATCTATACCCTGCCCTGTAATCCCATCTACACCCTGCCCTTTAATCCCATCTACACCCTGTAATCCCATCTACACCCTGCCCTGTAATCCCATCTACACCCTACACCCTGCCCTGTAATCCCATCTACACCCTGCCCTGTAATCCCATCTATACCCTGCCCTGTAATCCCATCTACACCCTACACCCTGCCCTGTAATCCCATCTATACCCTGCCCTGTAATCCCATCTATACCCTGCCCTGTAATCCCATCTACACCCTGCCCTGTAATCCCATCTATACCCTGCCCTGTAATCCCATCTACACCCTACACCCTGCCCTGTAATCCCATCTACACCCTGCCCTGTAATCCCATCTATACCCTGCCCTGTAATCCCATCTACACCCTGCCCTGTAATCCCATCTACACCCTACACCCTGCCCTGTAATCCCATCTATACCCTGCCCTGTAATCCCATCTACACCCTGTAATCCCATCTATACCCTGCCCTGTAATCCCATCTACACCCTTTAATCCCATCTACACCCTGTAATCCCATCTACACCCTGCCCTGTAATCCCATTTTTACTGTAATGTAGTGACCAGAACTGCATGCTCATTGTTCCCACAGTTAATGTTGCAATGTTTTCTTGCAGTGAATTATCGTGTAGAACCCTGGATGGGTTGGACGGGCTTCGTAAACTGATCTTTCAAGTTGCGTGTGGCATGAGAGACGCAGGGAGTGTAACGACTTCACAGAAGCTGGTGGGAAGATTGGTGAGTAACTGCTTTGTGGAGAGTGTGTAGGAAAGAACTGCAGACCCTGGTTTACACCGAATGTACACACAGAGTGCTGGAGTAACTCAGCGGGTCAGGCAGCATCTGTGGAGAACATGGATAAGTGACGTTTCACAGAGTGCTGGAGTAAAGGTCCTGTCCCACTTGGCCGTCATTTACGCAACAGGCCGGTCGTGACTGAGGCGCGCATCATCGTGCGTCAGCACAGCCGTCTGGAACGCTTGACGTCATTTGAATACCCAGTTTATGATATTTACCCAGTTTATGATATTTGTGGTGATTTTCTAAAATGCTCCAGTTTCTTGAGTGGTGCTAGCAATTGGAAAACTGCAAATGTAATGCCCCTGTTCAAAAAAAGAGGTGAATGAAAAGCAGCAAGCTGCAGACCAAATTAATATGTAGGAAGGAACTGCAGATGCTGGTTTAAAATGAAGATAGACACAAAATGCATGAGAAAATGTAGAACCAGCATGTGATTGCTGGTTGGTGTGGACTTGATGGGCTGAAGGGCCTGTTTCCATGCTGTATCTCTAAACCACAGTAAACTAATCAGAGGGGGGTCGTGACCTCCCCCTGTGCTGAAAAATTCCTTTGACCCCTGTTCCAGATACCCAGGAGTTACCTCAAGCTACGGACCGCAGTTGTAGAGGAGCAGCAGAGACGGAGTGACCACGATGAGGTCCAGTACATAACTGACCAGCAGCTGCAAGAGATGGTGCCGCACACTCCGGGCAATGACATCAACGACTTTGAGGACCTGCAGGCTGGTAATTGTGTGGGTGTTTCCACATCCTGGCAGAGAGATTCAGCAACAAGCCCTTCCACCCACCCAATGCCTCATGCCCATCAACAACATGGCAACACCCTAACCCTAACCCTTCCATTTCCTCCCCACATTGTTCCACTCACTCACACACTGGGGGTAATTGGCCAGATACCAACCTGCACCTTGTTGACATGTGAGAGCATCCGGAACATCCGGAGGAAGGTCACGGGGTCACGGGAAGAGTGCGTACACTCCACATGGGCGGTCCGGAGGTCAGGGTTCAACCTGGCTCACTGGTGCTCTGAGGTACACCTCTACTACCTGTGGCACCTGATCAGGTGAAACCCAAGTCCTTTCATGTTGTTTCACTCAACCTTCTTCTGACACTGATTTTTCGGCAAAATCATGAAATCCTCAAATGAAATCAGTTCCCTTCCAACAGGAATCAAATATTGCAAGAAAGACATTTAGTGACACAGCACGAAAACAGGCCCTTCAGCCCATCAAGTTCACACTGACCAGCGATCACCCGTTCACACTAGTTCTACAGTATTTTATCTCACTCCCTACACACTCGGGGCAATTTACAGAAGCCAATTAACCCACAAACCTGCACGTCTTTGGGATGTGGGGGGAAACTGGAGCACCTGGAGAAACCCACGTGGTCACAGGGAGAATGTGCAAACTCCGCACAGACAGCACCAGAGGTCGGGATCAAACCCTTGTCTCTGGTTCTGTGAGGCAGCAGCTCTACCCGCTGCACCACTGTGCCGCCCACAGAGGTGAGTGGCCAAGATTATGCTGAATAATTTCTGCTTGTTTGGCAGCTCTCGCCTTCCTGATTGAAACAGGCGCAGTCCTGCACTTCCCAGACACAAGCCATGGGCTGCGCAATCTCTACTTCCTGCATCCCGTCTGGCTCTCCGAATGCTTGGAGAAGATTATCAATATCAAGGCGTCACGATCCCTCGCCATGAACGGAGTGATCCGGTTGACGGAGCTGCGAAAACTGCTGTTGGGGACGGGCTTCACGCAGCAGACCGAGGAACAGTACTTGCAGTTCCTGGCCAAGTTTGAGATCGCCCTTCCCATCGCCAATGACAGGTACACTACGCTCATCTTTGTGCTCACGTTTGCACGATTAACAATTAATTGTCACCATTAATGTGTAGGACGGAACTGCAGATGCTGGTTTACACTGAAGATAGACACAAAATGCTGGAGTAACTCAGCGGGACAGGCAGCATTTCATGATCATAAGTGATAGGAGCAGAATCAGGCTGTTGGGCCCACAAGTCTACTCCGCCATTCAATCATGGCTGATCTATCTCTCCCTCCTAAAAGATACTCAGTCTGAAGAAGGGTCTCGACACGAAACGACACCCATTCCTTCTCTCCAGCGATGCTGCCTGTCTGATGCTGCCTGTCCCGCTGAGTTACTCCAGCATTTTGTGTCTATCTTCAGTTTAAACCAGCATGAACACGTTATGCCTCAACACTGGTCAATGTGAGATTTACAACAACATTTCATGAGATACATGGATACGATTGGTTTGGAGGGATATTGGCCAAATGCGGGCAGGTGGGACAAGTGCAGCTGGGACATGTTGGTCAGTGTGGACAAGTATGGGCCAAAGGGCCTGTTTCCACGCTGTAAGACTGAAGTGAAAGCTGGTGATGCAGGTGGTGACATGTTGGCATGGCGACTGGCTGGCTACCAGGACTCAGTGGGCAGAATAAATCTTTGTCTGTTGGGATACAATGACTGGAGTGTCGCGTCTGGACTTCGACTTTCTCCAATTTAAATAGACAGGAAAAAGGCTCATTGCTGAGGTTGCTGGATTGGCAGGTGACAGGTAGGTAGAAAATTGATTTTGAAAAGAACATTAAGAGGATACAAGGGGATATCGATAGGTTCAGCAAGTGGGCAAAGATGTGGCTAATGGAGTGTAATGTAAATGGAGAAATGAGAAAGGTGAAATTGTCTAGCTTGGTTAAGGCAATTAAAGAACGTATTTGGTTGAGATTTTGAGAGAATGCAGAGATCTGAATTGCAGAAGGATCTAGTGCCCAACTTGCCTTTTACAGGTAATTTAGGAAGCTGTCGGGATGCGGGGGGGATTGAATACAAAAGTAAGGAGAATTCTTTAGTTCAAAGGGAACTAGTGAGGTTCCATCTGGAAGAGGGTGTGCAGTAGTGGTTTGCTAATTTAAGGACTATGTTCCAGGTAGCTTTAGTGGACTGATACCTGGAACGGTTGACTATCGGGCTTTAGATGAGGGATGTCCATAGGTCGGGTGTGGTGTGCACATTCCTCGTAAGAGAATCTCGAATGGGGGTCAACAGTTTAAGAGACAGCTGAGGTGAATCATTCCTCCTCAGATGGTGGAGAATCTTCTCGATAAAGGATGGTGGAGCAGGGATTGAATATTTTCAAGGCGGGGTAGATGGATACTTGAGAAGATAGGGATTGCTGCAGGTGAACTTTCACCAGGCTAATGCAAACCATGCATCTGTCCCCAGCTACCTCCTCCCTCACCTACTGCCGTCCAAGCCGGGCATCGACAGCAGCAAGCTGCATCAGCCGGGCAACTGCACCATTCAGAGGCTTTTCAAGATGAATTTTGTGCCCATTGGTTTCTGGCAACGGTTTATCGCCCGAATTTTGATCAGCCTTTCGGACATGGATGCACAGGTATGTCTCCCCTCCTCTACCTCATCTACCTCCTCTACCTCCTGTCTCCCCTCCACATGTCACTCCTCCTCTCTCCTAATCTTACACCCTTTTGTCCTTTTTACATCTCAAACCTTTGTCCAATCATCTGCTACTAAACATCCCTCTCCCGATCCACATATCACTGGCCAGGCTTTCTCCCCCCTGCGATCAGTCTGAAGAATGGTCTCAACCCGAAACGTCACCTATCCATGTTCTCCAGAGATGTTGCCTGAGCCGCTGAGTTAAGTTGCTGTCCCACTTGGGCGACCTAATCTGCGAGTTTAGAAGAGTGTCTTCGACCTTCAAACTCGCAGCATGGTCGACACGTGGTCCTATGAGGTCACTGGAACTCTCCTTCATGCTCGAGGGAAGTTCCCGAATACTTGTGGCCTCTGCTAGGTCACGGAAAATGTTCAGCATGTTGAAAAATGTACCGCGAGTAAAATCTGGTCTTGTAGTGAAGTGGAGCGGGGTCACTATTTAGTTACAGGCAGTCGAGGGCAGCCGTAGGGAATCTCCTTCGCTGACCGGGCATTTTGATTGGTTCATTGGAGTTTTCAGGACCAAGGAAAACCGACCGGTAAGTAAAATGCCCGCTAAACTTTATTATACTTCTTTAAAGTGTCACCACTCCTTCTCCCCCCCCCCTCCGTGCTCTCTAAAGGACTTACCGTTACTGTGCAGCCTTTTTACCTTCCTCTTCATCGCGGGTGAGAATTTTAGACAGCGCTCCCCCGCTTTCGGACGCGGTCGGACGATGCAGCTCGCGGTTTCAAGGCGGACGGTCAATCCACGCGAGCGCCCTCGAGCTTGAATGCCGACGACATCTTCTGAACGCGCGGATTAGGTCGCCCAAGTGGGACAGCAACTTAACTCCAGCATTCTGTGCAACGTCACCTATCCATGTTCTCCAGAGATGCTGTCTGACCCACTGAGTTACTCCAGCACTCTGTGCAACGTCACCTATCCATGTTCTCCAGAGATGCTGTCTGACCCACTGAGTTACTCCAGCACGCCGTGTGTTTTTTGCTGATGAACCAGCATCTGCAGTTCTGTGCTTCCCCATTGAGCCGATGATATGTGTGGCTTCTTTCTTGACCAGCTTGTTGAAAATGAGAAGAATGTGAAGCGGTACAGAGGGAGCCTGGCTTCAGTTTACAGCTTCACCGGGACCCGCCGCCGAAACCGCTGCAGCACCTTCCGCGTGAAACGGAACCAAACCATCTACTGGCAAGAAGGTTTGCAGCTGACCTACATGGGGGGCTGCCTCAGGTAATCAGCTACTCCATCAGCTCTCGGCACGTGCCCAGCTGTCACCCTTGATCCTCAACAACTCTCCCCCTTCCTGCAGCGTCGAATCCTCAGAGATGAACTGGAAAAGGAAGAAAAGTGCTGGAATAAAAATCGTTTGCCAGTCGGAAACGCGAGACTTCTCAGCCGTGGCCTTCATCACTGATCACGTCAACTCTCTGATTGACCAGTGGTTTCCAGGTGAGTTCCCAGAGCTTGGTGTGAAGTGTTGACTCGTCATGCTCTTGTTGACAAGACTGAAGGTCATGAGATCCCTGAAGACCACTGACACCATGAGCCTCTGTGGCATTGAGTGAGACTTTATGCAAAGCCCAGCGATGAACATAAACAGTTATTGTTTGTCCACATTTTCCCGTTTCCTGCCAGTGCCTGGTCATCAACAACAGTTAGTGTGTGTGGACAGATCCAGCATCTTGTTTAGTAAGGGGGAGTCGAGAGGCTTTGGGACGAGGGGTCATGAGGGGTCACTACCCAGCGGGGGGTCAGCGTTATAGCGGTGTGTCTGGCCGGAGGCCACTCACCAAACCCAGTCGACCAGAAGGTGCTGGTCAAGGGGCAGCTCACCCCCCCGCCCCGTCCCGTCCAGTCCTGTCCATCCCATCCTGCAGCGGAAGTTTCCTGGCCCATTGACTCTGTCCCAGCTCCCTGCAGGAGTGGCCAACCTACCTGTACCACAGACCTGTAATTATTTAACCCAATATTACCAAGCCAATAGTTCATAAATGTTTAAACATCATTTCAGTATCTTTGCTTTGTGGATATGAGGCTCCATATTAGTGTGGTGGAGGGTTAACCCTTTGTGTACCCCACAGCTCTGACAGCTACAGAATCAGATGGGAGCCCGCTGGTTGAGCAGTACGTTCCCTGCCCTCACTGCTCACTCCCGGACACACAGCGAGGGCAGGCACATCTCCAGGGACAAGACCCACACTACTTCAGCATGGAGGACTGTCTCCTCACTGCCATTGAGCACACGGACATCTCTTGTCCAAACCACCCCGCCACCCCCGTGCCTCTCGATGAGTTGGTCCCAGAGATCTTCATGACCGACTTCCCATCACGGTAAGTGTGGGATGTTGCAGGAATAACGACGTTAGTGTGTGTGGACAGATCCAGCATCTGTCCACACACATCTGTCCACACACATCTGTCCACACACATCTGTCCACACACATCTGTCCACACACCCATGGAATGACCACGAAGATGCAAGGATACAAACAAAGCCACAGTACCCAAACTAAGAACCCCCCCCAGGGGACACGCGTGCGCAACGTAACTTCCTCCAGGAGCGGACTCGACAAACACCGACATAGATCTCATCTACAGTACGGAACCCCGGCCTGCATCGGCATTGGAACTGGATCCAGGGCTGACTGCTCCTGAATAGATGTGATTAGTATGGGTGTCAGGGGAGAAGGCAGGAGAATGGGGTTGGGAGGGAGAGATAGATCAGCCATGATTGAATGGTGGTGTAGATTCGATGGGCCGAATGACCTCATTGTCTGCCTAAGTGGTATGATCTTATGAATGAACGAGAATTGTTCTGGTAGAGAGCTAGAACGGGTGCAATGGGCAGAAGGGTCTCCTTCAGTACTGGAACCACTCTCTGATCCAGCTCCTCCATGTTGACAACTGGTTGGCATCTTGTGGACATCTTGTTTATTACCTGAGCAGTTCACTGCAACGTCCTTGTTGTAACTATATTTAATACTGTTTAACAGGTTATTTCTGGATGTGAACTGTTTGGAACAAAAAGAAACCTCAGACCATATCCTGGGTCAGGGAGGGAGTGGAGCGATCGTGTACAAAGCCAAGTACAATAAGATACCGGTAGCAATCAAGAAGTTTCATTTCAAAAATTACCAAGCACTATCTGGTAATTCTCGCACAGGTAAACTTGCTAAAAAGCTCCATAACTTGCATTGCAATACAACAAATGTCATCTTTGGTGCTGAGTTTTACTTCTTTACAAAATAATATTGATGCAATGTAGGTGGGATTGGTGGGGTCAAGGAAGAGATCTCGGATTCAAAGGCTCGCACAGTTACAGACAAAAACACTTGCTGATACCAACAGCTGACACAGAAGCTCGCCGTTATACCACATTTATACTTACACAGATTTACCGCCTGGACCTACCTGATCTCAAGGTTGCCAAACACTTTAACCCCCCCTCCTATTCCCACACTGACCTTTCTGTCCTGGGCCTCCTCCATTGTCAGAGTAAGGCCCAGTGCAAATTGGAGGAACAGCCCCCCATATTTTGCTTGAGCAGCTCACAGCCCAGTGGTATGAACATTGACTTCTATAACTTCAAGTAACCCCTGCATCCCCCTCCCTCCATCCCTCCCCCACCCTAGTTGTACCAGCTTCAAAGTCGTCTTGTTGAGTCTCATTGTCTGTGACTTTCTCACCTCGCCCACAGCTAACACTGGCCGGTTTCCTTAATCATCGTTACTTTTTTGTATATCTTTCATTCGTTTGTTCTAAATCTCTCTACATCACCGTACATATTTCTCGTTTCCCTTTACCCTGACGCTCAGTCTGAAGAAGGGTCTCAACCCAAGATGTCACCTATTCCTTTTCTCCAGAGATGCTGCCTGAGTCGCTGAGTTACTCCAGCACTCTGTGTCTATCTTCGGTGTAAACCCATACCATACATATTCCTTGAAGGCAGAAAAACAGGACGGGGAAAGTGACCCCGTCCCCGATCCCAGTTTGGTCAAAGACAAACACTTACAATTTGACCAAAAACAGCAGTAACCTGAGGTTGGAGAAATGTTAGAATTCAACACAACAGCAGCTAGTCATTGATGAGCCAAGATACAAGAGTGAGCTGGTGAGATACAGACTCTAAAAGCTGCTTTGCAACATTTATATGGGTTCCTTACACTGTGACAGGGGATGTATTAAGGAATTAGAACATAGTAATGAACTTAAATAAATTATTTGTACCTGTTGTCATGGAAGAAGCCACGATAAAGGGTAACCATGGAGATCTGCATCTCGGGTGTCCACGGAGATGAAACCTATAATTTTTAAATGTTGAAGAAATTAATGGGGCCAAAGTTGTTAAAAATCCTCACTACCTATTGCCCATCATTCCCAGGTTTTGGAAAGTGGTCCAAGCCCTGTCTCTCATTAACTAATTCTACCATTGATGCAGCATCCTCATGTAGATAGATCCCTGGTCCCTGCTGTCCGCAGTAACAGAGGTCCACTGTGTACTCTCACTAGATTCGATGTTGCGGCACCTGGAGGCGCTGGAGGTGATGCGGAGTTTCTCAGAGTTCCGCCAGGAGAGCAGCATCCTGCACACGCTGCAGCACCCGTGCATCGTGTCCCTGGTCGGCCTCTGCATACACCCACTCTGCTTCGCTCTAGAGCTCGCCCCCTTGGGCAGCCTCAACAACGTGCTCAAACAGCACTCGAAAGGTAACAGAACACACACACCAGCAGCCAACTGCATGTGTGGAAAATGCTTCCAGAAACGGCCAATACTGGGAATGTGAGGACTTTCAGAGGGTGTCAATAGCTGTGGGGAGAAGGCAGGAGAATGGGGTTAGGAGGGAGAGATAGATCAGCCATGATTGAATGGCAGGTTAAACTTGATGGGCCGAATGGCCTAATTCCACAAATCTTATGACGGAATTAGCAGCGCTGTGCGATGGAAATTAAATGTTCAAAGACACACGTGGGTTTGCTATTTGCAGTGAATAGTGATCAGCTTGTTTAGGAGCGGTGACTAGCCCACGCGGACATTTGTTTCTGGAACTTTGTGTCACACACACGAGATGGTGGGTGTGTGGAACGAGTTGCCAGAGGAGGTCGTTCAGGCAGAAACTATAATAACATTTAAAAGACATTTGGCCAGGTGCATGGATAGGGATGAGTGTAGATGGGGCATGTTGGTCAGCATGGGCCAACTGGGCAAATGGCCTTTGTTTCCATGCTGGGTGACGGTGCATGGATAGGGACGAGTGTAGATGGGGCATGTTGGTCAGCATGGGCCAACTGGGCAAATGGCCTTTGTTTCCATGCTAGGTGACCCTATAACTGATGCGCTACAATGCTGAGAACTATATTCTACACTCTGTATCTTCCCCTTTGCTCTACCTGTTGTACTTGAGTTTGACGATTATATTCATGTATAGTATTATCTGATTTGATTGGAAAGCGTGTACCTTGACTGGTGCTGTGAAGGTAGATTAACCATCTCCTCTACAACAGGGACCTCCTTCATGCCCCTGGGCCACATGCTGACCTACAGAATTGCCTACCAGATTGCTCTGGGCCTGGCCTATCTCCACAGGAAGAAGATCATCTTCTGTGACCTGAAGTCTGATAATGTCCTGGTTTGGTCTCTGGACGTCTCCTGCCCCATCAACGTCAAGCTCTCTGACTACGGTGTGAGCCGACAGTCCTTTCATGAGGGGGCTCTGGGGATAGAAGGCACTCCGGGTTATCAGGCCCCAGAAATCCTGCCCGGGATTGTTTACGATGAAAAGGTATGAAACCAAACGCCTCGCTCAACAAACATGCTTTAAAAATGTTGATCAAATGTAATCGAGCAGTTTACAGTAAAATCACCAGCTCTGGTGACCTGTGTGAGCGCTGGTACACGGGGTATTGACAGTGTTGGTACACGGGGTATTAACAGTGTTGGTACACGGGGTATTGACAGTGTTGGTACACGGGGTATTGACAGTGTTGGTACACGGGGTATTGACAGTGTTGGTACACGGGCTGTGAGTGTTGGTACACGGGCTGTGAGTGTTGGTACACGGGGTATTGACAGTGTGGGTACACGGGGTATTGACAGTGTTGGTACACGGGGTATTGAGTGTTGGTGCACTTGCTGGTCTGGACTCCTGTTCCATTACCACTGTGTGACCTGTTCCTCCCACCCTCCCAGGTGGACCTGTTCTCGTTCGGCATGGTCCTGTACGAGCTGCTGTCTGGACAGCGACCGATCCTTGGCCACCACCAGGTGCAGATTGTGAAGAAACTGTCCAAAGGTATCCGACCTCTGCTGGGATCGCTGGAGGAGGTGCAGTTCCACCCGATGCAGAGCCTGATGATCGAGTGCTGGGACACAAAGCCGGAGAAGGTAAAGAAATGCCAGGTAGAGCCGCTGCCTCACACTGCCAGAGACCCGGGTTCAATCCCGACCTCAGGTGCTGTCTGTGTGGAGTTTGCTGATCAATGGTCAGCATGGACTCAGTGGGCCGAAGGGTCTGTTTCCATGCTGTATTTCTGAACTACTAAAGGGGCATCAGAAATGACAGCAGGAGTCTGAAAACCCACCGACTGAAGGTGCAGAACAGGCAAACAAAGATGGAATTTAACAAAGAATTCAGTCGGTCTCAGCGTGGTGAATATCAGAGTTACTAGTATCTTTGGTGAATATTCTGTCCAAAAGACATTTATGGTGCAATTTGTGATTGTAAATTTAGCTCAAGCAGCCGCTCCCGTCCGGCAGAAGGTACAGAATATTAAAAGCTATCACTACCAGACTCAGGAACAGCTTCTTCCCGTCTGTTTATCAGGCTTCTGAACGGTCCTTCCATAAGCTAGGGTACTGTCCGATTCACCTCTACCCCATTGCGGACATTGGACTTTGTCTCTGGAACTGATGCGCTACAATGCTGAGAACTATATTCTGCACTCTGTATCTTCCCCTTTGCTGTACCGATTGTACTGGAGTTTGACTTGATTGTATTTATGTATGGTGTTACCAGGTAAGGATGGATGCTGCACCAGGTATTATCTGAACTGTTTGGATAGCGTGCAGAACAAATCCTTTCACTGTAGCTTGGTACATGTGGCAATATTAAACCTGGACCTAAACCCTGACCGAAGAGGTTTATACTGACTGTTCTTTTCCACATCTCTCTGCCCAGCGTCCGGCAGCGAGCTGTGTCGTCAGGTTGATGCGAGATCCCAGCTTCCCAGTCTTCATGTACACCCTGCAGACGGGTAGACAACACCTGTTCTGTCCTTCACTGGACCACGAGCGCACCGTCATCTTCTGGAATGAAGAAGGAAGCAAAAGGTACGTCTGGCAGCATCCATCCTTACTCACCTGGTGCAGCATTCATCCACACACTCACCTGGTGCAGCATTCATCCACACACTCACCTGGTGCAGCATCCGTCCACACACTCACCTGGTGCAGCATCCATCCACACACTCACCTGGTGCAGCATTCATCCACACACTCACCTGGTGCAGCATTCATCCACACACTCACCTGGTGCAGCATTCATCCACACACTCACCTGGTGCAGCATCCGTCCACACACTCACCTGGTGCAGCATCCATCCACACACTCACCTGATGCAGCATCCATCCACACTCACCTGATGCAGCATCCATCCACACTCACCTGTTGCAGCATCCGTCTACACACTCACCTGGTGCAGTATCCGTCCACACACTCACCTGTTGCAGCATCCATCCACAGACTCACCTGTTGCAGTATCCGTCTACACACTCACCTGATGCAGCATCCGTCTACACTCACCTGTTGCAGCATCCATCCACAGACTCACCTGTTGCAGTATCCGTCTACACACTCACCTGGTGCAGCATCTGTCTACACTCACCTGGTGCAGCATCCATCCACACACCTGGTGCATCAACCTGCAGAATGTGTAGTTTATCTTGGATCCCTGTGTTACATTTACTCAGTAGATGGACGAATGGGAATAGAAATAACCATTAACTGTTTGTGAACAACCTTTGATGTAATGTGATTAACATGAGGATTATTGTACCTCAAAAAGACTGGGTTTTAGGGGTGTTATTGCCATTCCTCACGTTCTGATGAAGTGGGATGAAGGAAGTTCCGTGGTGTCGGGATGTGTCGGGGATTTCTTAGACCATCACTGACGTTGTGTGTTTGTGTGAAACCGGCAGGAACTACAGTGTGGTGAATATTGACAAAGGGCTGATAGAGGTTGACCACATCAGCTGTCCAGGAGCTGGGCTGAGCTGCCAACTGAAGCTTCACACTGCACTGTGGACCGCTACTAAGGTGAGCATTGTGGAGCACCAGAGTAGCCAGAGGAGGCTGGCACCAGAGTAGCCAGAGGAGGCTGGCACTGTATCCAGAGGAGGCCGACAGTTCTATCCAGATGAGACTGGCAGCTCGGTATCACGGCAGCACAGGGCAGCTCTCCATTTGTGTTCTGTAACACCGACAGCTGGGTTATATTTATATTACAGCTCATTTACACGTTATTTAAGCCGTTTGTAACCACTAGGCATTGCCATTGGTGGGTGGATTATTCATGGCCCTGACTTCTAATGCAGAGTGGGTTGTGTTTTACGGTCTGGGCGTTAGAGACCTGGCGGCTTTGTACTTCTTACTCTGGGTCAGAGAGAAGATGACATCTGAGGAAGTTCTCTCCTCCATCTAAGCTCGAGTGAGTACAGGCCCAGCACTGTCAAGCTCTACCTTGATGAAAGAACCTTGTGTTGGTGACATGCTTCTTGTTGACGTGTAGGACCAGAAGATCCAGGTGTACAGTCTGAAGGGGATGTGTCCACTCAAGGTGCCGCTCCGCGTACTCGATGTTCCTGCCGTCGTCACCTGCTTCCTGTCCGTATCCCGTGGAAACCAGGTAACATGCATACTCCCAAAGCCTGTCCCAATTGGCCGACTGACCAGAGGGTGGTCCAGTGATAGAGTTATAATCATTATCCCATCACATCAGGCCGACTACATCTAGTTGGAAGCTGCTCTCGATGCAGAACCATGAGGGTCCTGATCCCACCTCCTTGTGCTGACGTTGGCTCTGCCACTCTCTCTGATGCTCGGCAGCTGACAGCGATCCTCAAAGTCGAACAATCTTCCTCAAGCCCTGACCCGCACCGTGATCAGCAGCCGCAATGTTTGGAACCAGTAGGGTGATGGGAAATGGGGCTCATGTCAATAGATGTTTGAGGTCTAGAATGGGGATGAAGTGCCGAAGGGCCTGTTTGCATGCTGTTGACTCTGAAGACGCCATCCTCTCCCGCGCCTCCCTGCAGCTTCAGCAGCAGACGAACCACAATAATGGGTCTGGCTCTCCAATGCTGTTCTTCTGGCACCAGATAAGAAGACTGTTGCAATTCACAATCCATATGTCAATAATTAGACCACTGGCAAATTCTGAAATGTAATATGTTCTATTACATATATGTCAGACTGACGGCAGCCACGCTTCCGTCAGTCTGCCCCAGCGCAGCTGTGGCTACAGAAGTAGCTTACCACCACCGAGTGTGACTGAGGAGTGAATGAATAATGCGATGTAAAGCGCCTTGAGTATTAGAAAGGCGCTATATAAATCCCATCCATTATTATTCATTATTACTCCTCCTGCAATCTTACCCTCAAAGTCTTTAATTTAATCAGAACAAAGTTAACAAATGAAAAGCAGTTCCTGTCTGTTCCCAGTCCTTGTAGTAAACAGTTGTGACTTCACTCTCCCATCTTCCATGTGCACCAGTCACCATTCTTTACCTGCGCTGGGAAGAAGGGTCTTAAACCAAAACATAATCTACGCATTCCCTCCACAGATGCTGCCTGACCTGCTGAGTTCCTCCAGGCCTTAGTGTTTTGTTTAAGATATCAGCATCTGCAGTTTTATTGAATCACCATTTTATATCTGTTTATTTTAAGAATGGTGAACTATGGGGTGGTCAGTGTAATTCCCAGCCATTCTTGGAGCAGGTACTTACTAACCTGTGGGAGGTATTCAGTTCATTTGTAGTTGGGCATCACTTTGTCGCTGCCTAGTGGGATAGGGAATATAAACATCACTGGTGGGGTGGGCTTATGGGAAGTACTCTCCCACCTTTGGTGGCAATGTTTTCTTGAGTGTGTTGAGTGTGTTCCCGTACAGGGAGTCGTTGACCTTGTACTTGGACTGCCCCAGACCCAGCCCTGTGCACTGACACCCAGTGGCTCGGGCTTGTTCCACAATGTAATGATCCACATCATCACCTGTGAAGATCCATCGCTACCTTTGGTTCCTTCAGGAATTCGATCGACAGATGAGTTGACCTACACATCTGGTCTGGTCAGCTGCCCAAGAAGTTTTGTTGTGTTATTTTCATTAGGACAGCAAGGTATCACAGTGGGTAGAGCCGCTGCCTCACAGCGCCAGAGACTCGGGTTCAATCATGACCTCGGGTGCTGTATGTGTGGAGTTTGCACGTTCTCCCTGTAACTGTGTGGTTTTCCCCAGGTGCTCTGATTTCTTCCCACATCCCAAAGTCATGCAGGTTTGTAGGTTAATTGGTCTTCTGTAAATTGCCCTGTGTGTAGGGTGTGGGTGAGAAAGTGGAATAACACAGAACCAGTGTGAATGGGAGATGAATGGTTGCTGTGGACTTGGTGGGCTGAAGGGCCTGTTTCCATGCTGTATTTCAATGATTATCGGCTGGGTAAGATGAATTAGTCACAGCCATTTTCTGAGCGTGCATGTCTGTTGATTTCTTTGCCACAGAAGTCTCCGCTGATGCTGGCCGGTATGGCTGATGGGATGGTTGCTGTTTATTCCTTGGCCAGTGAACTTCCCTGGGATTGGTCTGCCTACCTGTGCTCACGTTCTGCAAACAACCTGCGGTTTAAGATTCCCGACAGCGACCGGCGTCAGAATGCTTACCCCGTCACCGACATCTTAGCGGTCAACAATGAATCGGAGGTGTGGTACACCAATGGTCCTGGGATCCTGGTCATTGACACACTGACCGTTGAGATCAGTCGCCGGTTAGAACCTTACCAGCCGCCCTCCCAGGTCATCTCCATGGTGTCTAACCTGGGCTGTGATGGAGAAGAGACGGTCTGGTGTCTGGATGACAAGACAAGTACCTTGATCATGTACCGTGCCTACCAGGTGTGTGCCCATTATGCCTGCAATGACTGCAATCCATTGAGAGACATGTTTCCCATCCAGCACCCTGTTGGTGTCATGGCAACATTAGCCATCCAGGACAGCAGTGAATCCCATCCCACAGATACAACCTTCATTGTCACTGATGAGGTTGGGACACAGATCTTACAGCATTGTGACTCTGTGACCGATTACTGTTCAATATCCTCCTGCTCTTCCTCCGCCAACAACACAAACATCCATTTCCCCTCCAGCCCAACAAGTATTCCCAATTCTCCCGACTTCGAGGGACCAGGAACGCTGAACGTTCTGGGCGGTGGGTCCCAGGACATCACCCCAACAGCAGAGAATCGGCAACAGCTGCGGGCTGTCAAAGTGCTGGCCGTGAGGGACACACTATGGGTTCCCAGGTGAGTGAGTGAGGGGCACAAGGTGAGGATCCAGGTGAGTGAGTGAGGGGCACAAGGTGAGGATCCAGGTGAGTGAGTGAGGGGCACAAGGTGAGGATCCAGGTGAGTGAGTGAGGTGCACACTGTGGGTCGGGGTGAGAGTTACAAAGCACCCGCTCACGGCGGCCCCCTGCGCGGCCCTACCCCACACCAACCCACTGCATAAATCCCTCCCTCTCCCCCCCTTCACCTCCCCCCCATCCTCCATCCCCCCTCCGCCCTTCTCTCCTCCCCCCCCCCACCCACTGACGTGTTGTTGCCATGTTCCCCCTGCAGGGAGGGTGGGGACATTGTGGTGATCGAGCTGCAGACACAGATTGGCGGTGAGTCGGGCAGAGTGGTGTCAGTGCTGAGGGCTGGAGGAATGAATGAGGACAGGTGAGAGGAACACACGGCACACGGCACCCACACGCCCGGCACACGGCACCCACACATGGCACCCACACGCCCGACACACAGCACCCACACGCCTGGCACACGACACCCACACGCCTGGCACACGACACCCACACGCCTGGCACACGACACCCACACGCCCGACACACGACACCCACACGCCTGGCACATGACACCCACACGCCTGGCACACGACACCCACACGCCCGACACACGACACCCACACGCCTGGCACGGCACCCACACACAGTGTCCCAAACACACAGCACCAATACACACACACCATGACCCAAGCGGGAGTCGTACTCATTTACGGTCCCAGATGGAGTGGTTTACTGGGTCAGATTATAATTTAACCGTGTTTATAAAACAGAACTTTGGCAAATGTATAAACTTGGAATATTTTACAATCTCATCAAGGAATCGGCAGCTACCTCCAAACACGGTGTCCTCACACTCTGCTGCCACTCCCCTCACACTTGTCGACTCACCAGAGTTCTCTGGAGTGGAACCCGGCACGGCCGTTAATACTACCGTTGCTACTGTCGTTAATACTGTCGTTAATACTGATATTGATACTGACATTGATACTGATATTGATACTGCTGTTGATGCTGCCATTAATACTGACACCACTCCCTGCTGTCCCGTTCCCCACAGCTCCCTGGTTGAGGCAGCCCTGGTGGCACAGGACACGGTGGTTTGCTGTCTGCTGGACGCGGCTGGAGAGTGGCGCCTGTGTGTGTGGAGGGGCTGGGGCTCCCAACAGTTCCAGCTCTTCTACCAGTCCCTCGAAGAGCTGGGGACGATGGAAGTCGGCATGCGCAGACGGAGGTAGCAGAGACAGAGGCAGCGGTGGGAACTCACTTTCCTCTGATCTGGAGATGATGCTTTCCATCAGCACATAGGCAGAAAAAGATCTGTGAATTAATGCTTAACGACAAAACTTAAAACAATAAAAGCGACCCTTGCCTTTGAGTGAAGCCTCTGACACTGGCCGAGAGGCGAAGGCAACATGTGGAGGAAGTTGGAGGAATCTTGCCTTCTGCTGACACACAGCTGAACTGTGGCCTCACCTCAGTCACATTCTCCTCAATGTGGAAAGCCACAGAGATCGTATGCAAAGAGTTTAAATGGACTAATTTATTTATTATGCAATAAATACAATGAAGACATTAATTGTCAGTGTGGGGTGTTGACAGGTGTGGCGTTCTGAAGTCAAACCTCCCTCAAACCAGCAGAGCTGTGTCCTTCATCTCCAGTGAAGCCGGGCACTGGGTCGGGTCAGGGGTCAGACACTGGGTCGGGTAAGGGGTCAGGCGCTGGGTCAGTGGTCAGCCGCTGGGTCAGGGGTCAGGCACTGGGTCGGGTTAGTGGTCAGGCGCTGGGTCAGGGGTCAGGCACTGGGTCTACAGTGAGGGATTTAGGGGCTCTTACAGCTTTTATTTCATTTGTGAACATCTGAGATGAATCTGCTTGGGACTTGGCTGCGTGAATTCAAAGCTCAGGTGCCCATGAACTGGTGAATTAGGACAGGCTGGTTACAACAGATGCACAGGACTCCTAAAATTACCTCTGAATGCCATGTACTAATGGAGAAAACACCATGATCAATGCCTTTTAGGGACACACCATAGCATAAAGGGGCCCTTGAACGTCACACAGCATATCAGGTGCCAGGTTACAAGCTATGCAAGTGACACTTCTTGCATATGACGTGCACAGCTTAAAGTTGTAGGACAACTTGTTCTATTTGATCTTATTCGATTGTGCATGCCGGGTTGGTTGCATTCGTCGAAACAGGGCGGGCCACGTGAAGGTTGCAATCTCCCACCCCAACAAGTGTTACTGAATATTTATGAAGAAGCACTTTGGGTTCAACTCGAACACAGCATTTTGAAAGGATGCAGCGACCAGCAGGGGGCACTAATGAGCTCCATATATAAATGATGAGTGAAGGTGAACATAGGAAACATAGAAACATAGAAAATAGGTGCAGGAGGCCATTCGGCCCTTCGAGCCTGCACCGCCATTCAATATGATCATGGCTGATCATCCAACTCAGTATCCTGTACCTGCCTTCTCTCCATACCCCCTGATCCCTTTAGCCACAAGGGCCACATCTGACTCCCTCTTAAATATAGCCAATGAACTGGCCTCAACTACCTTCTGCGGGAGAGAATTCCACAGACTCACCACTCTCTGTGTGAAATTTTTTTTTCCTCATCTCGGTCCTAAAGGATTTCCCCTTTATCCTTAAACTGTGACCCCTTGTTCTGGACTTCCCCAACATCGGGAACAATCTTCCTGCATCTAGCCTGTCCAACCCCTTAAGAAGGAACTGCAGATAAACATAAACTGCTGGAGTAACTTCAGACCTGAATCTGAAGAAGGGTCTCGACCCGAAACGTCACCCATTACTTCTCTCCAGAGATGCTGCCTGTCCTGCTGAGTTACTCCAGCTTTTTGTGTCTGATAGTCATTTATTTCCACAAACGTTGGAACTGGGGCACTAGGGGCGCTGCACTGACAGCAGCCTCTGCCTAGTCTGCCTAGTCTGCCTAGTCTGCCTAGTCTGCCTAGTCTGCCTAGTCTGCCTAGTCTGCCTAGTCTGCCTAGTCTGCCTAGTCTGCCTAGTCTGCCTAGTCTGCCTTTGGCGGTCTATAATACACCCCTATAAGTGTTGCTACACCTTTCCCACTTCTCAGTTCCACTAGATAGCCTCCCTAGATGAGCCCTCCAATCTATCCTGCCAAAGCACTGCTGTAATATCTTCCCTGACTAGCAAAGCAACACCTCCACCTCTTGCCCCTCCAATTCTATCACACCTGAAGCAACGAAATCCTGGAATATTTAGTTTCCAATCACAGCCCTCCTGCAACCATGTTTCACTGATCGCCACAACATCATACTTCCAGGTGTCTATCCAGACTCTAAGCTCATCCACCTTTCTTACAATGCTCCTAGCATTAAAATATGCACATTTAAGAAACCCCCCACATCTTATTCTGTTTATTTCCTTTTTTTTCTTTCTCTTCTTGTGTCCGAGTGCTTCCCTTTTCTGCTTCCTGCCTCCCATTCTGTCTACTAGCTTTCTCTATTTGAGTCCCTCGCCCCAACCATTCTAGTTTAAAGTCTCCCCAGTAGCCTTTGCAAATTTCCCCGCCAGGATATTGGTCCCCCTCGGGTTCAAGTGCAACCCATCCCCTCTGTACAGGTCCCACCTTCCCCAAAAGAAGTCCCAATGATCCAGAAACTTGAATCCCTGCCCTCTGCACCAGTCTTTCAGCCACGCATTTATCCTCCCTGACTAGCAAAGCAACACCTCCACCTCTTGCCCCTCCAATTCTATCACACCTGAAGCAACGAAATCCTGGAATATTTGAGGTGTGAATCCTCGCTCCATTCCTACTCTCACTGTCGCGTGGCACAGGCAGTAATCCTGAGATTGTTATCTTTTTGGTCCTTTTGCTTAACTCTCCTCCCAACTCCCTAAATCCTCCCTTCAGGACCTCTTCCCTTTTTTTACCTATGTCATTGGTACCTATATGCACCACGACCTCAGGCTCCTCTCCCTCTGATTTCAGGATATCTTGGACGCGTTGAGACACGTCCGAGACCTTGGCACCAGGGAGGCAGACCACCATCCTGGTCTCCCGACTGCGTCCACAGAATCGCCTATCCAACCCCCTAACAATAGAGTCCCCAATTACTATTGCCCTCTTCTTTTTGTCCCTACCTTCAGGAGTAACAGGGCCGGTCTCTGTGCTGGAGGCCCGTCCGCTCTCGCTACCCCCGGGCAGGCTGCCACTCCCATCCGTACTCAAACAGGAGTACTTATTTGCAAGGTGTACCGACATTGGAGTACTCATTCATCCCTGCCTCTGCCCCTTGCCCTTCCTTAGCGTGACCCACATGTCTCTCTCCCGTGGTTTTGGAGTGACCTCCTCACTCTCCCTGACCAGACAGAGGTCATCGAGCTGCTGCTCCAGGATCCTAAGACGGTCCCTTAGGAGCCCCATCTCGCTGCACCTGGTGCAGATGTGGACGTCTGGAGGGCCATCCGACACCATGACCTCCCACATCTGACATCCCGAACAGTACACTGCTCTGGCTGTCATTCTCCTGCCTTACCCTGGATCTGATACAAGTATAATACAATGGAAACTGCTGGGAGAAATCAGCAGGTATCTGACTCACAACAGCTGCTCCCTCTTGATCTTTAAACATACACTCTGAGTAAGTCTAAACTCTGCAACTATGTTCTTTACCAAGATTCTCCTGGAAACAAAGGATAAATTATTCAAGTGAACACAACCAAAACATTTGTAAATTAAAGAACTAAAGAATTGCAAGATAACTAATTCTCTTTAAAAATAGTGACAACTGGATAGATCTGGTTTTGTTTAGCATTGCACATTGGCCTGTCATTGACACCATTGTTGTTTTCTGGCACTCTGCTCAGCTTGCCATTGCTGGCACCACATTGTACCACCTTTTGGCATAATTGTTTACAGCTTTTAGTTTTTAGGAACAGTAGTATAAATATTAAACTGCAATGAACAAGGAATCTCTTTGTTAAAATATTATCTTGGCCTTTGCTTAACAATGAGTTCCCTAAAGGTTCAACTTTTAAAGGAAAGTTCCAAATGCTCAGTGCAGCATTTTAAATGATTCCTGGTGCTTTCTAGGTTGAGTAATCACTGCATTCAGGAGAGTGAAGCCACAAAAGTAGCTGAGAACACTGGATCACAGAATCGAAGTGGAGAGACAATATCATTGCTTGGACGTCCTCACTCCCAAAGGCATTGACTCAGGATGGAGTCATGTATTTTTTCGGAATAATAGTTCTGACATTAAATTGCAATGAACAAGGAATAATTTTGTTAAAATCATATCTTGGCCTTTGCTTCACTACAGGTTCCCAAATAGTTCAGATATAAAGAAAAGTTCCAAAACCTCTCATGGGACTTGGCATCTTTTCTACACGCTGTGCCCAGACTGGAGTAACTCAGCGGACCAGGCAGCAACTCTGGAGAAAAGGAAAAGGTGACGTTTCAGAGTACTGGAGTAACTCAGCAGGACTGGCAACATCTCTGGAGTGACCATGAGATGCTGCTTGGCCCATTAAGTTACTCCAGCATTTGGGGATTTTATGGTAAACCAGCATCTTCAATTCTTGTGTCTACAAGTCAGCTTTTCAATCGATGTTAGCTTAACTTGTTTATTTTTAACACTGTGGCCCAGCAAGGTGGATTGGATTAGTCCTGCTTTTTGTGTACAGTACAATTTTACAATTTGTCAGATTGATGCAATTGTGATGGGCGCATTGAAAACGAGCCATCATTAGATCTATTGCATGTCTTTAGTACAGTGGTCTGGTGCGGCTCACCTTACTAGAACTGGTGCTCTCAATCAGATTTTAAATTAATGTTATCTGAATCAATTTGGTTGAGGACATTGATGGTCATGCCGTTGTTTAATGCATCCAACACAGCAGGACTTTGATCTCATCCGTTTCAGAACACAGATCTGTCAATTGCATAAGTTTTGTCATCTTGCAGCATCATCCGTTGGACAGTTCCCTTTCCTGATTAAGGGTTTAGACCCAAAATATTAACTACCCGTTCTCCAGAAATGCTGCCTAACCCATTGGAGTTATTCCAGCATTCTGTACTTCCCTCTGAGCCACTGTTGGTCACCTGTCATGACTGTAATAATATGTGGCATATTCTGGGCCATGAGGTGACAAATTAGTGTTGTATAGAAATACTGTTGTAGAAGGTTCCCAGCACCTTACAGATATGTAGATCTGACTAATTGTTCCCTTTTAGCTGTGTCAGCGCCAAGCAACTTTATGGAGGATGTCTTCAGACACAATGGTTTATCAAAGTAGCTCCTCCACTGCATGAACTGAAACCCCAACTTTCACCACTGACTGACACGTACAATAGGAATGACTTTGCAATGTCCAAATGTGGCGTGGAACAAACATGAATGCTGGATGATTGAAGTCAACTTAAAGTTACTAATCAATGATAATGGGGCCGGCTCACTCCTGTGCCACCCTTTGGTGATAGATTTCCAACTTGCTTGACTTTATATGGCACTTCTGCTTTGGCTGCAGGCAGACCAACAATATAGACTTGCTGAAGACACAAGGATGCAGATGCTGGACTCCACAGAGAGCAGGAGTAATTCGATGGGTCTCTCCAATCCACGGATAGGAGACATTTTAGGTCAGGCTGAGTTTGAATAAGGGTCCTAACCAGAATCTTTGCCTAGCCATGTACGCCAGAGATTCTGCCTGACCCACTTAGATACTCCATCACTTGGTGTTCCAGACTTGCTGCACATATTCGCTGTTTCGAGAAGACATTTCTGGGGATCATCCAACGAGTCTCTGAGTGGAACCGAGAAATCGGAAGGGGGTGATCACTTATTTTGGGTTATACTATAGGTGCCATAAACTCAGTGGCAATAAGAGGAAGACATATGTATGGATATCAGAGACCTGGAAGAACATATGGTTATAATAGTGGTGTATTTAAAGACTTCTTCAACCTTCTTAAAGTCTCCATCAGATTTGTCCCACCTGCAGCAACTGAAGGGTTTCGGCCCGAAACGTCGCCTATTTCCTTCGCTCCATAGATGCTGCTGCACCCGCTGAGTTTCTCCAGCATTTTTGTGTACCTTTGCAGCAACTTCTTTACTGGGCCACCATCTCCCCTTGCTGAATCAACTCAACGCCATCTGGCAACTGTGTCTACAATAACCAGCAATCAATTCAGCTGGCCACCAGGACATTGCAGCTGTAGTCATGCTTCAGCCTACTGCTTCTGGCATTGGCCTGCAGAAGTGAGAGCAGTGCATTTGTGAACAAGTTGCAATGGGTTTGAATGGTGAAAGATAATATATGGGTCCCCATTGATGAATATTGTTGGTAGGAGAAGGATGGAAACATACTACATGAAACAGTATGCAGTTAGTGGTGCAGTTGTTAGATGTGAAATGTTCTCCTTCAATACACATGTAAACGTAAGTCGTAGATCTTTACTCAGAGAGTGGTAGCTGTGTGGAATGAGCTTCCAGTGAAGGTGGTGGAGGCAGGTTCGTTTTTATCATTTAAAAATAAATTGGATAGTTATATGGATGGGAAAGGAATGGAGGGTTATGGTCTGAGCGCAGGTATATGGGACTAGGGGAGATTATGTGTTCGGCACGGACTAGAAGGGTCGAGATGGCCTGTTTCCGTGCTGTAATTGTTATATGGTTATAGAAACTAAATGCTGGAGTAACTCAGTGGGACAGGCAACATCTCTGCAGAGAAGGAATGAGTGACGTTTCTGGTTGAGATCCTTTTTCAAAAGTAAGTCGTAATGTGCCAGAAGAAACTGCAGCTTCTGCCTTATATCAAACATGTCACAGGGTTAATATCTTGCTGTTATTATCTACTCTCAGCCAGTCAATGAGATGTCCCTTGTCTCCCAGGTTCTTACTTTTGCTTTAGATGCCGACATGGTGGCAGTCTGCTCCACTTTAAAACTCATTAAAATTTGTTTTTAATACCATATTTATTGATAAATAAATCAAAACAAATTGTATTCAAATTCAATAAACCAGTATGGAGACAAGTACAAAGGAATTAAAAATTTGCATGGTGATTTAAAGTTACAATTGTGCAATGCAAAAGATGGAAAACAATAGATAAATATTAAATTGCATCACATTTTAAAAACTAATAAATGAATTGTCCCGATGTGAGACTCACTACAGATCTGGAGATATTCTGGCTGTGAAGATAGTTGAACATTGCAAGCACATCCACTCTGAAGCTGCAAATCCTTGACAAATAAAATTCGTTTTCCACACGTGGTGAATTATGTTCACTTAAATTCCAAATGGTGCCACAAATAATGTTAAAATAGTATGTATTATGGGATAGTATAGATGGTCCATGAAGATCTGTTTCCATGTTGCATTACTGAAATAACAAACAATAAATTGCTAAAGTACTGTCTGAAGTTTCAATTGGGCCCACCACATGTCCACAAACCTCCACTTCTGTTCCAAAATAAAGTTCAGGTTTGCAACATTACCCCTGGGTGGGCATCAGAACACAGAGCATTTGAATTGTGAAAATTATTATTAATGAGCACATTGAAGCACATTGAAGCACTCATTCACTTGGAGCCTAATAACCAGGGAACTTACAGGTCTTTTGTACATCACATTAAAACTCAATTCAAGGATTAGAAAATTGTAGGGACAAAGAAATGTGGAAATAAATGCAGAATTTGGTCAATACACAAAACAAAATGCAGCACTAATGTATTGTATCCATTTGTATATAATTATTTAAGTGTGTCCATGCAAATTCTCACAGGCAGAGAAATGGTGAGGCAAAGCAATCCTTGTTTTGTCAGTAATAAGCTCTGGGTCTTATCCAATCTAATGTAGGTGGTCACTCAGTAATACACTGGATCTAGATTTATGTCACCAAGAGTGGCTGCTGTCAAAACCACAACACAGACACAGGAAGCTACCCCCTCCCTCCCCTCTTCAAGAAAGTTAAAGGAATGTTAATTTGTACTAAGGTGTTGCTGAATGGCTTCATTATTTCGCAGGATGTCCTCTCACAGTCTTCTGATAAAAAGCTCTGTTTAACATAGAAGTTGGCAGAAAATGTAGAAAGTGATTTAAATACGCTGCAAATATCAGTTGATAAGTTGATACCATTCAACTTAATGTAGCTCTGAATTGTATGGATGACACCTTGGAAAATAAAAAGAGAAACTGTAGCCTAGGGTGGACTTTACTCCACAACAGTGCTATAAAGTATTGACATTTCAACAAAGATTGGATCAGTACATAATTTCATACATAGTGAAAGCCAGGAGGAAGTCACCACGACTCCGAAAAAGTTAAAATGTTAGTTTGAAGCTAAGTGAAGCTAACCACTCTCACTTTTAACAGAGCCAGATTTGTCTATGATTGTTTGCATAAATTATTCGCTCAGACCTCAATTCCTGAGATTATGCAAAATCAATAACCATGCTCCAACACTCTACTGATATATGCACACACACACACACACACATTCTACTCCCAAACAGCTTTTCCTTTAACACTAGCTTTAATAAAGCAGCCCATAAATTTAAATGGCTACTTCAGCTTACAGTAAACGAACAGCACATACATGAACAGATGCCTCGGGGAGGGAGTTAATTTGGAGTCAAATAAAATCCTTGGAATGCAAGATGGATTGGCACCATCCATGAGAAGGGATTGATGATCAGGAATGGAGCTTTGAAGTACTGGATCAGACAACAATTGACCGAGTGGAAGAGCCAGACTACGAGGTAGAATTTTCAAAACCAAGCACCAATGCATGATCGATTGTAATGGGCTGGCTTGGCAAGGCAAGCCAAAGGCCAGCTCTGGTGGTAATGCACATCAAGATGTGCCAGTGATCCCAAAGAAAATATGGTCCATTCTCTTCTGAACTATTTTGTGACCAAACTAAAGCCCTTCTTCTTCTTGCAAATGAAACATAAACCAAAGGAATAGTTAGATCTCAAGCCGGGTGTTGAGCAGCCAGGTTGTCTCTGTGTTAACTAAAGTCCAAGATCTACACTTTTGGATTAGGATGGAGTGTTGGGGTCTGGATCCCGTCTCAATATTTTAAAGGATTAACCAGCATTTTCTAAGCAAACATTACAAAAGGGTTAAAACCCCTATGTTCTAGATCTATGGCTCAAATAAGTGTACAACATGAATGGAGAAACTTACTTTGTGGAGGAAGGATTGGGCAGGAGATGAAAGCATAGACTTTAGAAAGGCCTGTATATGCAACACAATAAAATGAAGATACTGCAAAAGTGGACCCAAAACAATGTAAGGCGATAGGACAAGACGGTGAATCACAGCAATGAAATTAAACCATTTAGTGGAGAAGATGGCCACCAATCACCTCCATAAAAATCCATAGCCTGCTAAATTTACACAACACTTGATGAATAAACAAATTATAACTTAGTCATTGTTTCACTGTTGGCATCTAAAATCTATACATTATGACAAAAAGTAACAAGGTTAACAACTGAATTAAGTCCAGATACATTAGCTAATTGATTAAAAGTTAAATTAAAGTAATGGAGTAACAACCAAGTCGATGTGCAATAGTCCTTCAATATTAAAGGGGCTTAAATCCTTTCAGAAATATAATTATCATGGCCAAATTATTCACATTATAAATGGAGATACAAGTAACTGCAGATACTGAAATCTTGAGCAAAATACAAAGTGCTCGAGTAGCTCAGCAGGTTAGGCAACATCTGTGGTGGGAATGAACAATTAACGCTTTTGTTTGGGACCAGATGTTAGTTGACAAATGGATGGAAGTCTGGAGTACAGTCCTGACCCGAAGCGGCACCTGTCCACTGCCTCCACAAATGCTGCCTGATGTGCCAAGTTACTCCAGCACTGTGTTTCATTCACATGAGAGTTGGATGTTGTAATCTCGGGGAGCTGGACGGCCATGATTTTACCCCCCTGCTCCTCGACCAGGAGCACTGTAAATGTGCTGCGGGTATAAATCATCCCACCATTCACCACGATATTAAACAGCCCCTGTGTGGCCACAACGCTCCTTTATTCAAAGTAAAATGTCTTATCTGTAAAACATTTATTTACAATATAATCAATTTACTTTATAAAAAACATTAAAAAATAAATTATGAAGTTCTCCAGCCGAGCTGGATATTATGCTGTCCTCTTTGAACTATCAAGTGTGCTGATGTTGCTGGGACTGGGCCGCTGCCTCTCCAGCCACAGCTCGGCTAGCTGCTGCGTGGAACTATATGTCGATGCTCGCGACGCCAAGCACATTTTGTATTGATTAGGTTCCAAATTTGGGTCACAGTAGATTGGATGATGGATATGAATGATTCCAACTTCTTGACTCCTGAATGGTTTTAAACCAACCTGAATGACTTTGTTGTAGAGATCTACATCCTCCATTCCCCAGCCCTGGATCGAGATGTTGAACCCACCAGCAAATAAAAGATCACTTTTGTAAACACATGTGATCCCAAAGCCATAGTGTCTCCAGAATCCAGTCTTCATTGTAAAAGCAGAATTGTTGTCACTGGGAGGTTTGCCAGCATGTACAATCTTGGGGTCAAACTGGGTAAAGATAATTGGAAAATATACTTGCTTCCCTGGCACAGTATTAGTTCTGCAACGCTGCAGAAAATCCACCGTAAAGATCAAGTCAACATCACAAAACAGAAGTAGGGAGTCATTGCTAAACTGGGCAGCTCCAAGGTGCAGAGCAAGAGCTCTTGAAAACTGCCCCAGAACTGCCCGGACCTGGATCTCTGCTTTGGGATATTTCACCTGATAATCTCTTGTCAACTCAAATTGTTTTATTTTGTCTGGATTTGAATCGGAATTGAGTAGCAATATAACTAACCTGACATTTTGATTTGTAATCAGACAAGTCCTTTCAAAGTTTTCCATGAATCTCACAAACATTTCATAGCGACCAGACAGAGGGACCAAGACGTTGATTTTCTGATCTTTGGGCTTATGTTCAACATTACTGGCTCCAAGTTGGAAGGGGACAAATATTTGGAGTGGGTTTGAGAGGATGGAGAGAGATTGTGAGTTCCTGTTAATTTGGTTGGCCAAGTCTGCAGCATCAATCTCTTCACTCTCATAAAACTGGACCTTGCTGAATGTTTGTTGCAGATAAGCATGTCTTCTTACAGGGACAGTCATCTTCTTGCCCTTGTGCTTTTTGTAGAGAAGGAGCAGGTCAAGTACATACTCTGCCCCATACATAGGGTTAACCCTTCTGTAGCCATACTGAATTTCTTTGAAGTCAATAATGCGGCCTCTAGATTTGGCGTTGGCATTAATCATTTCCATCAACTGCATGATGATGTCATCTAAAGCTTCTTTTTGAGACAGATCCATCCCCTTTCTTGGCGGCTCTCCATCAAAAGCCGAATAAAGGTGTTTCCCCGTCAGGAAGTCCCATTCCAGAACCTCGTCCCTGTTCCCAGGCTGGAAGCGCATAAAGGAAGGTGGAATTCCCAACTGGATGTCATCTGGGTGAAGCTCAGTGTTGGTGTACTTGCCCATGAGTGCCACCTCCCGGTGAAGCAGTATGGTGCGGTGACGAAACTCAGACATCCGGTGGCTCAGCATGTAGCGGTGGAGGCGGTATTGATATTCGGGGCTCTTGTTTGGATGTAGCGTGATTGCACGCCGGATCTTGGTGTTGTGGAGGTCCTGGATATAACCTTTTTTATTCTGTTCATAGTTTTCATAAAATAGCTGTTGCATCTGTGAAGAAAGGAAAACGCAGAGATCAAACTTCATAGATGTGCGCATAGTGTTTTCTCTACATTAAAAAAACAGGCAGGAGTAAGTAGGCCATTTGACCTCGAGTCTTGTCCACTCAAATTCAGTATGCTGTTCTAGCTTTTCCCTCATATCGCTGCTCTCTCTAACCCCAAGAAAAATTAAAAGATATGGTAATGTATTGAGTGCGTTTGCAGCCATCACCCTCCACACACAGTCAGTCTTTGTGTTCCAGGTGACGCTATGGGAGGTGCTGAGTCAAGTACAATGGTGATCAACTCTGAGACCACGATCGGCGCTCCTGGACCACAGGCACAGGCTGAGCTGACACTGTTTCATCGTCCAAGGACAGACTGACCGACCTAAAACTGGGCCCCTTTTGGCCCATGCTGCTCAGATGGTGCACTCATTTGCTGACTGGATTTTGAATGAGCCATTGCCCCAGGTGCCAAAAAGTGTGCCTGCTCTCTGATAAACCTCTGCTTGTTAGGAACATTATGCACTAATCACCCATGGAAAACTTGACCTACATATCAATAACGTGCTGTAGTAAGAAAATACAAATTGCGTCTCAAAGGAGTTTGAAAAAGGCAGAAGCAAAGCACAGAATGACAGTGTATTTTCAGCAAAGCGTTGCCACAGCCAGATAATTCTAACCCAACATTTATATTCAACGCCAGCTTCCCTTCACGCAAAAATTTGATACGGTGTTTTTAGTAAATGCTTGCAATATAAGATTTAAGCAGCACCATATATATTTCAGTCATCATCTTCCTTTGTGCTCTGTGTTGGTGCCCTCTGTGGGCACACTGTATGCAGCAGCACACCAGCTTCACCCATCCTGGAGAAGATTCAGTACACAGGCCTCCTCAGCTTCATGTTTGATTCACCTTCTATCTCGGAGTAGCTGAATGATTTAAAATGCTACCGTAGCCCCTAACATTGCCCCAAAGATACGAAACACTCCAAAATACTAGCAGCATAAATAGTTCCAATGATAGGTGATGGAGCTGAAACATAACTGTTTCATGCTTCACTAGCACTGCCCAATTACAGAGTATACGACTATGTTCCAAACTGCCCATTACACACAAGTCCAATGATTTAGGATTCAAAAGGCCACGTATCAGGACTTGAAACATTTCTGCCTTTTGTTTTCCTTTTTATTAAGGAAAGCCAATTTATGGTACGGGGGGAAAAAATGCTTCATAAGATCATGTGATTGGAGCAGAATTAGGGCATTCGGCCCATCAAATGTACTCCGCCAATCAATCATGGCTGATCTATCGCTCCCTTCTGGCCCCATTCCCCTGCCTTCTCCCCATAACCCATACTAATCTACTATCTATGCCTTATAAATATCCACTGACTTGGCCGCCACAGCCTTCTGTGGCAAAGAATTCCTCAGATTCACCACCCTCTGACTAAAGAAATTCCTTCTCATTACCTTCCTAAAAGAATGTCATTTAATTCTGAGGCTATGACCTCAAGCCCGAGACTCTCCCACAAGTGGAAACATCCTCTCCACATCAACTCTATCCAAGCCTCTCACTATCCTGTGTATTTCAATGATGTCCCCCCTCATTCTTCTAAACACTGAGTACAGGCCCAGTGTTGTCAAACGCACATCATTCCTGGGATCATTCTTGTAAACCTCCTCTGGACCCTCTCCAGAGCCAGAACATCTTTCTTCAGATATGGTGCCCAAATTTGCTCACAATATTCTAAATGGGGCCTGACCAGCGCCTTATAGAGCCTCAGCATTACATCCCTGTTTTTGTATACAAGCCCTCTCGAAATAAATGCTAGCATTGCATTTGCTTCCTTTACTGACCGATTGCGACTTGCAGGAATCCTGTGCCTAACCCAACCCTAACCCTTTGCACCTCTAATTTCTGGATTCTCTCCCCATTTAGAAAATAGTCTACACCTTTGTTCCAACTACCAAAATGCACGACTCCACACTTTACTACACTATATTCCATCTGACACTTCTCTGCCCACTCTCCCAACCTGTCCAAGTGCTCCTGCAGAGTCCCTGTCTGCCCCCGCACCTATTTTCTTGGGGAGGGAAACTAATAACATACACGTAATGTTAAGAGACCAACGTAATCCTAGAATGTATGTCTTCAGATTCCCAATATTGAAAAGACAAGTTTTCTGAACCAGCTTAGCCAAATCACAATACGAGAGCCATTCATGCTACAATCATATAAAAATAATTACTGTTAAACCACCACAAGGAGGATGTGACAGCACTAGAATTGTAAAGTAAGTTGATGAGAGTCATGCAGGTCAAGTCATCGCACCATACCTGCAAGAACATTTGTAGATTATCATCAGGAATACAGCTCATCGACCTATAGTGCTAAAGATCCTTAACAAGGTATCCAACAAAAAGTTGTCAAACATTTTTATACTTTATACTAAAATCAGATTCACACTTCAGACCAAATTGTTGGTTAAATTTGAGATTACTCCATGATCAATTGTTTACCACTGTAAATATTAGTGCCTCTCTCCGCCCACCACTAAACGTTTTCGTAATCAATTCAAAAGAGGTTCTTTTTGCACATCCCACACCAAGTTATTTGAGCCCATAGGCAGAAGTGAAAACAGAATCTGTGATTGATGAGAGGCAGGATCTGGAATAGGCTTGAATTAGCAAGGAATGTGCAGTTTATTTTACAGTGCGTCTGACACATGAAGCAGAGGCATTGAAAGTGCTTTGTTTTTAGTTGCTGTAAACAAGATTCGTTTATGCAGTATGCAGAATATCAAGGCATCGGCTCCCAACACCTTTGTAAGTGCAACTTGCCTTCTTTCTAGGTAGACTTGGACAAATTCAGAGAAACGCATATTGAGATTTCCCCCTCTATCCCTGGAGAACAACAGACTAAAATAGTATAGACTGCACTGCCATGTCCAGCCACCAGAGTTCCATAGGTCTCACAAAGTGCAAGATTTAATGGAAATGTTTAAAATATTATCAGCAACACTCAGCTTGAAACCATCAGCAATTTAAAATAGTTGCAAAGAAATTATTGCTGGTTATTTGGGATGGAATCTTCCTTGGACATTATGCACAGTGAACAGAATGAATAGTTCCCAGGTTTAATTAAGGGAGTTTGAATCGCAGCATATTTTGTGAAAATAGGTTAATAACTAAACAAAACAGTAAACCCAGGCTTGTATCCAAATCTAAACTGGATTCAAAACCTAAAGCAAGATTTAAAACATTGCTCCGTTGTAATGTTAAATTGAGGTTGCTGGCCTAATCAATAATCAATGTCGCAACTCTTGAGGTTGGCACTGGATGTACTTTACCCAAAATCATATTCACAACACATGCTCACTCAAACTGGAAGTGGAATAATACAACCCTTATATTATAGCTACAATGTTTTGCCATTAAAAAAAAAACGTGACATTTGCAGAATTCACGTGCACGGAGATGGTTAAATAATGGAAAAAGGAAGAGCCGAATGATTGCTCATTCTCAAACTGAGTTCATGAAACTGGATTGTCAACTTTGCTTCTGGAACTGGTACTCTCTACAGAAAAAAAGAGACTCGGCTATATTTGTGGATGATGCCATAAAATATGTACTTTCCTACCTAATAATTATTTTAAAAAAGTGAACCTCTAATTGAAGATTCATATTTTCTCATGGTGCACACATATCATAGATTGTAATAACCCAAGCTTAGGGTAGTAGGGCCTTGAAGGTTAGAGCATGCTATAGTTTACCAATGCAGCCCAGTAGATGTTTGCATTGACCTCCTTACTCATTTGGGCAGAGCCTGCATGGATGGAATAAACCCCATGCTTTATCCATTAGTCAAAGAGTGATAGTGTCGAAACAGGCCCCTCCATGTACATGTCTAACTGTTTCTTAAATGCTGGGATAGTCCCTGCCTCAGCTACCTCATCTGGCAGCTTGTTCCATACAACCACCCTTTGTGTGAAAAAGTTACTTCTCAGACTCATATCAAATCTTTTCCCCCTTCACCTTAAACCGATGTCCTCAATTCACCTCCTCTGGGCAAGAGAATGTGTGCATCTACCCAATCTATTCCTCTCATGATTTTATACATCTCAATAAGATCACCTCTCATCTTCCTGCGCTCCAAGGAATAGAGTCCCAGCCTACTCAGACCCTCTAGTCCGGGCAACATCCTCGTAAATCTTCTTTGATACCTTTCCAGCTTGACATCTTTCCTAAAGCATAGTACCCAGAACTGAACACAATACTCTAAATGCAGCCTCACCAACGTCTTATACAATTGCAACATGATTTCCCAACTTTTAAAGCCCTTTTGACCACCCGATGTGCCTGCGATCACCTTCAAGGAACCATGCACCTGCACACCTAGATCCCTCTGCTCTATAACACTCCCCAGAACCCTACCATTTACTGTGTAGGTCCTGCAATTGTTAGACGTCCCAAAATTCAACACTTCTCTGTATTAAATTCCATCAACCATTCCTCAGCCCAGCAGGCCAATCGATCATGATCCTGCTGCAATTTTTCACAACCATCTTCACTATCTGCAAAACCACCCACTTTTGTATCATCTGCAAACTTGCTAATCTTGCCTTGTATGTTCTCATCCAAATCATTGATGTAGATGACAAACAGTAACGGGCCCAGCACCGAACCCTGAGGCGCACCACTAGTCACAGGCCTCCAGTCCGAGAAGCAACCTTCCACCATCACCCTCTGCTTCCTTCCATGAAGCCAATTATCTATCCATTGAGCTATCTCTCCTTGGATCCCATGCAATCTAACCTTCCATAGCAGTCTACCATGCAGCACCTTGTCAAATGCTTTGCTGAAGTCTGCCCTCATCGACCTTTTTGGTCACCTTTTATTCCAAAAACCTCAGGTTTGCAAGACAAAACCTCCCACTTACAAAACCATGCTGACTATTCCTAATCAGCCCTTGCCCAACTAAATACCTATATATCCTATCGCTCAGAATATTCTCTATTCTATTTCTCTCTATTCTATTCCTTTTCTCAAGGGATCTAAGTTTTAGACTATTGCGATAACTTTCATTACTGTGCTTGTTTCCATGCTTGCTGGCCAACAAACTTAGTCCACTCTGATGTTCATGCATTAGGTCCAACTGAGATTGTAATAATCAAGACTGACACAGTTAATCCCATGTTGGTATTAATGTCCTGGTTTCTGACAAAACTCCACCCATCCAAGCAGGTCCACTCCCATGAAGTTTAAAAATCCCAAACATTAAATTCATTCATTTTTCTTTAATGAAGGTTGTCTGCCAAGATTGGCTGTTCAATGTGCCAGGACTTGCTGTCCAGAGGCCCCCTCCGAATGCTGTTCAATGAGGCAAATTTTCTGACAGAGAAACTATTGTTTAGCTTTTAATATAAAGTGTGACAGAGCAAAAATGATATTTTAAAAACAAATGACAATATTATATATTTATACACACATCAACCTCCTGAGGAATTTAATAAAAGTAATCAAATGAAAGTAGTCAAGTTTTATCCTCCCTAGGTTCAATATTCTCCCAATGCTCAAAAGTACTACATTAGTTTCATGTTTACTTTCAAACCAGCCCAGGGGCCCGTTTCCCCCAGCATATTTTGTACAAATCAAGAACTTAAGACTGTTATTTTGCGACCACGCCTATCAAAAGGTGTTGTTCAATTGGTTAATCCTCATTCTATAAATATTGAAAATGACAACAGTTCTCAGAATCTAAAAGCAGAGAAAGGAAGATTAAAAAAATTTAAAGACCTTCTGGAGCACAAACTCTTCCAAGCTTCAATGAGCAACAGCTTTAAAAAAAGGTCCAGAATGCAAGGGAGTCGAGGGTGGCTGGGCTGAATACAACATCTCATCTAATTCTAGTTCCATACAACCCTGGTACTAGACAGCTCCAGAGAAAACAAGGAGACAAGACACTGGAGTTATTGGAATCTTGAGCAAAAAACACAAACATCTGGAGGAACTCAATGGGTCAGGCGTCTGTTGAGGAAATGCGCAGACAATGTTGTGTCTTGACCCTTCTTCGCACTCCCTGTAGAAGTAGCTTCACTGTATCCATCCTGTTGAGGTTCCCAATAGTTTGTTTAGATGAAATCAGCCCTCTTTCTACAACTCAGGGACTCTTTCTGCTCATTCTTGAGATTAAATTCACTGCATTGTCCCAAATGCAGCACGCGCAAGTTCAAACTGTGTACAGTACTCCAGAGATGTTTGCATATAATCAAAATGCCGTAACAAGGGGTTACAAAGGGGATGGAGTACCAGTGAATGTGCCTTCCTAATTACCTGCATTCCAAAACTTGCAGATTGAATAAATCTTAATATAAAAAACCGAAGAAAATGTAAGCATTTTGATATTCTATTCCTTTTACCAAAGTGGATACACTCGCATTTCCCCTTATTATATGTCAATGCCATATTTTCACCCATTTAAGCCAAGTAACTTCCTCCTCACTCAAACCCGTGTTCCCATCTGTCGCGGACGGCTGAACCCTGAATTTGCCCGTTAGCAAATTCATTAACAGATTGAAGCACCACTACATTCTGGGGTACAACAATAATTTAACTTTTATCCACTGAAGAATGGTCCATTTATTCCTACCATTTTCTATCAATAACCAATCCTCTACTAATACCAATACTGTACCAATAACCAATCCTCTACTAATGGTCCATTCTTTGGAAAGTGTACCAAAATGTCACACACGTGACCAATCCTATTTGACTTCTTACCTTAAACAAACATTGTCAGCATAACATAATATTTTCACTTGATAAACCGAAAAATAAGAATCATACATGCAGTGAAAAACAATATACCTGTAAAGCTTTCAGAATTAGAAGAAGTATTCCACAGGTTTTCATCCTTTTGGTCACACACGTAACTAAGAATGGGCCTAATACCAATACCACCTTCAATCCCCTGACAAATGCTTCTGGCATGTTAATCGTGGTATTTTTACATCCAAATCCCCACTTGCATCCACAGATGTGACAATAGTGGCTATGCTAATGAAGTAGGAACAAGGGCATAATGCAAATACTGCAATAAACTTAGGGAAGCTTCAATTAAAATCATTAAATGATACCAGAATGAAGCACTGGTGTCAAGTACAGTGGCCAGTAAACTCAGCCTGACAAAAACCACAACCGATTCACTAATATTCTTCAGGAAATAATGTATACCACCCTTGCCTCGTCTGACCAATGTGGTTAACTTTTAAATGCTTCTTCAATTCAGGATCACCACAGGAGGGAAAACAGACACCGTCGTTGTCAGTGGTAGACAAAAATGCTGGAGAAACTCAGCGGGTGAGGCAGCATCTATGGAGCGAAGGAAATAGGCAACATTTCGGTCTACGACCATCATTGTCAGTCATATCCATGACTCATGATCAAAATCTGTCAAGGCTTTTAATTTAATGTAACTTTGCAGACAATCTCTAGACCCTACCTGGTCATGTTATGGTTTCATATGAATCAGCATTTTCCCGACAATCAATATTGTGCTCATCCTCCTGCAGGGTAATGCTTTCTCCTTCCTTCCATTTATGGATGGCCATCTCAGACTGCAAAATGGCAAATATACAGGAACCTTTGACAATTTACAACAAAAGTACCAACATCTTTTAGAACCCGGATGTGCAGGTTATCACATGCAATACATCTGTCAGCCTTGGTCTCATTAGTTTATGTGGCACATTTTCTCATGATGGATTTTCATTCTTTTACTTTCCTAATTCTTGTATTGTCGTTAATCTATTTTAAATCTTCTCGCATTTCAGCTCTAAGGGAAACACTTACTTTGGCATTTAAGCATTAAAGATTTTGTAAGAGCTTCAAAAGCAAGTTTCTTGTCAATTTACTTCTACTTTCTTCCATGATCAATGAGCTAATATTATCTGCTTATTCGCCCAACTCTGGCTTACTACTTTTGCAACTTTGAGCTTTTTCAATCGAATATTCCAAGTTTAGTTAACCTTAGTAGATCCTTATTTCCACAGTCTTTATTCCATACGGGGATACACATATGTTAAGAACATTAAAGTTTATATACAGCAAAACTATTGTTTGTTGGTTTCTAAGATTCTCCTACAGGCTCCGTTTCCTGCAACTTGAGCTGTTTTCAATCCAATATTCTTGAGACAGCAGTTACCCACAGCGGCATTTCTAATTCTCAATGTTATTTACTTGTCTAGAGACTTTTCTAGGAACCAGTCTACTACGCTTCGTTAACTTGGCTTTAGGACTATAGTTGCCAATTTATATTCCCTGGAGCAAAGATACCATCATTATTGCATTACCTTAGTTACAAACCCATTTCTATTACGTGCATCAGTATTGCATTGCACATAGAAACGGCATGCTCTGATATAGAAGGTAAACTGATTTAAATGTTCTCTTATCATGAGATCCCCACTTCATTCATTATTTTGCCTAAACGTTCTACACCATCAAGCTTGTAACCTTGGGCTTCATTGCAGCCAAGAGAGACACCATTGGGAAAACAACTCTTGTTTTGCTAGTAATTAAATAGTATTTATTCATCTTCCAGGATGGTTCTTGATCTGGGCATTAATGGCAAGGCCAGCAGAACTTGTTGCCCATGGCCAATTGCCCTCAAGCCTACGTTCTTGAATCACCACAGTTTATCTGCTGAAGATACTTCTATTGTTGTTGGGTAGGATGTTTCAGGACTTGGGCATTGCAATACATTTCCAAGTTGAGATGCTTTTGCCTTGGAGGAAAACAATCAGATGGTGATGTTTTTCTTCATCTGTTGCCCTTGCCATTTAGAACAGATCGGGAAAAATTCCATTGCCCAAGATGGCCCTTGGAATCCTGGACCACAGAAGGCAATGGAAGCCAAGTTATTAAATATCACAACTGAACAAATAACAGAATTATAAATACATGGGTTATTAGGAGGAGGTAGGAACAGGTTACACAAGTGCACGATGAGCCATGATGATATTAAAGGGGGGAAAACAGGACCTACCTCTGCTGCTATTTTTACCTCCCAAAACATATACTATCAAATGCTGCCTTGATGTCAATGTCCTTGGCCAATGGTTGGATCATGTTTTAGGAAAGTCTTGGTATCCCATCCTCCACTTTAATGGTTTATGACTAAATGCTACATGACTGCACAGCTTGTTTCAATGTTGGTTGCAAGGACCGTAGGCTCCATCATATGCTACTCAGCACAAATGTAGCCCTGTATCGCAGTTTCACCAGCTAGGACTTCCTTGTTTCTTCATAAGTACACCTTGTGCTAGTCTTGACTAAACCCTTCACCATGCCTCTGAATCACAGCTGATCCCCAGTTTGACTGCAACAGGAAGGTGAGGGACACATCAGGCCATGTAGGTAGAGATAGCGATGTACATTTCTGCATTCCGCTTCCAGCTTTATCCCCCCAACCACAGAATCAGTCTGAAGAAGGGTCCCGACTTGAAACGGCACCTATCCATGTTCTCCACAGATGCTGCCTGACCCACCGAGTTATTCTTTTACTGCCCTTATTAGCACTCCTTAAGTATTTTGTCCAGTTTTAGTTCAATACTTGGTACATGTGAACTGGTGGAAGTTCAGGAAGCACATAACGTTGATTCAGGAATGATGGAACCGATTTACAAAAAGAATTGTGCAGGTTGAGCCCTATTCTCGCAGTTTGAGAGGTCACCTTACTTTAAAACACAGTATTGAGGGGGTTTGATAGGGTTTATGCCCTCATGGGAGATGAAGGTGAGGAGAGGGTTTGCATTGGAGGGCATAGTTTAAGGAACTGCCAAGACAGACCAGGGAACCATTGCTAGGGTCAGTGACACTTTGGAACTCTCCGTACAATAAGCTAGAGATATCAATTAATTGTGTACATTGAAAGCCATGATAAAATTATTGGACTAAAGACATCAAGACTTTATGAATGCACGAAAGAAAGAGGCCGACATACGATCAATAAGATCATAAATAGCAGAACAGGTTACATGATCTAATCATGCTTCCATTTTTTTAAAGTCAATTGTCAGTAACTAGTCCACACATCAAGAGTTTACACTGAGAACTATGTCAAAGGTATATGACAATTGCACTCATTAAACAACAAGATGGCGGATGTGCGGGAGTGGGCGCCGTCTGTGTATGGCAGCCTGCCCGCAGTCCGTCTCTTCACCTTTTTTTTAATTTTAAGTACTGTCCAAAATGTTAGTGGAGGTCTTTTATGTGGTGGGTGGGGGTGGGGAAGGGGGAAACTTTAATTCTTAGTCCCCTACCCGGTCGGAGAGGCAGCATCCCTCCGAGCTGCTTCTTCGCCTCGTCCTCGCGGCCTACCATCGAGAATGGAGCAGCGTTTCCTGTCGGGACCGGCCGGGACTACAGCTTCGGCGGCGGCGCAGCGCAAGGACACCACCATCACAGAGCGGAGCCACGGAGCGGGCGATGCCTTGCCGGGTCGCCGTGCGGTAAGCTCCGGAGCGCTGTGGCCGTCGATCCAAACATCACGGAGCTGGGGCTGCGGGCGTCCGGTCGCGGGCGGCGCTGGATTTGGAGCGCCGCAGAGCCAGGGATCGAGTTCGCCGGGGTCGGAGCTCCAACCGGCGCGGCCTGAAGTCTACGAGTGCCCCGGTCTCCGGGGAGGAGGCAGCCGCTCCAGACTTTCCAAGCCGCTTGAGGAATTGTTTCACCCGACGCCAGTGTTCCATCTTCACGGCAAGAGGGCCCTGAAAATCATCGGACTCGCTGCAAGGCCACAAATGGGCCCCGACCTCGGGTGTTTCAGAGGAAGAGGACTTAACTTTCTGTTGCCTTTCCGCACAGTGGAAATTTTTGATTCTGTTGTGGGGGGATGTTTGTGTTGAACTCTATAATGTGTTGTGTCCATTTTCTTTCTTTCTTTATTTTTAACCTTTTTCTATGGTTTGTATGTAAACTTATTATTTAATTTAAGTAAAGCACTTTGGTGTCAATGCAAGTTGACTTAAAATGTGCTATATAAATAAAATAAAAGCAATAACAAAGCACATGGTTTTATTTAAAATTTACATGTTATCAAATTGTGGCAATAGAATTCCATTCGGTGCAATCTACATTTTTGTGAAGAGAAACAGGACAGTGCGGATATCCTTACACCAATTCAATTCAAATGTAGGATATCGAGCTACATTCTGTTACTGTTAGTCTCCTCAACTTGATTTCAAAGATAACCACAAAATATTTTTCCTATAAAAATAACTAAAACCTTAGGCAAAGAGGAAATGCTGCTTTGATATGTTTGCTATTGCATCAGATTTAAGAAGAGGATTAAAATGATATAAACACATATATAAACAAGGAATGTTCAAAGAATTTGATGCCAGTGACAGAAATCTTCCATCTCCAATAAGAGTTATACATAGTGGGATAGCACATATGCTCAGACTATTGGTCCTGGGTCTGAAAATGAATGGCAGGCCAAGGTTCAAGGGTTGAAATCTTGAAGGTCATTTATGAAGCTGCTCTCCTTGGATGTTTTTATAAATAACAAATTTGAACAAAAGTGGGCATACAACCACTTAGAAACAAAGAGTCTTTCATTGTTGGATGCATTCAATTGCATTGCAATAACTCAAGTTTATTAGACATTTTACTAAACAAGGTAGCACAATGACCCATGTATCCAAATGCACAGATGGAAATAAAATTTGCAGATCCTTGCACAATTCCCATTACAATTGATTTTCTTCTAAATTTAAGCCAACAAAAATGCACGAAAGCAAGAAAATGGTTGGAAAAATTCACAGCGTGGCCACATATTCCCAAGCATAAGGATGAACCAGGAAAGAGAACACTCATTAATTAAACCATCTGCAGAGAATAGTTCTAGTCTCTCCAGAGATGGATTAGACAGATTGACAATGCCTTGATTCTGTAGTTGAAGGCAGAACCACAAGTGGGATCTTGTTTCCAGGAAGTCTCGCTATTTAGGCCACTCTCAGCCATCTGGGGTAAGGTGCAGCACCAGGCCAAACCAACAGCGAGTACCTGGGGCTCCACATTTTCACTACAGTTAGAAATTACTACTCAGAAATCCTGCCTCCGTTTGACTTGAAGCTTATGTAATCCATAATTGGGAGAAACACCATTTGGTTTATTGGAACTAAATGACATAAAGCTAGAAAACAGCATTTTAGGATATAGACAATGGGCTCCCTTACCAGTTAAGTAAGAAATGAGTAGCCTGAGGATTTGTTTAACAGGTCAGTCTCTGCTACAAGCCTATTCACAGCAGCAAGGAAATAACATGCAGCATCACATCTCAAAATGTCACAATCATTCTTGGATTTTGTTTAAACTTTCATCTTCGGGAAATCAGTAACAGAAAAAGATATTGATAAAATGACCAACCAGGACACCACCCAAAGTCGTGACTACTCTGAATACGAACTGTTTGTGCAGTTTTCAGGGTTTTATGTGGTGAAAATAAGCTTCTAGCTTTGTTTATTACTGTGAAAAAGATACATTTGTTGATAACCAGATTTTGCAGTTTTGAGTGAAATGATCAAAGCTTATGGTCTAGATTGGAGCATTGCCAACTTTCCAGGCCTGCCTTCTTAGCTATTCAAATTATCCTCATGCAAAAACTCTTCTAAAAACACAATTGCAAACTCTGCTGTCACATTTGAAATAAATATGGTTGACAATTAAATTGGTGAAGAGGGAAACAGAGGCATAGTACTGGGTACATTTCACTGAAGGGCAAGCAATGATGGACTTGGAAGCTTTATGTGACAACAATTTCAAAGAGGTAGAGGTTTGTGAGCAAGACCAAAAATGGTATCTGATTTTAAATGTGCAGGAAGGACCTGCAGATGCTGGTTTACACTGAAGATAGAGACAAAATGCTGGAGTAACAGCGGGACAGGCAGCATTTCTGGATAGAAGGAATGGGTGACGTTTCGGGTTGAGACTCTTCTTCAGACTCCGAAGGGTCTCGACCCAAAACGTCACCTATTCCTTCTATCCAGAGATGCTGCCTGTTTCGGTGAGTTACTCCAGCATTTGGTGTCTATCCGATTCTAAATCCTAATCTGGAGATTTATGATAGAGTATAAAATATTATCTGATATTAGTTTAAGGAACACATCTTAATAGAAACAAACTAGAAGTTAGTATTGCTGATGATCAGCAAATGGCAGAGATGAGGTCTTTGAGACCTCAAGCATAAAAGAATCTGCAGATCTGGGCTGAGAAATTCCACCTGTCGTTCTCATAGGTCATAGGCCAAAACCCAATGCTGATCGGGTTCAGGATTTAATTGTTTATTAAGAAAGAAGCATTCCAACATGCCCATAAGGCATTTGCATTTGAATCATGCAGACAGTATTCAAAGTCAGTAAGCAATCAGTCTACTGCTCTTCGCACTCTGCAGCCTGACCTGCAGAACATTTCCAGCATTGTTTTTATAGACACAGTTCCAACATCTAGTTTGTTTTTAGTTATAAAACAGGAATCGTGTCACCAAGTCTCAGTGTGACGCAAAAATATAAAAATGCCCTCTTTGATGAGCAAACCTCAGAAATTCACAAAGTTACATAATGTTTGGAACAGAAATGTGCTGTCAGTCTTATCACCATCTTGTTTAGAAAGACATCATTCCAATTGAAGGTTTTTCATAAAAAATGTTTTAATAAAAGGCCACCTTCCACTAGTTAAATCCAGTGACAATTACACTGCAATCCAGAACGCAAAAAATGGCCTGTCTGTATGGAAGATAATTCAGCTCAGATCCAAACCTACAACTTTTATCTTTCTGCAATTTTGTGCACACTATCTTTGCTTGAAATCAAATTTAAAGTCAGCTTTTACCCAGCTGTTTAAAGCTCAAGGGGCAAGGAGACAGGAATCACCAAACTCCATGTTGGCTGCACATCATATAATGACCAGTTCCAGCTGTGGGAGATCTGGATCATTTGGAATACAAAACATTTTATTGTAGAGAGAAACATTGCAATACAATTCTAAAAGCCTAGTCCGTTGCAGGATATCAACTGTGTCCACATTCAAAAGGCATTCCACAACATTTATCATTTGCCATGCAGGAAGGAACTGTAGATACTGGTTTAAACTAGACACAAAAAGCTGGAGTAACGCAGCGGGTCAGGTAGCATCTCTGGAGAAAAGGAATCGGTGACGTTTTGGGTTAAGACCCAGCTTCAGACTGAGAATCAGGGGAAAGTGAAACAAGAGCAGTGATATAGAACAAATGAATGAAAGATATGCAAAAAAGTAACAATGATCAAGGAAACTGTCCATTGCTGGCTGTGTTATACAGACAATAAACCTCAAAAGGACAACAGTGAAGCATCTGTGGGTGATGTTTTGGGTCAAGACCCTTCACCGAACGTCACCCATTCCTTCTCTCCAGGGATGCTGCCTGACCAGCTGAGTTACTCCAGCATTTTGTGTCTATCTTCGATTTAAACCAGCAGCTGCAGTTTCTTTCTGCACAGGACAGCAGCAAAACTAGTACAATGACCTAGGAAGGGGGAGGGATGGAGAGAGAGGGGGATGCAAGAGTTACTTGAAGATAGAGAAATCAATATTCATACCGTCAGTTTGCAAGCTGCCCAAGCGAAATATGACATGGTGTTCGTCCAATTAGCATTTGACCTCACTCTGACAATGGAGGACAGAAAGAGGAAGAAGGGTCTCGAACCGAAACGTCGCCTATTCCTTCTCTCCATAGATGCTGCCTCACCCGCTGAGTTTCTCCAGCATTTTTTGTCTACCATGGAGGACAGAATTGTCAGTATGGCAATGGGAGTTAAAGTGTTTGGCAACTGGGAGATCTCATAGGCCAAGGCGGACTGAGTGAAGGTGTTCAGCAGTCACCCAGTCTATGCTTGGTCTCGCCAATATACAACAGCCCACACCTGGAACAATGAATACAGTAGATGAGGTTGGAGGAGGTACAAGTGAACCTCTGCCTAACCTGAAAGGACTATCGGGGTCCTTCGACAGAGTCAAGGTAGGAGGTATAGGGACAGGCGTTGCATCTTCTGCGGTTGCTGGGGAAAGTACCTGGGGAAGGGGTGGTTTAGGTGGGATGGGATGAGTTAACCAGGGAGTTGCAGAGGGAACGGTCTCTGCGGAAAGGGGTGGAGATGGAAAAATGTGACTAGTGGTGGGATATTATTGGAGGTGACTGATGGGGTGAAAGGTGAGGACTAGGGGAACTCTGTCCCTGTTGCAACTGGGGAGGGGTGAGTAAGAGTAGAGCTACGGGGGTACCGAGGAGATACATGTGAGGGTTTCATCTATGATAGAAGTGAGGAGCCCTAGTTCCCCAAAGAATGAGGACATCTCGGATGCTCTGGACCATTTGCCTGTCCATTCTACAAATCTTTTCACAACTCTCACTGCAGGGTACCCGAGAGTGTGCACAGGTAACGGTTTCTCTCTGTCCTAGTGCTATTTAAAAAAAGTAAGAATCTGGTATGCACATTCCATTTCTCACTGCATTTCCCAACAACTTGCAGTTATATCACCATATTCCCCTTATAGCATTCATACCAGTCTGGTTGGTTCCAGGCAGGTTCTTCTGACACTTCAAACAACGTATTCACATGGCAAGCGAGAACTACTCAATTTATTGAATATTACGTAGTACATACGGTGAGAACCCTGATTTTTGTGTGATAAACTTACTGCAGCCCAACGTTCCTCTACAAGCAGACTCTGGTGCACCCATGTCGCCCCTTTGTCTCACACAAAGAACACATTTATGCCCTGCTTATTTTGTTTAATTCACCACACAAATACCAAGATTTTATAGGTGCAGTCATAGCCTTGATGTGCAGCAATGAAGGAAAAAAAGCCTATTTAACAGGGCTGAGATACAGTTTTTAAGGATGGAGTCCTCGTGCTTCCTCCAGAGTGGTGGAAGATTTTTTGGGATTATTTTTAAGGAAGTGTTCGATACTTGAAGAATTGACTGGACTGTGATTTTGAGGGTACAATCTGATTAGTTGGTGTAATCGTATTAAACAATAGATTCAGCTCCTATCTGAGTGAGCACTAGCCGTTGGTTTATTTTTCAATTATACCCTCACTTAGCTAAACTTCAGCAGACACAAAACGAGCTTGTTTAACCTTTCCTTGCAAAACCATTGTCCATTGGCTCAGCACCCACCTTCTTTCTGATTTATATACGACTGAAATATTGTATATACATGCTCCCTATCTTTTATTCAACTTCGCCAGACTATTACTTTGCTATATTCATGCTCTAAAAAACCCAAATATCATCTGTTGATAAAATACTTTACTCAGCAGGCCAGGCAGCATCTCTGGAGAGAAGGAATGGGTGACGTTTCAGGTGGAGACCCTTCTTCAGACTCGCATCCTTTTGCCACATTTGCCAGATCTTTGCACAGCCACGACCTATTTTTGTGGTGTCCGTTTGTCCTCTTTCATCGAGAAAATTGAAGTCACCATACTTCAGTCGGTTAACTTCATACAAGACAAATTGTAAAAAACCGAGACTATGGTACTGATCCCACTGACACATCAATCGAACAAATGGGTCGTTTATGCACAATTTTCCAGTTAGTACATCAATTATCTATCCAATAAATATATATCCACCTACACCAAATTCTATTTTCAACAATTTTTGATGTAAAACTTATCAAAAAGGTCCCCAAATAAAGTAGACTTGCTCCACTTTATCCACAGCACATAATTCAAATAACTTTTTGTGCAAGAAACAAAGTGCTGTGGGAACTCAGCAGGTAAAACAGAATCTATGGAGGAAATAGACTAATGATATTTTGGGTGAGGACCATTTGAAGAAAGGTCCCTCAAAGGATCCCATCCCAAAATATCCATTCCCTGACCCGCTGAGTTCCTCAGCACTTTATTTTTTGACCAAGATCCCAGCATCTGGAGATTCTTGCAACGTCAGGATTTTCATGTTGTTACACAAATTAAACTCAAAATTCAATTTTGCAAGATCTAGTAATATTATGCAAATTATTTAATATCCAGAAGCTGCACAAATTGAAGAATTTATACATTCTTCATACATAAAACCTCAAATATCCACACAATTGTTTGATACTCCTAACTAGGAGTTATCTCCAGACATAATATCTCCAGACATATATACTGATGCACGATTTATATCCATGCCTCTTCAAGCATCTTTGAATGAAATCATGATTGATTTATAATCTTAATAACAATTACTATGTCGAAACTTTAACTTCAATTCCTCATTCTTGGTCAAGTTTCTGACAAAGGATCTCACTAAAAATACTGGCCGAGTAATAGCTGTCACCTGGTGAAAAGTTCCACACTATAGTACATCAGTCACCCCCTGGGTGTAGAAGTGACTTCAAGCTTGCGAGCTCCTTCGCACCACTTGGCAATCACTTTGCTCTTCCCTCCCCTAGGTGGGTGTTTTTATGTTTATACTTTCAGACTGTGACATGCATTGACTATGGTTTTACCAGCAGCATCCCTGCCTCTGCTGTTCGCACAGAGAGGGGTGCTCCCCCGGCATCACCAGCTCCTCCCGAGAGCACAAAGTGCCGGAGAATCAGCGGCTCAGCTTGTGTCCATCACCTCCTCCTTACCTCATACGACCAGGCGCATTGAACGCCGGCGACTCTGCGAACACAGCGGCCGAGCTCCAGGTCCTCATGTGTGGTGTACATCTCCCGCAGACACTGGCCGATGTGAGGCAGCACCCGGCGCAGCAGCTCACGGCTCAGCACCACGCCCGGGCCACCCATGCAGAAGTTCTCGCCCGGCTCCAGCGCTAGCTTGCCCATCTCCTCGGGCGCGCCGAGGCCGGTCTGGCCCAGGTACAGCGGCTGGCTGCTGTTGAGGCCCCGTAGGAAGCGCTCCAGCCTCTCGCCGCGGATGTATGTGTCGTCGTCGGCCCGCACGAACCACTCGAAGTGCTGCAGGTGCCGCTCGCCCATGTACTTGAGCATCAGGAAGGACTTCTTCTGCGGCGGGTAGGTGTCGTCCACGCCGGGCAGGGCGACGAGCGGCAGCGGCAGGCTGAGGTCTGAGCCCTCGCTGGAGAAGAACTCGACGCGGCCGGGGATGTGTCGGGCCCAGGTGCCGTAGGCCGCCAGCGCCCGGCTCCTCAGGTACTTCTTGGCGCTCATCACCCCCACGTACATGAAGCGGGAGGCGGCGGGCCGCTCATCCTCCTCCCCGCCTGCAGACCCCGCTAACTGCCCGCACCCGGCCCTCTCCCGCTGGCGCACCGCCCGCCCCGGCATTGTGGCCCGGGGCAGCACCAACCAGGAGGCGAGGCCGAAGCCGAGCACTAGGCCCAACAACACGCTGAGCCAGGAGCGCCGACAGCGCGGCGCCATCCCCGCCCGGGCGCGGCCGCTTCGCTAGTCGGGCTGTGGGTACCCGAGGCCGGGGCGATCACCCCGCCGTTTAGTGGGGCCGGTTGGCGGAGGCCGGGGACCCGCGGTGCCGCCACTGCCGCTCCTCCATGTCCCCACTGCCCCACCGCCGTGCCGTGCTGTGCCCGGTCCTAGTGCCCCACCGCCGTGCCCTGCCCGGTCCTAGTGCCCCACCGCCGTGCCGTGCCCTGCCCAGTCTTAGTGCCCCCACCTCTCTCCCACTACTTTCCCTGCTGTCGACCCGCGCCTTTAACCCGCCCGCCACGAGCCACTCATTGGCTGCTCTGTCTAGCCACGCCCCTTAAAGGCGCATTGCCGCCGGCGCCTGGGGATTTATATCCCGCCGACAGACACAGAGTGCTGGAGTAACTCTATAATCTTTGTAACACAGCTGGTCAGGCACATCTGTGAAAAACATGGATAAATGACGTTTCGGGTCGAGAACCTTCTTTTTTTTGCCGACTTCTACCCGCATTTAAACTCCTAGCAATTCCCCCACCCTAACCAACTTGTCCGCAGTCAGTCACACTACTGACTATTACACCATTCTAGAGAAGGCAAGAAACGTTTTTATGTATATATACTTTATTCTGAATAAAGTTTATTTTTGAAAATGAAAGTTACCGTGCTGTTCCGAGACATCGAGGGCTTCTTGAAGACCATCATTTCAGTGAAGGCCACTCGTTAGTCTGCCCGAAACCCGCTGGTCTTCCATGACGGTGAGCGCATGTTGCCAGTCTAGGCTGCAGAGGTATGTGCCGAGGACACACTGCAGATGGGTACAACGAATACAGACTGTGTGCAAGCACCACAACACTACCGGGCAGAGCAGAGCAGAGCAGGGTTCGGAGGGGGATCTCTTCAAACAGTGGAAGAGATATCACCACTGGGAGCAAAATGAGCGGCAAAGGTGTTTGCCAGCACTTTGTATTTTATTTAAAGAAAGATGTGAATATTACTGAGTGCAACACTATAGAATGTATGAACACTAAATATGTATTGAAGAATTTTGCAGTTTTTGTTTTATATATTTTTTATTCTTAATAAAGTTCATTTTTGAAATTAAAAGAACTAGCCACACTGTTCCCTGGTACCCACTATGAGTCAGATATCAAATGCTACTGGAAGACAATCAAGTCGGTGAACTCCACGGCCCGCTCAAACCTTATTCCAAAACAGCACGATGTCCATAGAGGAATGTTCCCGACTGCAGGAGGATGTGCTGAACCTTGGTTTAGGTTTTATTATTATCACGTGTACCAGTGAAAAGCCTTGTTTTGCATACTATCCAATCAGATCAGATAATACAATCATAAATACGATCAAATCAAACTGGAATATACTGCATGAAGATTATGTACCATAATTTGTGACATTACAGTGACCACCTTCAGAGCATTTATTCAGCTGTGAAGAGCTTCAGGATGTCCTGTTGAAAAAAGCGCCTGCATTTACATAGTAGCAATTGGCCTCCTTTCTGAGAACCTCAAGGTGTGTGACTGCCAAAGTACTTAAAGATGGTGAAATGCAATGTGGAAACAGGCCCTTTGCCCAACCAACCACCCACCCATTAACACTAGAACATAGAATAGAAACATAGAAAAATAGGTGCAGGAGTAGGCCATTCGGCCCTTCGAGCCTGCACCGCCATTCAATATGATCATGGCTGATCATCCAACTTAGTATCCTAAACCTGCCTTCTCTCCATACCCCCTGATCCCTTTAGCCACAAGGGCCACATCTAACTCCCTCTTAAATATAGCCAATGAACTGGCCTCAACTACCTTCTGTGGCAGAGAATTCCACAGATTCACCACTCTCTGTGTGAAAAATGTTTTTCTCATCTCGGTCCTAAAAGATTTCCCCCCTATCCTTAAACTGAACTAATCGGGGGCCGCCAAGGAAAAGAGAGGGGGTAGGGGAAGATGATGAATGGACCAACTATATTTCAGGGTACTTTGTAGCATTGTCAGCACATTGTGGTGAATCTTATACTGTGTATGCAAAAAACTATTTCATTGTACCTTCACGGTATGTGACAATAAAGTGTATATCTATCTAGAACTAATTTAATCCAATTCTCTCCAAACTACTCCATTAAGTATTTTTGAGGTACAATCAGTCTTGTAAAGTTAAATCAAAGTTATAAAAGTTTTATAACAAACGTTTGATCATGCTTGTCGGTATTAAAACCCAATAGATTCCCCTTTGGCTTAAATCAGTGCATCTTGGCTGGAGATTTTGCCCAATAACTTGCTTCATAGGTTTACAAGAATGATTCCAGGAATGAGTGGGTTAGCATATGATGAGCGTTTGACAGCACTGGGCCTCCACTCACTGGAGTTTAGAAGGTTGAGTGGGAACATCATTGAAACGTATAGAATGGTGAAAGCCATAGATATGGAAATGGAGTGGATATGGAAAGGATGTTTCCACTGGTGGGAGATTCTAGGACCAGAGGTTATAGCCTCAGAATTAAATGGCACTGTTTTAGAAAGGTGGTGAGGAAGAACTTTGTTTGTCAGAGGGTAGTTAATTTGTGGAAGGCCAAGTCAGTAGATATTTTTAAATCAGAGATACATTGAATCTTGATTAGAGCAGGTGTCAAGGGTTATGGGGAGAAGGCAGGAAAATGGAATTAGGAGGCAGAGATCAGACATGATTGAATAGTGGAGTAGAATCAATGGCTGAATGGCCTAATTCTACTCCTAGAACTTGTGAAAACCCCAGGATCTCCTTTGGAAGTTAAACCCATCAAACCTCTGCATTTAATCTAGGGATTTGAACTCCATCAGAAAAGAGGCACATGCATAGGGCAAAGTGCAACAAAGGTTGACTAGACTGATTCCTGGGATGGTGGGACTGCCCTGTGAAGAGACAGTCAATAATGTATATATTTATTCAAGTTAATGTTTGGGATCTGATTGAAAATTAGAATTTTGACATGGTTTGACTGGCTGCAAAGAGCATATTTCCCGACTTGGAAATCTGAAATAACGTTTCAGCTATCCATGTCCTCCAAAGATGCTGTCTGACCCACTGAGTTACTCCAGCATTTTGTATAGTATTCTGTACTATTCACATTTGCCTCCAGTGCTCTCACAGGTAAAGAGCAACCAATTTGTCCTCTCACACCCCACATTTTGCTGCACGGTGACCCCAACATGACAGGCCATCGACCTGAAATATTAACCGTGTCTTTCTCCTGACCTGTTAGGTATTTCTAACATATTCTGGTTTTACCTTAAATATTCCTGAAGGGGATTTTGCAGCAAAGGGGTAGGTCTCATCCTCTGGTGGCAGACAACTATAAAAAGTCCAATGGCCAAGAACAAGATATAACTCACGTGGAGGTGATTGTCGTGTGCATGCCCGAGCCAAATCAAAATACAAATAAGTAGGTAGGAAATTGAATAGGTTAGAATGCAACTTCCATTCAACTTTGCTTCTGGAGTTACAGAAAAACAAATGAAGGGTTAAAACATTGTGGCTCGTTCAAGCTGAATGTTGTCTATTTAGTGGATTTACTTCCACTAATAAGATCTCAGATGTGACCTTAGTACAGCTAATTTATGATCTCACAAATTGTTTGAAATTGGGAGGTTTGATTTGATCAGCAGTATTCACGGATCTGTGTGTGCTTTATTGATATTTATTTTTTACCTTGCAGGACACAGTGATATTGGTTCAACTTCACGTAATTTGCTAAAACATTTTTCTTTGTTGTGCCTTTGGCTCAGATATTTTTACTCTGAAGTTGGCAAACTCTTTCTTCACTGAAAACCATGCAAATGTCAAGGCCTGTTTCAGTGAATAATAACATGAATCAGCTGTAGGCTCCTTGAATCATGGCTGATCTAATCTTGACCTTAATGTCACTTTTCTTCTCGCCCCCCCCAGACCTCTTATAGTTAATGCCACATGACCTGAAGTAGTGTTTCAGTATATGTTAGGGAGGAACTGGGAAACATGACATAAAGGCAAAAGAAAAATCACAAGAGCTGATGTACAGATAAAGGAGAACGGGCGCAACATATATAATCAATAATACAATGGATTAATAATCAGTAATATTGGGTAATCATCCCGGCATATCAGCAGAGGCCCAAGTATTAACATTACGATTAATGCCCCACAGCGCCGGAGACCCGGGTTCGATCCAGGTCTCGGGTGCTGTCTGTGTGGAGTTTGCACGTTTTCCCTGTGACCTCGTGGGTTTCCTGGGGGTGCTCCGGTTTCCTCCCACATCCCAAAGACGTGCGGGTTTGTAGGTTAATTTGCCCTGTGTAAATTGCCCCCTAGTGTGTAGGGAGTGGATAAGTGGGATAACAGAACCAGTGTGAATGGGTGATCGATGGTCTGCAGGGACTCGATGGGCCGAAGGGCCTGTTTCCGCACTGTATCTTTGAACTAATTATAATATTGATCAAATCAAGACTTACCTATCGGATTTGAACATGAACAATATTATCCCAAGGTTGCAGAGTATTTGAATGGCATTTACTGGATAATCCCTGAGGGTTATTCTTTGTAAAGTGAAGGGAAAAGTTCATCTCTACAAGTTTCATTTTCTGAAGTTAATTTGTAGTTTATATTTACCATTTTACCTTTGCTTATTTGGTCCCGCGATACAAGATTTACACTTAAAGATGAACAAAATATCAATTTAAAGACAGATATCAACTAATTTCCCCGATTGACTATGAATATCGATTTCTTTAACATCCCCTTTCTCTCCGTCCATCCCCCACCCGACTACTACCTGGTACTAGCTGCAAAGTCGCTTTGTTGGGTCTCATTGTGTGAGAAGGAACGACCTTAGAAGGGTCACGACCAGAAACGTCACCCATTCCTTCTCTCCAGAGACGCTGCCTGATCTATGTTGTTCACCAGGGCGAATTCGGCACAGAGACTAACGGTAGTGGTGCAACACTTCCGGGACTCTTGCAGTGAGGCTGCTCCATGGCCGGAGCTGCTGCGAGCGACTCACCATGCCCGGCAAACACTTGCCAGCCCCAGCTTCCCATCTGCATCTGCATCTGCCCCCGCCGCTGCTTCTGCTGCCATCCCTCCCTCAGCCCCGGCTCTCCAACACCCATGCAGCTGATATGAGTTTTGAAATTCTCGTTGATCACAGAATTTCTCACGACAGAGCGTGAGAAATTTGTGATCAGCGTGAGAATTCGTCGAAATGCGTGAGTCTCATGCTCAAATACCTGACTGATGAATGCAAGCATGCCACACCCCATCTATATTTCATGAGAAGAAAGATGGCATATGTTGCATTTTTCACTTGTAAATTTTGATCAAATTATAACCTGAGAAAATACCCTATGATTTTTATACAAGAAGCCTAATTATGCTATCCATCTGCAGCTGAAGGCTCAGCTGCTTTACAGTTGGTTGGTGTAGTTACAAGTTACCCTGTATGGCAATATTCTGCAAACATATCAAAATGAACGCAAAAATATATACTACAGATACTAGAAATCGGATACAAAAACAGGAAATCCTGGGAACACTCAGCAAGTTAGGCAAGTATCTGTGGAAAGCTAACATACTCATAACAATCCTGGTCTCACTCCTCCACATAGTCCCTTTGTCCTTTCCATTTACCCCTTTATTTTGCCTTTACAGCAATTAAAACCAACTTGTTTATTTTCCTCTTTCCAAGTTCTAATGAAGGGTCTTTGACTTGAAACATAACTCACTCTTTTCAGAGAATCTGTTGTGTTTTGATTTTGCTAGTTAGTGTAGCATCTTCAAGTACTCCAGTTAATGTAGCAACCAAGAATCCATCAACAGTGTATTTAAACAGTGCGTACTGAACATTTTAAACCATATTCAATTATTTATTCACATGTGTCCCTATGTGACCAGTCATATGTTCACAAACCATGAAATCATTTACCAATTGAGCCTATGCTAGTTCTTTAGTGTAAACCCAAATTAATCTTCGAATCCGATACCTCTCTTCAAATATTTATCCAATTTATCATGATTTCTGCAGCAAACACTCCCTGTGGGCCACTACGATAAAGCATTCTGTGACCTTATCTTTTTCAATGTGAACATATCATCACCAATTTACCACTATATTCTTCTTCGATCATCTTCAGCCTCTATTTTTACAACAAAATGAAAGAAACAACAAACTCTCAGTTTATCCTTTCAAAACATAATGTCATTCTGAAAACCACCAATCTGTTGGAGGGTGAATGTGGGTGGTTACAGTCTGGTGCACAGATACAGAAAGAAACATAACTAAGATATGAACTCAGATCTGCAGATTCCAACACATACTAATCCACACACACACATCTGAAGAAGGATCCCAACTCAAAATGCTGTCTATCCTTCCCTCCAGAAGCTACATGAGCCGCTGAGTTACTCTGTCCGGGCTGCATTGTGATGCAGGCAGTGGAAGGTGAAGGGGACGGTCTGCAAACTTACATTCCACACCCTCAGAAAACACTGTTGTTCCGTGGTGGGCTCGGGAGGTGGGACAAGGCAACCTCAGCATAGGGTAGTGGAGGGGTAGTTGCTGGTGGTGGCAGTCAGAGGTTGTGGTGTTGGTGGAGGTGGCTGCAGGAAGCCCGAGAGCAGCCGGGCAAAGATCATACCTTTCAGAAACTTGGAAGGTGCAAGATGGCGACTCTCTTCATGCCGTTCTAGGCGAGGTTCTGTGGTGCTGTTGTATGATATCACTTGCTGGACAGCATGCAGAACAAGCATTTCACGGTAGGTACACAAAATTGCTGGGGAAACTCAGCGGGTGCAGCAGCATCTATGGAGCGAAGGAAATAGGCGACGTTTCGGGCCGAAACCCTTCTTCAGACCACTTGGTCTGAAGAAGGATTCTTGGTTCAAGCATTTCACGGTATTTCTGCACATACCATTGAACATGGATCTAAAGTTCAAGAGTGTTTACTTGTCAAATGCACAGGATGTGATCCGGAAGAATTAATTTCTTACTCGCTGCAGCTTTACAGCCTGTCCCACTGAGTACATACACTATTTCAGCCTGTCCACTGAGTACATACACTATTTCAGCCTGTCCACTGAGTACATACACTATTTCAGCCCGTCCCCACTCACGCTGTCTGGCCTACTGAGTGTTCCAGCATGATACCGTTTTATTGTAGAAACGCACCCAGGTCAACGTGTAAATATACGCATGGATTCACACATTCTTACAAGCACACAAATCAAACAGAAACCTTCATTGCCACAGAAACACACTCAATAATGTACAGAAATACATACCGAAATTACTAGTGGCAAATTCAAACACATTCTTGGATCTTCAGAATCATGCATGCACAAAGATTAACACAAATATACGCATGTATTTCATGAATATTCAAAGACACCCATGGGTGGAGTCTTTACCGGTGCATGCATATGTACATATAAATATGCACACGCACACACACACACACACACACTCGAGTTTACAGGAATAAAAAGCCATGTACAAATTTCTACCTAAGCATGCAATAAATTCACAAAAGTTATAGATTTAACGAAACACCATGTCACAGTTTACAGAAATGTTCAGGTAGATAGAGATATTGATATGGATCTGCAGAAAGGTAAACATTCATCAATCTAAGGATGTACAGAATCTACGAATACACTCAAGAGTACTGAAACTCCAATTTGTGAAAGCTAACTGACAGATTTGTGGAAACTGGACAGCTCTCTCCAAAAATACACACAAATCTACAAAACTGGCATGCTCTGATCTTTATAACTCCTCACATATTAAACTGTTTGCACAAATCTGCAGACACACATAGAGAACCACTGAAGATTACATTCAGAATCGCACCTGCACACAAAAGTAGAGAAATACAGAAATATCCAGACAATTCTTCACAAGTACTTACCCACTAAAGCGAACAATAGACATCTACAGAATCACAACTACTCAAATGTCCATGTCAAACCTTCACCACACACAAAGATTTGCAGAAATATGTATACACAAGGATTAAAAGAAACAGAAACTTACACACAAATGTACAAACAGTCTCCCTTGGGCCCATCATAGAATCTATAGAAACGCACCCACAAAGACTGACAGAATTGGATACACAAATATGCAGAATGATACTCAAACTGAATAATAAAGAGGTACAACACAGGAACAGGCTCTACTGCCCAGCAAATCAGAGCCATCTATCATCCCCCTATCTACTCTGATCATACATGTGTCCACAAACATGTCAAGTTTCCTTCAAATCTAGAGTTACATGCTCACAGAAACACTAAAACTAAAGAACAACATCCCCATGTCCAAAAAGGTAAGCAATAAGCGAGTTTGGTATTCTAAAAACCGCAAGGATTCATGGGATTTGTCAAAGGTCTTTCACCATAAACAAAAGCGAACTAGCTGGCTGAAGAAACTGTATATAAATTCTCATCTTTATTCATAATTTATGTGTGAAAATATCTTTAATCTGAGGAACAGGGGTGCCGTGTGGTCACATTATAGGAAAGTGAATGTATTCCAGACTGGAACATAACGATGATAGTTTCTGAGTCAAACTATTCTGCTAATACGAATACAAATGAGCAATTAAATTCTCGATTCCAGAGAGACTCCCATAAATGGTCAACTCCTCACCCCCCCCCCCCCCAAACAAAAGGGTAGCGGGAGAGCGGGGTAACAGCAAGAGAGAGGGGGAAGATGCGAGTGAGAGACAGGGGAGATCGCTCACAGACCTGCGCCTCATCCGCAGCCAGGATCGAACCCGGGTCCTCGGCGCCGCAGGTGCTGTCGAGCCGCCGCAGGGTGTCCTGTCCCAGCGGCTCCAGGCCCACAGCCAGCGCGGAGAAGAAGCGCCAACTCCAGCCCAACCCAACTCCCGAGGAACCCGCTCGCCGAGGGGCCAGGGACCACCAGTGGCCAACCACACCCCCGCCCCCCCCCGCGCTGGCGAAGATTGAGGGGGGGATCTTATAGAAACTTACAAAATTCTTAAGGGGTTGGACAGGCTTGATGCCGGAAGATTATTCCCGATGTTGGGGAAGTCCAGAACAAGGGGTCACAGTTTAAGGATAAGGGGGAAATCTTTTAGGACCGAGATGAGAAAATCTTTTTTTACACAGAGTGGTGAATCTGTGGAATTCTCTGCCACAGAAGGTAGTTGAGGCCAGTTCATTGGCTATATTTAAGAGGGAATTAGATGTGGCTCTTGTGGCTAAAGGGATCAGGGGGTATGGAGAGAAGGAAGGTACAGGATACTGAGTTGGATGATCATCCATGATCATATTGAATGGCGGTACAGGCCCGAAGGGCCGAATGGCCTACTCCTGCACCTATTTTCTATGAGCACCAGCCTTCAATAGGGAAACACACAAAGCGCTGCAGCAATTTGGCTGCCTCTGCCTCGCCGGCTGCATGCCCGGCCCGACACCTCTGGCCACCCCCGGACAGTGACGAGACACTCGGGAGGGGACTGGAACTGCCCAGCAGCAACTCAACAGCGCCCACAGCGCCAGAGCTCCAGGCCCGACCCCGACCATGGACGAGCACGATCTCGCTCACTCACCAAAGCATAAAGCAATAAAAACGACAAAATAATCTTAGTTTTTAACAAAGGAACAATAAATACAACAAATTCGTAGTTTGAAAGCAGATTCTACCTAGAAGAATCAAACCTGGAAAAAAAGGAAGAAATGAAGGTGTATATGTACACAGCTCCACTGCTTTCCAGCAATGTTTATGCATAGTGACCTTTGACCCGGGCATGCGCAGTCGGAATACCGAACTCGCTTATTCTAGATACTTTTTAACGAAAGCACACATGCACAGATCATTGCACAGAAACAATTCTATAGAAATATCCACATGGATTGAAAGAAATGTGCACACTAGACTACAGAAATCCACACAAAACTGCAGAAACATGTGCAAGTGTTCATGGAATGATATTCACACATCTATAAATAGCTCTCTTATCTACAAAAAAATGGATTGTCTACAAAAATACATGTATCTGCACAAACTTCATTTTTACATAAGCATAAAGACATGCACAGGTAGATAGGACAATTAAAAAACAAACACATGCAGATATACGCACACAAATCAAGTTTTTTCTCAGGTATCCATAACCAGTGTAGAAAATATACTTAACATAACTACTAATTAAACATTTGGAATCTCAAACATAGTTAATGGTTTTAATCATCAGCTAAAACAAAATTAATGTATTTATGTTGGTATCAAAACCAAAGATTTAATAAGATGTTTTAATGACCCCACTACCCACGCCCATTTTCAGAGATCCTCACTGGCAATGCCATTTACAGGGATAACATCATTCATAGCTGTCAATTCATATAACGTTTCACTTGAGTAAACACTGCTCTTTACATTAAAAAGTGAATGATAAAATTTAGGTCTAACAGAAAATAACTAGCTGTAACAAATAAAATGATTGAAATTGACAAGCTAGGGAGCAGGGTAGACAGTGTCCAAAGATGGCCAGTGGCTCTGGTAACGCCACTGACCGCGCTCTAACCTCACGCTCCAGAAGAAGGCCCTCTGTGACCTGGTCTCCACAAACTCGAACCACTGCCGTCACCCGTCAGGGGATTAAAACCTGAAAGACCAACAGCAAAATACTGTGACATTTCAAAGAACATGGAGCAGTCAGAAAATCACACTTTGTGACATGGGGTATGGTAGTACATTGGGTACCTAAGTGGATGAGTGCCAGATATTTAGAAATGATCAATGTGCCACCATTGGCAGTGACACATTCAGTGAAAGAATAAAAAAAACTAAGTCTTACACCACAGATGTCTGTTTGTGCGTGTGGGTCTCTTTACTGGAGTTCTGAGATTACATATGAAGACAGGTACAATACAGGGAAACATCACTGCCATCCAAATCGCCCTCAGCTAGTGAATCTGTACTCCCCCAAGGTCAATATATATGGAAGTATTATTGCGAGCAGCAGGGTGACCACAAGGTGGTGAACAGAGTGTACATTATCTGATGCATCCACAGCAGGAGAACAGACCATGTTATCCACAGGAGGTGCAACCGCAAAAGGACCTACACCACCCAAGCAATGCTCTCATTTCACTCCAACATCGGGAAGGCATGGGAGTCGAAAACCGTGACCATCAGGTTAAACAATAGTTTCTTCCCAACAACCATCAGGCTCTTCAACTCTAACCAATGGACTATCTTTGGTTGCACAAAGGACTTGGACATTTTCTTTATTAATTGATTGAATTTGTCCATTATATATTATTTATATGTATTGTGTTACAGGCAATTAAACACTAGACCAAACTTTGGACCGCAGGGAGAATTGCTTTTGTAAAGAAGATAAATTGAATCCCAAGGCTTGCAACCTGCACTAACTTCCATAATTAGTGAAAGGCATCACACATGGAAGTTGGGAGGGAGGGGAGGTAAAGATGAGTGACCCCACAGGTAAGCTTCTGAGGATCAACTGATTTGGCTTTCCAAAGTACAACAGGGATTAAAGATTAACAAAATAAATAACTGGTATTTTAACTGCAGAAATGTATAGAGAATTAAAATACAAGGCTTCTTGGATTAAAGTTAGTCATACAGCACAGAAAAGGGCCCTTCTGCCCATCTTTACCACGCCGACCAAGATGCCTCCGCTACACTAGGCCCATCTGGTCATGTTTGGCCCATATCCCTTGAAGCCTTCCCTATCCATGTACATTCAAATGTATTTTAAATGTTGATATAGTACCTGCCTCAATTATCTCCTCTAGCTTGTTCCTAATACCCACCTCCCTATGTGAAAACGGTGCCAGTCAGTTTCCTATTAAATCTTTCCTCTCTCCCCTTAAACATATGCCCCCTGATCTTGATTCCCTAGTCTGGGCAAAAGAGTCTTTGCATTCTTTGTGCATCTGAGAAACTTAGTATTTAGCAGTTCTACTAAATGCACTATGATGTTGCTAGTACCTGTTAAACTACTGCAGGAGGCAGATAAATTGTGCTTCAATCAGTCATACCATAATCAAGGTGACCAGGTTATCAATTCAGGTCACAGATGAACTAAGGCCCGTTGAAGTGATAATGCTACTAATACACTGGAGCTATTAATCAACTCTGCCACAACTTAAGGCGGATATCCTGGCAATATTTGTTCGAAACAGAGAATAAAATGCAGGGTTAAAGTATTCAATGTCCATGTAAACATGGTTGCTGTTCCCCTGAACACTTGACTCCACACCAGTGAGTACTTGGTGATTAGGAGCACTCACCTCCTCTCAAGGGCTTCTTGTCAGATTTGGGTTTTGTTGCTCTTGGTGTGTTGGATTCTGGCTCCTGATATCAAACAATGATAAAACAACTAATTAGCCCTATTCGTCTCAAAAACATGAACATTATACATTAACGACATCTCAATTGTAAATAACTAAACATAACAAGATCATGTTACAGGATCCGTGATTGGTTTCTTCCGGGAGCTCTTTCCTTCTTGCAAATTTTCCCAGGCTTGGATTTTCTCCCTTCTTTTCTCTTTTTCAATCTGCATTAAAGAAAACAACAAGGTCAAATAGTCACCGCCCCAGAGCCGAATCTGCACAGCTTGAACCAATGAGTCTTATTCAGTCTTACAGTAACAAATTAGCCCAATGCTGCACACATCCACTTGTTCATTTACCATTGTTAGTTTACTTGTTAGCTCTTAATCTTAGTTTTCTTCTTCAAAAAATCTACATCAGAATCATCCAAATTAAATTACATCTTCCATGTTCCTAACATCTCAGCAATCCACTAAACAAATCCCATTCTCAGTTCTCCCTGCAGTTTGCTAAATTTCTGGGATGATACATTGTACAGAAGTTGTCCAGTCCAACACGCCTCCATTGACTTCCGACTAAACTCACAGCCCTTCATATTATTCCTTTTATACATGCTTGACTAAATGCCTTCCGAATCTATTCCCAGCCTTTGACAAAGTATATTTAAAATCACAATTTTTAAATCCTTGTTTTCCCCTGGCTTACAATTCCCACACCTGTGGAACACATAATGCGTGCATTTTCAGGCCGTGCTGCATGTACTGATGTTCAGATCTGTTTGCACGGGCTTTCATTTTACCATCAGGACCAAATGATTTGATGCGCCCTTACTTCTTTCTGTTTCTCTTTGTATTTCGCTGCTTGGGAATCCAGTTCTTGCTGCATGCGATGGCGAGCAGCATCCATTGCTTCCTGCCGCCTCACAATTAATGATGGTTCTGGACACAAGGAGAATACATTAATACATTTAAAGAAGCTCCAACCTTAAGCAAAATAGATTTTACCTTTAGGAATAGGCATAGGAATAGTTCATATCCGATATTATGAAATATAGATCAAATAATTCTTATGAATGCAGAACTAAGACAAACTTAATAAATTGACCAGAGAGAAGACTACATTTCTGTCCAAAGACAATGATTTACTGAGTTTTCTGTTACATCTAGAAGGTGGGTTGTCCACAATGTGAAACTAACAAACCACCATCAAATCACAATTGAAGTCCAATGGCATCAAAGTTCAAATGTAAAATTATTCCAAAAACTCTTAAAATATGATGAGAAAATATAGTAGAAATAATAAATTCTAAAAATATGCTCAACCTTCTCAAATGGCTGTCATGAACCCAGCTTGTAGGGATCAGTCTGAAGCGGGATCTATCCATGTTCCCCGTAGATGCTGCCTGACCAGCTGAGTTACTCCAGCACTGTGTGTCCTTTTGTGTGGATCAGTTATTGTATTGTATTGTATTGTATTGTATTTTTTAATGACCACACAGCCAGGCTGGTGGAATTTGTTCTCAGTACAGCTCGATACAGGTTCCAACATTTCATCAAACATTCAACTCGTAACGTAGATATACATACAAACAGACACATTTCATAATACATAAGGGCCATGCTTATTCGTATTTCCTCACCGTACGGAGTTTAAAAAGTTAATTGCGGTAGGAATGAAACTGTTTTTGAAACGGGTTGTTTTGGAGGCAATTGACCTGTAACGCCTCCCAGAGGGCAGTAGCTGAAAGGCATAGTGTGCAGGGTGAGTGGGGTCAGTGATGATCTTGCGGGCTTTGTGAAGTGTCCGTTTATGGTAGAGTGATTCAAGTGATGGAAGGGGTAAGCCAATAATTTTGGAAGCTCTGTTTATAATGCGTTGTAGTTTCTTCCGGGAGAGTGAGTCGAGGCTGCCGAACCAAACTGTGATAGATGAAGTGAGGATGCTTTCAATAATGGCTGTATAGAAGCAGAGCATCAGATGAGGCCTTACTCTGAACTTCCTAAGCTGCCGAAGATGGATTATCATAATGCAAACCCTCCAGTCCCAGAAACATCCTCATAAAACGACTTTGCACCCTACCAATCAACCTGTCTAATCAATGACAAAGCAAATAGAAGTTTGCAGAATGATAAAAAATATACGGTACAAGAAGCCATTCTGACCATCACATCAATGTCTACTTCGAGCTTCCAATACAAGGTCTGTAGCCCCTAATAAACAGATTCAAATCCAGAGCATGAAATAAACTTTAGTCAATCACAAGCCAATCCAGCCCAAGATTTGTGTAAAAATTAACTGCAGGTGCTGGTTTATACAGAAGATGGACACAGTGCTGGAGTAACTCAACGAGTCAGTCAGCATCTCAGAAGAAAAAGGTTGGTGGCGTTTCAGGTTGGGAGCCGTCTACAAACTATTTTTTTCCTGTCTGAAGAAGGTCCGGACCCCCGACCACCCATTCCTGCTCACGTCATCTATCCATGTTCTCCACAGATGCTGCCTGACCCGCTGAGTTACTCCAGCACTCTGTGAAACGTCACCTATCCATGTTCTCCACAGATGCTGCCTGACTCTCTGAGTTACTCCAGCACTCCGTGAAACGTCACCTATCCATGTTCTCCACAGATGCTGCCTGACCCGCTGAGTTACTCCAGCACTCTGAAACGTCACCTATCCATGTTCTCCACAGATGCTGCCTGACCCGCTGAGTTACTCCAGCCGAAGATTCCTTGCATTTTGAAATTCAATTCTAACTTGTAGATTACAAATGTATTAATTCAGTTTAGAATCTGGATAAAAGTTAAAAAGTGCCCGTTAAAGTAAAATATTGTAAAATTCTGTACCAAGTTCAGCCTCCGTGGCCTGTGGCTGCTGGCGGCTCTTCAATCGCATTATGGAACCAATTCTCTGAAGGACAAAGTAGCAAGCCACGCAGCTGAAGAAGATGTACCAGCCATATTCCGAAAGGATGTGGAGCAACTGTGTCACTGAAAGGGAAACAGAAACAAATGCTGACATTTTACCCACACATGAATATCGTCTAGACAGCTAAAACACCTCAGGTAGGTTGGCCTGATACAAAGAGTAGCTGGGGAACAAATTGGAGTTATGGAGTCATAGAGTGATACCGTGTGGAAACTGGCCCTTCGGCTCAACTTGCACACACCGGCCAAAATGTCCCAGCTACACTAGTCCCACTTGCCTGTGCCTGGCCCGTATCCCTCTGAACCCGTCCTATCCATGTACCTTTCTAACTGTTTCTTAAATGTTGGGATAGTCCCAGCCTCAACTACCTTCTCTGGCAGCTTGTTCCATACACCCACCACCCTTTGTGTGAAAAAGTTACCCCTCAGATTCTTATTAAATCTTTTCTTCTTCGCCTTGAACCTAAGCCCTCTATTCCCCTACTCTGGGCAAGAGATTCTGTGCATCTATCCGATCAATTCATCTCATGATTTTATACACCTCTATAAGATCACCCCTCATCGACTTGCGCTCCAAGGAATAGAGACCCAGCCTACTCAACCTCTCCCTATAGCTCACACCCTCTAGTCCTGGCAACATCCTTGTAAACTTTCTCTGAACCCTTTCCAGCTTGACAATATCTTTCTATAACGGTGCCCAGAACTGAGCACAATATTCTAAATGCGTTCTCACCAACGTCTTATACAATTGCAACATGACCTTTCCAACTTCTATACTCAATACTCTGACTGATGATGTCCCTGCCCAAACTTCACCAGGTGACCCCATGGGTATGGAATGAAAATAGGTTCAGTCTCTTACTGCGTACAGAGATTTCCATCTGTGGAAAGTATTCTGCCCTGCTTGTCTAGTTAGGTCAGAATGGAGTGTTCAGAAAACGTCTACAGATTTATGAGACAACTACAGGCCAATCAGTTTCTCAGTTGTGGGACAGCTTTTAATGACAATTATCAGAGAAAATATTAATAGGCACTTGGTAAAGGTTCATTTGATAAAGAGGACCCCGATATAATAATGAACAATCGTGTTTAACTGACCTGACTGAATGTTTTTTGGTGAGATAACAAAGGAAGCTTAAAGAATTGTGTAAGGTGTTGACCACATAAATTTTCAGAAGGCCCGTTAGCCCCATGGAATTACAGGATCTATCACAGCACGGTTAGGAAAGTCAGATGGAGTGTGGTGTAAAATGGCTATTTCTCAGATGTTGGCACCTCCAAGGAGTCAATGCTGGATCTTTTTTAAATATTTTAATGATTAAGGGGTTGTGTTACAGGGATAGGCTGGGACTTTTGTCTGAGGAGTATTGAAGGCTCAGGTGTGACCTAGTGGAATTGTACAAATTCATGAGGAGCATGGATAATGTAAACAGGGCCAAGGGAAATGGGACTGCAGGGACTCAGGACCTTACGGGACAACGCAACCCTATTCGGCCCTTCAAACCTGGGCTAGCCAAACACAGGATATAGCTTAATCCCATTTAGTTAACCAGTGCTACCGATGAAGCAACTTAAAGGTACTTATCCAGGAACTGCTTCAAAGTGGACACAAGAGACTGCAGATGCTTGAATCTGGAGCAAAAAAAGAAAACTTCTGGAGGCACAGCAAATTTCTTTCCCCCTGCGGATGCTGCTCAACCTACTGAATTTATCTAACGTCGCCTATTTCCTTCGCTCCATAGATGCTGCTGCACCCGCTGAGTTTCCCCAGCAATTTTGTGTACCTTCGATATTCCAGCATCTGCAGTTCCTTTTTGAATACTGAATTTATCTAGCAGTTTGCTTATTAATACTTAAATGCCGTGCTTCCATCAACTTCACAGGCAGTTGAGTAAAATAATTATTTCTCAATTCCCTCGAACTCTCCAACAATTATCTTCACCCTCAGTGACCAACAGGTTGACCGGCCCAAGGTTCCTCAGCCTGGTGCTTTCTCCCTTTTCAAACTACGGCACACCAGCAGTTTCCAGTTGGCTGACACCAACCTATCTGCGCCTTGAAAATACCACAAATCTGGTACAATTTCCTCCTGTGGTTCACTTAAGCATTTAAAATACACCTGAGCCACTCTGTAAAGTTGACAATCCTTTTAAATTATCCTTATTTAGCATTTCCAGTAGTGTCACCTTTTCCATATGTATAATATTTCTCCCATTAAAAGATGAAACACATTTGTTCAAAACTATAGGAATTAACGGGTCCGTTTCAGAATGGCCGGCAGTGACCAGTAGGGTGCCGCGAAACTTAAAGCTGGGACCCCAGTTATTTACAATATATTATCGATCTAGACGAAGGAATTAAATGTAACATCTCCATTTGTGAATGACACAAAGCTTGGTGGCAGCGTGAGCTGCAAGGAGGATACTATGAGGCTGCAGGGTGACTTGGATAAGTTGGATGACTGGGCAGATGCAGTATAACAATGTGAATAAATGTGAGGTTATCTACTTTGCTGGCAAGAGCAAGAATGCAGATTATTATCTGAATGGTAGACAAAAGTCTATGGTGTCAGATTAGGAAAAGGGGAAGTACAACGAGACCTGGGTGTCCTTGTACATCAGTCACTGAAAGTAAGCATGCAGGGTCAGCAGGCAGTAAAGAAAGCTAATGGCATGTTGGCCTTCAATTCAGAGGGGATTTGAATATAGGAACAAAAAGGTCCTACTGCAGTTGTACAGGGTCCTGGTGAGACCACACCTGGAGTATTGTGTGCAGTTTTTGGTCTCCTAATTTGAAGAAGGACATTCCTGCTATTGAGGGAGTGCAGTTTAGGTTCACTAGATTAATTCCCGGGATGACGGGACAGGGATATACGATATGATAGAACTTTATTTATCCCAGGAGGGAAATTGATCGAAAGAATGAAATAAATTATGATAAAAGAATGGATTGAATAGGCTTATATTCACTGGAATTTTGAAGGATGAGAAGGGATATTATAGAAATATGTAAAATTATTAAGGGATTATACAGGTTAGATGCAGGAAAAATGTTCCCGATGTTGGAGGAGTCCAGATCCAGGGGTCATAGTTTACAAATAAGGGTTTAGGACTGAGATGAGGAAAGACCTTTTCACCCAGAGTTGTGAATCGGTGGAATTCTCTGCCACAGAAGGCAGTGGAGGCCAATTCACTGGATGTATTCAAGAGAGTTGGATATTGCTCTTAGGGAAACAGAATCAAAGGATATGGAGAGAAAGCAGAATCTACTGATTCTGGATGATCAGCCATGATCACAATGAATGGTGGTGCTGGCTCAAAGGGCCGAATGGCCTACTCCTGCACCTATTTTCTATGTTTCCAAAACTGCAGATGCTGAAGATATACAAATTGTGCACAAACTCAGCAGGTGTAGCCGGGCAGGCAAGACTCACATTAACAACTCATTACACAGACCATGAAACCTAATGTGGTAGTAATTACTACTAGTAAGCCATTTTCACTCATTGTATCACATTTGTTCTACCCATCTCTCCCTGACCTCCCCTCCTACTGAAAATCAGTGTGTATTTTCCCTTTCCAGTCCAGACCCAAAATGTTGATGGTTTCTCTTCTCACAGATGCTGCCAGAACTGCTGAATTTTTAGAAATATTTTCTGTTTTTGTTCAAATCTGTACATTAAGCACCTTCAGATTTACCTTGATTTTACTAGTAATTATTTTTGATGCAGCTTTTTTGCTGTCCTGATTTCCTTGTTAATTGCATCCCTGCACCTGCTTTATTCCTTCAAGCTATGATACAGAAGGAAGCCAAATAGTCTATATTGGTTCATAGTTAAACATTCTAAGGCAATTTAGATTTTTGGTTCACAGAGTAAAAGGATAAGAATGCAAATGAAACGAGGTAAGGGGGAAATTCAAAGAAAATGGTTTTAGCTCAAAATTTCTCACTGCAACTCCCCCTCCGGCACCAATCTCCTCCTCCCTCCCCAATCTCTCCTCTCCTCTCCACCACCCCCTCCCCCTCTCAGACTGGAGCCCAGCTCTCCCCGCACTCACCCTCTCTCTCTCTCTCCCACCCACGCACCTGCCACCACTCCGTCTCCCCCTATCTCTCTCTCCCCTCTTTCCCTACTCTACCAGTCTCCCCATCCCCCAAACTGTACCCCCTCCACCACCTGCCATTACCGCCGGCCCCTCGGCCTCCCCCACTGTACACCAGCGTACCCCCCCGTACACGTGTACCCCACACTGTACACCAGTGTACCCCACGCTATACCCCACACTGTACACCAGTCTACACTATACACCACTCTCTACCCCACGCTGTACACCAGTCTACACTATACACCACTCTCTACCCCACGCTGTACACCAGTCTACACTATACACCACTCTCTACCCCACACTGTACACCAGTCTACACTACACCACTCTCTACCCCACACTGTACACCAGTCTACACTATACACCACTCTCTACCCCACGCTGTACACCAGTCTACACTATATACACCGTACCCCACACTCTCACCCCACACTGTACCCACACTATACACCAGTGTACCCCACATTATACACCACTCTACACTATACACACTCTATACCACTATCGACCCCACACTGAACCCCAGTGTACCCCACACTCTACACCACTATGCACCAGTCGACACTATATATACACACACACACACACACTCTATACCACTATCTACCCCACATTGTTCCCCCACACGTCTACACTATCTACCCTACACTGTACACCACTCTACACTATATACACACTATCTACCCCACACGTCTACACTATATATATACACTATCTACCCCACACTACACACTATATATACTATCTACCCCACACTATATACACACTATATATACACTATATACACACTATATATACACTATCTACCGCACACTACACATACACTATATTTACACTATATATACACTATATATACACTATATACACACTATATACACACTATCTACCCCACACTACATACACACTATATACACACTATATACACTATCTATACACTATATACACACTATATATACACTATCTACCCCACACTACATACACACTATATACACACTATATACACACTATATATACACTATCTACCCCACACTACACACTATATATACACTATACACTATATACACACTATATATACACTATCTATACACTATCTATACACTATATATACACTATATATACACTATCTACACACTATCTACACACTATCTACCCCACACTACACACTATATATACACTATCTACACACTATATATACACTATCTACCCCACACTATACACTATATATACACTATATATACACTATATACACACTATATATACACTATATATCAGATTCAGATTCAATTTTAATTGTCATTGTCAGTGTACAGTACAGAGACAACGAAATGCATTTAGCATCTCCCTGGAAGAGCGACATAGCAACTGATTTGAATAAATAATAATAATGTGATAATAAGTGTCCGGGGGGTGGGGGGTGATTGGCAGTCACCGAGGTACGTTGTTGAGTAGAGTGACAGCCGCCGGGAAGAAGCTGTTCCTGGACCTGCTGGTCCGGCAACGGAGAGACCTGTAGCGCCTCCCGGATGGTAGGAGGGTAAACAGTCCATGGTTGGGGTGAGAGCAGTCCTTGGCGATGCTGAGCGCCCTCCGCAGACAACGCTTGCTTTGGACAGACTCAATGGAGGGGAGCGAGGAACCGGTGATGCGTTGGGCAGTTTTCACCACCCTCTGCAATGCTTTCCGGTCGGAGACAGAGCAGTTGCCGCAACATACTGTGATGCAGTTGGTAAGGTTGGTAACACTATAGATATACACTATCTACCCCACACTATACACTATATATACACTATATACACTATATATACACTATATATACACTATAGACCACACACTGAACCACCTGCTGTCACCGCCGGCCCCTCGCGCTCCTCCATCGTTTCACTTCCGACTGAACCGTTGATCACGTGACATCCGGGACCGCTCGACCAATCAGAGCAGCGACTGACGTGGCAAATCAGGACCTGCATCCGTGTTTAAAAGGGTAACGCCGCCGGCGCCGGTGCGGTGGGGCCCACAGCAGGAGCTAAAGGCTGTTGATGGGGGTTTCGGCCCGAAACGTTGCCTATTTCCTTCGCTCCATAGATGCTGCTGCACCCGCTGAGTTTCTCCAGCTTTTTTGTGTACCTGTTGATGGAACATCTGGCTCTGGCTACTGGGCATAAGGGCTGCCTGCACTCACAGCCCCATCGGCCTGAGGAAGCAGACGGTACAGCCATAGGTTTACATAGACATAGAAACATAGAAATTAGGTGCAGGAGTAGGCCATTCGGCCCTTCGAGCCTGCACCGCCATTCAATATGATCATGGCTGATCATCCAACTCAGTATCCCGTACCTGCCTTCTCTCCATACCCTCTGATCCCCTTAGCCACAAGGGCCACATCTAACTCCCTCTTAAATATAGCCAATGAACTGGCCTCGACTACCCTCTGTGGCAGGGAGTTCCAGAGATTCACCACTCTCTGTGTGAAAAAAGTTCTTCTCATCTCGGTTTTAAAGGATTTCCCCCTTATCCTTAAGCTGTGACCCCTTGTCCTGGACTTCCCCAACATCGGGAGCAATCTTCCTGCATCTAGCCTGTCCAACCCCTTAAGAATTTTGTAAGTTTCTATAAGATCCCCTCTCAATCTCCTAAATTCTAGAGAGTATAAACCAAGTCTATCCAGTCTTTCTTCATAAGACAGTCCTGACATCCCAGGAATCAGTCTGGTGAACCTTCTCTGCACTCCCTCTATGGCAATAATGTCCTTCCTCAGATTTGGAGACCAAAACTGTACGCAATACTCCAGGTGTGGTCTCACCAAGACCCTGTACAACTGCAGTAGAACCTCCCTGCTCCTATACTCAAATCCTTTTGCTATGAAAGCTAACATACCATTCGCTTTCTTCACTGCCTGCTGCACCTGCATGCCCACTTTCAATGACTGGTGTACCACGACACCCAGGTCTCGCTGCATCTCCCCTTTTCCTAGTCGGCCACCATTTAGATAATAGTCTGCTTTCCTGTTTTTGCCACCAAAATGGATAACCTCACATTTATCCACATTATACTGCATCTGCCAAACATTTGCCCACTCACCCAGCCTATCCAAGTCACCTTGCAGTCTCCTAGCATCCTCCTCACAGCTAACACTGCCCCCCAGCTTCGTGTCATCCGCAAACTTGGAGATATTGCCTTCAATTCCCTCATCCAGATCATTAATATACATTGTAAATAGCTGGGGTCCCAGCACTGAGCCTTGCGGTACCCCACTAGTCACTGCCTGCCATTGTGAAAAGGACCCGTTTACTCCTACTCTTTGCTTCCTGTTTGCCAGCCAGTTCTCTATCCACATCAATACTGAACCCCCAATGCCGTGTGCTTTAAGTTTGTAAACTAATCTCTTATGTGGGACCTTGTCGAAAGCCTTCTGGAAGTCCAGATACACCACATCCACTGGTTCTCCCCTATCCACGTTACTAGTTACATCCTCGAAAAATTCTATAAGATTCGTCAGACATGATTTACCTTTTGTAAATCCATGCTGACTTTGTCCAATGATTTCACCACTTTCCAAATGTGCTGCTATCCCATCTTTAATAACTGACTCTAGCAGTTTCCCCACTACCGATGTTAAACTAACTGGTCTGTAATTCCCCGTTTTCTCTCTCCCTCCCTTCTTAAAAAGTGGGGTTACGTTTGCTACCCGCCAATCCTCAGGAACTACTCGAGAATCTAAAGAGTTTTGAAAGATTATTACTAATGCATCCACTATTTCTGGAGCTACTTCCTTAAGTACTCTGGGATGCAGCCTATCTGGCCCTGGGGATTTATCGGCCTTTAATCCATTTAATTTACCCAACACCACTTCCCGGCTAACCTGGATTTCACTCAATTCCTCCAACTCCTTTGACCCGCGGTCCCCTGCTATTTCCGGCAGATTATTTATGTCTTCCTTAGTGAAGACGGAACCAAAGTAGTTATTCAATTGGTCCGCCATATCCTTGTTCCCCATGATCAACTCACCCGTTTCTGACTGCAAGGGACCTACATTTGTTTTAACTAATCTCTTTCTTTTCACATATCTATAAAAACTTTTGCAGTCAGTTTTTATGTTCCCTGCCAGTTTTCTTTCATAATCTATTTTTCCTTTCCTAATTAAGCCCTTTGTCCTCCTCTGCTGGTCTCTGAATTTCTCCCAGTCCTCCGGTATGCTGCTTTTTCTGGCTAATTTGTACGCATCATCCTTCGCTTTGATACTATCCCTGATTTCCCTTGTTATCCACGGATGCACTACCTTCCCTGATTTATTCTTTTGCCAAACTGGGATGAACAATTTTTGTAGTTCATCCATGCAGTCTTTAAATGTCTTCCATTGCATATCCACCGTCAACCCTTTTAGAATTAATTGCCAGTCAATCTTGGCCAATTCATGTCTCATACCCTCAAAGTTACCTTTCTTTAAGTTCAGAACCATTGTTTCTGAATTAACAATGTCACTCTCCATCCTAATGAAGAACTCAACCATATTATGGTCACTCTTGCCCAAGGGGGCACGTACAACAAGACTGCTAACTAACCCTTCCTCATTACTCAATACCCAGTCTAAAATAGCCTGCTCTCTCGTTGGTTCCTCTACATGTTGATTTAGATAACTATCCCGCATACATTCCAAAAAATCCTCTTCCTCAGCACCCCTGCCAATTTGATTCACCCAATCTATATGTAGATTGAAGTCACCCATTATAACGGTTTTGCCTTTGTCGCACGCATTTCTAATTTCCTGTTTGATACCATCTCCAACTTCACTACTACTGTTAGGTGGCCTGTACACAACACCCACCAGCGTTTTCTGCCCCTTAGTGTTTCGCAGCTCTACCCATACCGATTCCACATCCTGCAAACTAATGTCCTTCCTTTCCATTGCGTTAATCTCCTCTCTAATCAGCAACGCTACCCCACCTCCTTTTCCTTTCTCTCTATCCCTCCTGAATATTGAATATCCCTGGATGTTCAGCTCCCAGCCTTGGTCACCCTGGGGCCATGTCTCCGTGATCCCAACTATATCATAGTCATTAATAGCTATCTGCACATTCAACTCATCCACCTTATTACGAATGCTCCTTGCATTGAGACACAAAGCCTTCAGGCTTGTTTTTACAACACTCTTACCCCTTATACAATTTTGTTGAAAAGTGGCCCTTTTTGATTTTTGCCCTGGATTTTCCGGCCTGCCTCTTTTACTTTTCACCTTGCTACCTATTGCTTCTACCCTCATTTTACACCCCTCTGTCTCTACGCTCACACATTTAAGAAACCCTTTCCCCTTAACTCCATCCTCCACTAGCCCATTCGACACCCCACCCCCCTTATTCAGTTTAAAACCACCCGTGTAGCAGTGGCAAACCTGCCTGCCAGAATGCTGGTCCCACGCCTGTTAAGATGCAATCCGTCCCTTTTGTACAGTTCCCCCTTACCCCAAAACAGACCCCAGTGATCTAAGAATCTAAATCCCTGCCCCGTGCACCAGTTCCTCAGCCACACGTTCAGGTCCCGTATCTCCCTGTTCCTGCTCTCGCCAGCACGAGGAACTGGAAGCAAACCGGAGATAACAACCCTGGAGGTCCTGCTTTTCAGCATTTTTCCGAGCTCTCCAAAGTCACGCTGCAGAATATTCATCCCCTTCTTTCCGACATCGTTTGTGCCGACATGCACTACCACTTCCGGATGTTCACCTTCGCCCTTGAGGATTTTCTGCACTCTGTCCGTGACATCCTGGATCCTGGCACCAGGAAGGCAGCACACCATCCTCGCATCCCGTCTGTTGCCGCAGAAACCCCTGTCCGTACCTCTCACAATGGAGTCTCCTACTACAATGGCGTTGCCTGCCTTAGGCCTTTTTGGTTTTGGCTCAACAGCCCTATTCGCATCACAAGCCAGTCCGCCGCCCAGTGTAAACACCTCTTCTGTCCCGACAGCTTCTAAGTGGGTGAACCTGTTCACAAGAGGTACAACCCCCGGGGACGTTGGCATTCCATGCTTCCCTCCCGTTCTCACTGTCTCCCACCTTCTCTCTTCCAGTACCTTAGGTGTAACAATCGTACTGTAGGACTTGTCAAGGAACGACTCCGTTTCTCGGACGAACCGGAGGTCATCCACTTGCTTCTCCAGTTCCCCAACACGGCCCTTCAGGAGCTCTACCTGGATGCACTTTTCGCATTTGTAGCAGCCAGAGGCAGTTTATGCTGCCCGTTTCGCACCACAGACTGTGCTGGATCATGTCTGATCCCCCTGGATTTTCACAGCAGGTGTTGCAGTATATTTGTGACTCCATCCTGACTCTATCCCAACTGAGATTCGGTTTCCTTTCCAAGTCCAATCCTCCTGTACAACTAATCACAGAATCATGCATGCCCATCATGTCTTTAGTTTAGAAATACAGCATGGAAACAGGCTGTTCTGTATTAGTTCTGTTCTAAAACTCACCTGCCAACATTCTTCCAGTTCTCTACCTCTTCTCTGTGTTCCTGTAATGTACACTGTACTCCAGCAACAAAACCAGTGTTAGTTTTAGCCGACCTTGCCGTTAAATTCTGTTCCAGCAGAAAATTGCAAAATGATATGCCTTAACTGTATTTGTTGTTACCTTCAAAGATCAGTGGACGTACTCTCTAAAACCTGTGATTTTCTACATTTCTCATTTATTTCTACATTTAGTTTTTAAGGAACTGCAGATGCTGAAAAATCGAAGGTAGACAAAAGTGCTGGAGAAACTCAGCGGGTGCGGCAGCATCTATGATGCGAAGGAAATAGGCAACGTTTCGGGCCGAAACCTGTCTGAAGTCTGAAGAGGGGTTTCGGCCCGAAACGTTGCCTATTTCCTTCGCTCCATAGATGCTGCTGCACCCGCTGAGTTTCTCCAGCACTTTTATCTACCTTCTATTTCTACATTTATCTTGCCCTTTGTCCCTCCTAAATGCATCGCCTCGCACTTCTGCAGCCAAAATTCTATTTGCTGTCACTCTGCCTATGAACAGCACTGACATATTTTTGAAATCTCATTCTTACTCTCAAGACTGTGTGGATCTGGATGTACTACTCTAGGTAGAACATCACTCAGCATTATGACAGTGGTGGACGTGCTAGTGGAGATGGAGAGTGGTCAATGTTGATACCTTCTTTACATACAGCTAAATCATTGACATAAACCACAAATATACCACACCTTGCAAAAAGCTTCGCGGAGCCTGATTGCAAACATTTCTCCAGGCTCTAACCTCTGCTTTTCAAGCAGCAATGGGCACACTGGAGTCAGTAGGAATCAAGGGGTAATCCCTCCATGGAATCATACATAGCACAAAGGAAAGCAGTTGTGATGGATGAAGGTCAATCATCTCAGCCACAGGCTTCTTGTTAGGAGTTCCTCTGGGTCGTGTCCTTCATCAATGAACTCGGTTCAGAAATGGGAATGTTCATTGATAATTGCACAATGTTCCACTCCAGCCGAGACTTCTCAGATAATGAAGCAATGTAATAATGGTTGGACTCAATGCGCCACAGGGCACCTTGTTACCTCGCTACCACTGATGTTAGATACACTGGCCTTCTCTGCCCTCTGTTGAAACTCAGGTTACATGCACACATTCTATGTTTACACAATTCATTGACAACCCGACTCCAGCGATTTTCAAATAGCACATCAGAGAGCGATGCCTTCAGAACAAAACACATCAACCTTCCTCCTTCCTAACAAAAGACTATTAGCCTGCTAATTTATTTCTCTCTCTCTCTCTCTCTCTCTGTGCAGAAACTGACTCTGACTTGCCGAGCTCCCTCAGCTTCCTTGACTTTTATTCCATGGTTAAGCTTTGGTGCCAATTACACTCTGCTCCTTGGCATTAGGCCCATCAAGGTACTCCTCACGATGAGAACAGAGCACGAAACTGGATAGAAGCTCTCATCCCTCCCCCACTGATGAGTTCCGAAGGGTTACTTATTAAAGAGACGGGGAAGGTGATGCCTTTATCTTCTTCCTGCGTCGACCTGAGGATCAAGGATGATTGGGTTCTGTGGGTTGCGAGGTGATTGGTGGGACCTGCACTCTCCCAGAGGGAACAGACAGGTGGTGCCTGATGGGATGAGTGGCAGGTCCTTTCCTTCCATTGTCCATCTGCTCCTGACACAGGATGTTCTCAATGCATCTTGAATGCTGCTCCTCCACTCCAACAGTTACTCTGCTCTGCATGGACCTTTCTTTCCACCTCCCATCCCAGGCTCTGTACCTATCAAAAGCCTCTCATCTCAAATACTTTGAGAAGGTGACCTACTAGAATCAGCAACCATCTCGCTTGACCTGAATATTTACATCTTTGTGAAAGTAAAAACTGACAATTACCTCAAAAAATGTTTATTATCAAAATCCTGACAAGCAAAACATATACAGCCTGAACATGATAATTGAAGTGAATGATACTTGGTTAGAGTGAAAACACAAACCAATATTTTCTGCAGTGAGGTCTGACTTGGACAATAAGTTGTTCCTGAGCAGTATTCCATTGGGTGATAACAGGACATTGCAGTTTCCAGGTGATCAGAGCCTGCCCATAGACAAAACCACACACAAGCACAATGCTCATCACTTCACTAAATTCAAGGTTCATCTCCAAAGCGGAGACCATCCAACAAAGAACTTTAACATAAACACATTAGGGAAGCATTAGTTGCCGTTGGTTACAGAATCCGCCTCCATATCTTCTTCCTCAACTTCATCTGTAGCGCCTGTAAAAACATAAATGTCTGACATCTTAAACTTGCTACTCTTTTTATTAAAAGATTAAAAGATTGGCAATTGTTAATAAAATAGTTTCACAAGGATGTTGAGGGTTGCTTTAACCAGTACTGTAACGGAGCTCAGTATTACATTATCAATTAGTAACAGTACCTGGGCTGCACAGTTCACTCAGATAGTGTTTACTACCAGTCAGCGTGTACTGACAGCATTCAAGGAGTGGAGAGATAATAATGTTTGTTGACATAATGGAAAAAGTCTGGCCTTGCTTTATAGAAAGGGGAGATCGACAGAGATCTGGGCAAATAAAAAAGGGACTAAACCAAACAAGTGTAGAATTGCAAAAAAATTATAACAGAGCCATTCAGCCATTATATTCATGCCAAATGAAAAAGAACTGCCAAACATAATCTCACTATCCTTGAAGAAGGGTTTCGGCCCGAAACGTTGCCTATTTCCTTCGCTCCATAGATTCTGCTGCACCCGCTGAGTTTCTCCAGCATTTTTGTGTACCATCTCACTATCCATCACTAGTTAGGCCTTTTCATGTACAATTCCAAGTTTTATTTAAAATGTGGGGTTTTGTCTCTATTCACCTTCCAGGCTCACACCCAGCTAAAAAGCTTTCACTTTTCAACAGATTCTAAATTGTCTGATTTTTTAGCCTTCTGCAAAAAGGTGTTCTCTAATTACAGTATCTAGATCCTTCATAATATTTTACACCCCAATTAAATCTTCCTGTCTCTTATGTTCTGATAGAAACAGCCTCTCCACTCAATAAAATGGGGGCTCAATCCATGTGAGCTCAGAAATGAACACACTGGACAAATTTTAATCTGATCAAAGATTGACACAAAATGCTGGAATAATTCAGCAGGTCAGGCAGCATTTCTGGAGAAAAGGAATAGATTATTTTTCGGGACAAGACCCTTCATCAGACAGAGTCAGGGAGGGGGACTCTGTAGGTTTGGTTTAATCTGATCAGTCTAGAAAAGGGAAAGCAGAGTTTTCTCTGATCTTACATACTCTGCTTGTTCCTTTTTGAATCTCGAGGGGGATAGGAAATATAGTAGCTCTGAAGAAGGGTCTCGATTCAAAAACGTCACCCATTCCTTCTCTCCAGAGTTGCCGCCTGTCCCGCCGAGTTACTCCAGTATTTTGTGTCTACCACAAGGAATATAGTTTTGTGAAGCAGAAGGACACGAAGTCTGCAACAAAACTGCTAAACGGATTATTGGCAGATTGGGCTTTGTGGAGAACAGGACTTTCCTTGCTTTGGACCATTTGATTTTATGTTCATGCTCTCAACTCACCAGTCTTCCTGTCTCTGCCTGGGATTTGCCCAGCCTGCAACATTCCTTTCAACTTCTCCACCTCAGCCAGGGTTGATGCATTGGCAATCGCATTCTGCAAATCAAACAGCAGCATAGCTTCAGAGATTGACACGTTCAAAAGTGCCCTTTTAACCAAGTGACCCTTCAGCCTTTCCACAGATCTGCTGTCTCTCCAGGTACTAAAGTACTCAGTTGGCCCAAAGTCTAGGAGATAATACACTAGCCATTCATGAGCAAAAAAGAATACACCTGCAGGCTTGCTCCATGTTCAATGCCAACCCACAATCTCTATCAACGCATCTGTTTGCTTTCCATGACCTGCCAGATATATTAGAAAATCAAGAGTCGAGATTTCCCAATGAACTGGAATTTACTAATAGTCAAAAAATGCAGTGTGAAAGCTGATAAACCCCAAGATTAAAGTGAATTATGTGCAGCATTTTGAAAGAGATGACTTCAGAGATGGTGGGTGTTATTCCATAGTTTTAAATATCCTGGAATTTTTCCGATGGATTGCAAGGTAGCCCAGTTTAATGAAGGCAGGAGAGAAAAAGGGGAATAATCAATCCATCAGGTTAATGTCAATGGAGTGGAAAATGTGAAATCTATAATCAATGATGCAATACTAGGATTGAGCAGAGTCAATATGGACTTACAAATGAATTATCCTAGAATGAAGATGCAACTTGTGAATAGACATGGTGCACCCAGTAATATGGTTTAATTGGAACTTCAGCGGGAACATAATGGTCAAAGCACTTGGAAGTGGAAGCAAGGGAGTGGCTTGGTTAGAGAACCTGTCATTGGATAGAAAGCAAAGAGTGGCAACAAAGAGGTCCTTCCTTCCGTCAGCAGGGGTGACTATTGGGGAACTTCTCGGATCAGTGGTTGGGCCAAAGCTGTTCACCATCTATCAACTAAGGGGACCGACCATACATCAGACTTGCAAGTCTGCGCAATCCGATTATTGCATCTGTGATTATAGACTAAAGTGGGTGAAGCAGAGTATTTGTTCAATATCAGACATTGGGTGGTGCTTCTACACGTCACCAAAGTCAAACACGCAGGAAGAGTGCAAACTTAAACGGGCTCCATTTATAAACAGAAGTGCTTGATTACAGGGTAAAGAACACCTAGATAATTGTGCAAGGCCTCAGTCAGACTGCACCGGGAGTATTGTGCACAGATCTAATCTTTTTACTTGAGAAATGATGGAAGTGCAACAATGCTTTGCTGGATTTGTTCAGGGGACGGTGAGTTTCCTGTACAGAGATTGAGTAGAGCAGAGCGCAGAGTGTGGGGGACTGAAGAATGAGGGGAGACCTCATGGAAACCTGCCAAACTAGGAAAGGCCTTGACAGGTCAGATGTTGTAAAGATGTTTTCTCTGACTGAGAAGTCTAGGAATGCAGAACATGTTGGAAATAAGGGGTAAGCAAATTAGGACCAAGATGAGAAAATAATTATTTACTCAGAAGATAAACCGTTGGAATCGTCTGCCCTGCCGCTCAACAATGAGCTCAATCATATCAGAAAGAGAAGTAGATTGGTCTTGAATCTCATGAATAGTGGAGCTGACTCAAAGGCCAGCCGACATCCTGCTGCTCCTTATTAAGTTCCTAAAACATTTGGCACAGAAACATACCGGCTCCATTGCCGCTTGTTTACCCCCCCCCACCCCCCCAACAATGTGTGAGAGGGAATTGAAATAAGAGAGGAGGGCGAATTGGACCCATCTGATATCATTCATCCTTCATCTGTTAAATCCCACTGCTCTGTATAATTGGGTGAAGTTATTCTGGGATATGGTGCAAATATAATCAACCAATGGAATTAAATGGCCCAAGTGAACAGATCACTCCTCCTGCCCTGAGACTTCACCTCCTCACAGAACAGTTCAACAGGACTACCTGCAATTAGCTTGATTCAGGTTGTGCATCTATGTCACCTCTGCTTTAGTTCTGTTTTTATTTCATTTCTGAAATCTTGCTCATGCATTGGCTTCAGCATTGTCAAACAAGCAATTCTCCAGATGCCAACCTAGCCCCTAAGATTCCTTTTGTTTCTTTGTCTGATTCCAGCATTTGCTCTTGCAGGGCCCAGTTAAACCTGTAGCGAGCGGGGTGTATCTGCTTACCTTAATAGCTTCAACTTCAGGTCCTGTAGGACCTGCTTTCTTCTTCTCCCCTGACAATCCTGCACCTGGTGTGAAACTTAAGGACACAGAGAATTTAGTCAATTAAGCTGCCACACAAGATCTTCTCTGGACCTTTAAAGCCACAATGTTTAAAAACCAGTGCAGTATCTGATCTTTTCATCAACTGATACATATTACAACTCTGCCCTGAACAGATCATTACTTGAAATAACTTCCCTCAGAAACACAAATGTGCTGGGAAGGCAGCACTTGCTGAAAAGATCAGCAATTTGGAAGCACTGTTGGTCTTGAATAAAGACATCTCTCTGGTTGATTCTTGCCCAATTGCAGTGTTTCTGAGGCAAGGCATCAAGCCAAGTGTAGTGTCTGTATCTTACGTCTTGGTTTTCTTGGTTATATCCTTGGCAAGCTGCGCCCCACGTTTGCCTTTAAACATCCGATCCGCTTCCTGACGTTCCTGTGACGATACATCACATTCAGTTACAAACAAACTGAACGACTCATCCCAGCCAGTCACATTCTGCCTACCCACATGTGTTATATGCTATAATAAATTAAAAAAATTGAGAGAACAAAAATAGCAGTAAAATAAAGATTTGATAGTAAAAATCCTGAAATGATCACTTCAGAAAACTATCGTACCGTAAGAGTGAAATGTATCCTATATCAGGTCCAAGGTAAAGAATCATCAGGCAATTTAAAAACAAAACATCCTGCATGGAAAATAGATGACAGTGGGTACTTTTGGAAGAAGCAGCTATTCAGTCACCCAAACAAAAGCAGCTTCACATTTCCACTTGTCAAAAGGTTTGACTCTGCGGCAGTTGGAGTTGGTTCCAATTGTGGGAGCGCTGTTGATGAGCTCGGTGAACAGAACAGTACGTACCTTGGAACTTCAATATCAGGTGTGGACTGCTAATGTTATCTGGACTCTCAACATGAACTGAACTGGTGGCAAGGGCTGATCATAGTTTAACACTGGCCTCTCACCCATAAACAATGGAGCAACACTAACGACAGTGACGCACTGAAGTTGAATAGAAATACAAGCAGAGCAAGATAGAAATCCTCCTGTGCATCTATACCATGTTAACAATGGTTATGTCACCATGCATATAATTCAGAGGGCTATGTAACTATTCAGAGGCATATCCAAGTCCTGACACATCAGCAGAGAAAGACAGACTTGGATTGTTTTCTCTGAAATGCCATTGGTGAGGTTCGTACAGTTTCAAGGTCCAAAAATCCCATTTAAGGACCAAAATCCAGCAAACATTGATGGTTTATCGGACACTCCTCGACCGCCCGCCCGCAGGCCCGGAGCTCCACCACTGGATTGGGCGCCACCTGCCCGACCACCACGATGCCGAGATGGCCACCACAACATCCAGTGCTTCTCCGCCTTCCCGGCTAAAGCCAGGCCCGGACCACCTCCTCTGATGATTTTGTGCACCTCTATAAGATCACCCTTTATCTTCCTGCGCTCCAAGCAATAGAATCCCAGCCTACGCAACCTCTCCCCATAGCTCAGACCCTCGAATCCTGGCAACATCCTCGTAAATCTCTGTACCTTTTCCAGCTTGATCTGAAACCAGGTGACCTAACATCCCTCAACACGTAGGAACAAGCATAAATCTGATTCAATAAGTGAGGAGAGCTTGCTGGAAGCAGCCCTAAACATACCACACAAAAGTTCAGGAACTACAAAATAAAAACTTCATTTCATTTAAAGGGATACCATATCATATTTCAGGATACAAAGCGAGACAGTACTAAAACTGGTACCTAGAGCGGCAGGTCCAAACCATACCTTCAGCTTGACCTTCTGGAAATCCAGAACTCTGATCTGTGGAGCTTTGTGGATCACATAGAGGCGGTAATGCTTCTTACTTGTGACAGGATTTCTCAGGAGGCTGCAAAATCAACGTTCATAATTCAAATGCATTTGACCAAACTGAAAATCTCGGTAAGAGTCTGAATGTCAGTGAATGGAAGAAAATGAGAAGATAAAGGGCAGGATGGAATAGAACAAGTTAATGGCTTGGCTCAGACAAGGTACACCATAGGATGGCTGGCAGGCTGCAGAAATAAAACTAGGAAGATGCACAAGGCAGGGTGCAGTAGGAAGTTTACATAACTTAATACTCATTATGCAAGTCACTACTGATGCCTGTGTTAAAACTGGTTGCTAACAGGTCATCAGAATTCTGCAGGTCTTGGTGATCCAAGCAGAATGTTGGCCAGACAAGTGCGAATGTAAGTGGTGTAACACTGCCACCTGCTGGCAGCAATCACAAGGCCACAAGAAAATGGAACAACCCATGTCCTCTTCCTCTTACAAAAGGCCATATCATTTATTAATTTCCAAAGCCAGCAATTTGTATATTACACTCAAGGTTTATCAGCATCTGACTGAAACTAAGTGGGGTTTAAAACAGCTGGAAACATATTCATACTTATGGGTGATCTTCTCCAGTCATATCAAGGATGAATTGAACACCCAACTCCAATTAAATACAAATAAACAAGCCACTACATTAAAGATGATTGTACCTTGGACAGAGAAGGCACAAGCAGTACTTACAAGTACTGCAACATATTCATGAACAGCAAATCAGAAACAGCTTCAAGATGCTCCCTTAAACATTTCAAAAATATTAGCAGCCAGTAAGACCTCATAAAGAGAAAACATGCAATCAGAAAATGGCCGTTATAGCTATAGTAAAACACACTGTCCCTCCAGAAGCAGAGTCTAGGGCCAGAGGGCACAGCCTCAGAATAAGAGGTTATACCTTTAGAAAGAAGAGGAGGAATTTCTTTAGCCTGAGGGTGAAACTGTGGCATTAGTTGGTAGAGACAGCTGTGGAAGCCAAGTCATTGGAGATTGATGGGTTATTGATTAGGAAGAGTGTCCATTACAGATAGGAGGGGGGAGAAGGGTTGAGGTGGAAAAATAGATCAGCCATGATCGAATGGCAAGGCAGACTTGATGGGCTGAATGGCCTCATTCTGTCTTATGACCACAAAAATAATAAGCCAATATCTTAATATTAATGAAGAGTAGTGAACATACCTCAGAAACCCAAGCGACTTGATGGTTGAAAGTGTATCCAGATCGCCCTACGGAGGAAGATGGAAGGCTAGCATGAACTCGGCCGGCCAAAGGAACGGCTATAGTATTTTTATTACAGGCCAAGGGAAATTGACAGCACACACCCAACCAAAGTTAAGCCAACTGAATAATTACAGGAACAGGACAAGACAACCATAGAGGCCCTGCCCTCGAGGATGATCTGTGAACTAACTCCAGTACTTGTCTAGGTTCTCGAAACCCATCCAATAATCTGCCAATACCAAGGGGTCTTTGGGAAGAAGGTGTGAAGGCTAGGTGGTGTACATTGTCCATGACTGCACAATTCCCACTGTGGGCTCACCAATGGATTGGCTGGTTACAACACGACTTTCTAGCCCCCTCCAAAAAAAATTCCACTGATCAGTTACATTCTTGCATCTATCCTTACTTTAAACTTTGATAATTCAATCTTTGACAATGACCACAAACTATTCTGAATCCAAGTAGCCTGCAGGAGGATGACCAATTACTTTTCTCCACAGATGCTGCCTAACCCGCTGAGTTACTCCAGCACTGTGTGAAACATCACTTGTCCATGTTCTCCAGTGATGTTGCCTGACCCGCTGAGTTACTCCAGCACTCTGTGAAACGTCACCTATCCATGTTCTCCACAGATGCTGCCTGACCCGCTGAGTTACTCCAGCACTCTGTGAAACGTCACCTATCCATGTTCTCCACAGATGCTGCCTGACCCGCTGAGTTACTCCAGCACTCTGTGAAACGTCACCTATCCATGTTCTCCACAGATGCTGCCTGAGCCGCTGTGTTACTTGGCAGTAGCTCTCAGGCTGCTAACGCACCTTACTCTTGTGCACCATGGAACATTTGGGTCACCACACAGCTCTACACAACAGCATTGCTATTTGGGAATGGAAATGAGAGGCTGGTCTCAGCATTCTACACAGGCTGGAAGGATAATTTGAGTCTTCTCACAGGTGCTGATAAAATCTACTGAGTGCTTGCAGAATTGTGAATTATTTATTATTAATCGTTTGATATTTCAGCATCCATGATATAATCCTGTTGACCCACACTTATTCTGATATTTATCTTTCACTGGGACCTGTGTCATTTGCTTTACATTATATGATAACTTGCTCCATATTTCCTTTTTTGCTGCTCGCACTGGTATTTAATCCTTTCAAACTTGTGCTTTCCCACGTTCTGCTACCTGCTATCATGCACTCAGCTTGTTATGCTTTCTGTGTCTGCTTGGGGCTTACTAATATTCGAGCTGACAAGTGACAATGCCACAACTGAACCGAGTGCCATAACACACATTAATAACCACAATTTTCACCATCAAAACATTTCAAGGGAAGTTTGAAATCACTGAACTCAGGGTAGATTGAGACTGGCTGCCCACGGCTAAAAACAACATTATTTACAGGTTCAAAAGTTTCTTCAACTCACCAGTTCCTGCAGATTGTTGTTGGTGAGGACCAATTCCCGCAGGTTCGGCAGCGCCTGTTCAAGGCCTTCACCGATGCGACTGAAACAAAATCATTTCACAGATTATTGAATCCTGCATAGGGATACTTACTGGTCATGACTTATGAACCACAAACAAATCATTGAACCAGACACGATCGAGTACAGAAAACGACTTCACTGCAGACACTGTCCAGGGTGACAATGCAATACAATGGTGCGTTAGTCTGACAGTTAAATTCAGAGTTGCCAGATTTGGCACAATTTCCAAAGGCCCGTGCGCATGGTCTTACAGAGCGGTGCCCAATCTAGGCGAGTCCCAGGCTGCTGCTGGGCCTCTAGCTGTCACCTTTGTCTTGATTTTCCCTCTCCTTGCCCGGCCACCCGTCTGTTCTGGGAACACCTCCTGCAGCCAACCTCGAGGGCGCGCATGGTACAACCCCCGGTCCACCAGCCTTGCTCCTCATGGCCGCCGTTGCCAGATCCCTCCTCTCGCTCGGTTCCCTGAGCTTTGGAGGACGAGCAGGGTCGGGGCATGACGGCTTTCCCCCCTCCTCTAGGCCACGGCCCACCGCCATCCTTCTGTAAAGTGGAACGGCAGCCAACAACTGCACCAGCATCTCTACTTCCTCCAATGACCATGTCTGTATGGCTCCAACTTCTGCAGGCACACCGTAGAATGCATCCGATTGGGTTGGCTGGCAACTGCTCTGCCCCAGACTACATGAAATTGCAGTGGTGGATCTGTCCCAGGAATCAGCTTCCCCACCTCCATCCACATATACGGCATGCTGCCTCGGGAAAGCAGCCAACATAATCAAGGACCACTCACAACATACGTTTTTATTTCTTCTTTCTCCTAGGCATAGAGTGATACAGTGTGGAAACAGGCCCTTCGGCCCAAATGGCCCGCACCAGCCAACATGTCCCATCTACACCCGTCCCATCTGCCAGGGTTTGGTCCAAATCCCTCCAAACCTGTCCTATTCATGTACCTGTCTGTTTCTTAAACGTTGGGATAGTCCCAGCCTCAACTACCTCTTCTGGCAGCTTGTTCCATACACCCACTATCCTTTGTGTGAAAATGTTACCCCTATTAATTATTTTCCCCTTCACCTTAAACCTATGTCCCCTGGTCCGCGATTCACCTACTCTGGGCAAGAGACTCTCTGCATCTACCCGATCTATTCCTCATGATTTTATACACCTCAATAAGATCACCCCTCATCCTCCTGTGCTCCAAAGAATAGAGTCCCGACCTATTCAACCTCTCCCTATAGCTCAGACCCTCTAGCCCTGGCAACATCCTTGTAAATCCTCTCTGTACCCTTTCCAGCTTGGCATCTTTCCTTTAAATTGGTGCCCATAACTGAACATAATCTTATACAACTGCAACAAGACCTCCAAACTTGTGTATTCAATACTCTGACTGATAAAGGCCAATGTGCCAAACATCTTTTTGACCTCCCGATGTGCCTGCAACTTCACCGTCAAGGAACCATGCACCTGCACGCCTAGATCCCCCTGCTCTACAACACTCCCCAGAGCCCTACCATTCACTGTGTAGGTCTGGCTCATGTTACCAAAATGCAACGCCTTACATTTCTCTGTATTAAATTCCATTCTTCCGCCCGCCTGGCCAATCGATCAATATCCTGTTGCAATTTTTCACAACCACCTTCACTATCTGCAAAACCACTTTTGTGTTATTCGAACCCGGGTCTACAGCACTGCAAGGCAGCAACTCGACCACTGCATCACCGTGCCGCCACTTTGCTCCTTAGTTCAGGAAACTCCTCCAGGGATACAATTATTCCCAACTACCTATACCTGTCCCATGCATCCTTCTTATTCTTGACCAATGCCTCAATTTCTCTCGTGAGCCAATTTCCTTACGTTTGCCTGCCTTGCCCTTCACTCTAATAGGGACGTGCATATTGTGAGCTTTTGTCAGAATCATGAAACATCAAAAACAGCTTCTTCCCCACTCCTGAACACACATTTCATATGCTATGGATGTATGGGAGTGGGCAGAGGAGTGGCAGATGGAATATAGTGCAGCAAAGTGTGGAGTCATGCATTTTAGTAGTAGGGAATCGGACGCGCAAAGGGACTTGGGAGTGCTGGTGCAGGATTCCCCAAAATTTAATCTGCTAGCATTTATTTCAAGGGGGCAAGAATACAAAAACAGGGACGTAATGCTGAGGCTTTATAAGGCGCTGGTCAGGCCGCATTTAGATGTGTTGTGAGCAATTTTAGGCAGAGTAGACTTGATCGGCCTAATGGCCTAATTCCGCTATCAGTTCAGTTCAGTTTTATTTGTCATATGTACGTCAACGGTACAATTAAATGTGTTTGACAATACAAGGGGACACCTCAGCAATGATATTACAAGGATAAAAAATAAGATTAAAAAAAAGATAAAAGTGGCATTGGTAGGTAAAAGACAATAATAAATAAAAAATAAAATAATCAACATATATGATGTGTTTATGGTTTCAGAAGCCTGATGGCCTGATGATAAAAAACTGTTCTTAAGTCTGGTGGTGCGTGCAGCCATGCGGCTGTGGGCAGAACAGTTCCCGTACCACAGTGATGCAGCCCGACAGCAGACTCTCGATGGTGCATCTGTAGAAGTTTGTGAGGATGCTGGCGTTCATGCCAAACTTCCTCAGTCTTCTCAGGAAAAAGAGCCGCTGGCAGGCTTTCTAAGTTATTGTGTCCGTGTGCAGTGACCAAGAGAGGTCTTCAGTGATGTGCACACCGAGGAACTTGAAGCTGCTGACCCTTTCAACCTCAGCATCACCGATGTGGATGGGGAAGTGTCAACTCCCCTGCTGTCTCCTGTAGTCCACGATCATCTCTTTAGTTTTACTGACATTGAGAAAGAGGTTATTTTTCTGGCACCAGCTGTTTAGTGCCTTTACCTCCTCTCTATAGGCCGTCTCATTATTGTCTGTGATGAGGCCCAGGATGGTTGTGTCGTCAGCAAACTTTAGGATGATGTTAGAGCTGTGCTTAGCAGTACAGTCGTGTGTGAACAGGGAGTACAGGAGAGGACTGAGTACACAGCCCTGTGGTGCGCCTGTGTTGAGGATCAGTGAGGAAGAGGTGTGGCTGCCAATACTCACCACCTGGGGCCTGCCCATCAGTAAGTCGAATATCCAGCCGCAGATGGAGGTCTCCAGTCCAAGATCAAGGAGCTTGGGGAAGAGTTTTGAGGGACTGAAAGTGTTGAATGCCGAGCTGTAGTCAATGAAGAGCATTCTCACATATGTATTCCCTTTGTCCAGGTGGGTGAGCGCAGTGTGAGTTGCCATGGCCATGGCATCGTCCTTGGCCCTGTTTGGTCTATACGTAAACTGAAGAGGGTCCAAGGTGTCAAGGGGGAAGAGGAGCAGATGTGAGTTTTGACTAGTCGCTCAAAGCACTTCATGATGACTGATGTCGGTCCGATAGGAGATTAATGTTTTTTTTGGAACAGGAACAATGATGGATGCTTTGAAGGGAGTGGGAACCACAGACTGACTCAGGGAGAGGTTGAAGATGTTGATTAACACCTCTGGCCTTATTCCTAATCTACCTCTTGCAACCCTTGTACTTAATCACTTTTACTGCTTTCTGCAACTTCAACACTATATTCTGTCCATTTTCTCTTTGCACTACCTGATGGCATGACGTGGCCAGAGAATAGAAAAACAAAGTCTAGCACAGTATCTCAGTGCATGTGACCTTAATAAACCGACCTTTCACTAACGCATTGTATCAAATATCTTCTGTCAAATATGTACCAGCCTTCCAGCACGGAGGGGGGGAGAGACTCACCAGATCCGGTTATTGTTCAACAGCAGACTCTTCAGTCTCCGCAGCAATGGAAATCCATCCAATTTCCGTATTTCATTGTCCGAGAAGTCAATGGAGTCGAACTGATCAAGAGTCGCCCCCAAATTCTCCACAACCGGAATCTTATATCCTGCAACAATAAAAATATTTGTCCCATGACTCTGGCAGCGAAACAAAACAAATCCGCCGCCTCGCCTTCAGCTGGGAGCGGGAACTCGGCGGCTGAGGGACGTGAGGTCGGCGCCGGGGAAACGATCCTTGGCCCGAGGGGTGGAGGAGGAAGAAGGGGGGGGGGCCGGGTTAGGGGGGACGAGCACGGGCAGATACTCCGGGCCTCACCGCGAAGGTCGAGTTCCCGGTCCCGCACGGCGTTGGTGAACTGCGCCGCCAACTCGATCAGCTCCGCCGACAGCTTCACCATGCTGCCGCGATCCCACAATGCTCCGCACGCCAGCACTTCCGCGAGATCTCGGGGCCACCGACCTCACTCCCATGATTCCACGGGGGATACTTTCACTCCCATGATACCTCAGGGTCCGGACCTCACTCCCATGATACCTCAGGATCCGGATCTCATTCCCATGATACCTCAGGGTCCGGACCTCACTCCCATGATACCTCAGGGTCCTGACCTCACTCCCATGATACCTCAGGGTCCGGACCTCATTCCCATGATACCTCAGGGCCCGGACCTCACTCCCATGATACCTCAGGGTCCGGACCTCACTCCCATGATACCTCAGGGCCCAGACCTCACACCCAGGATGCATCGAGGGCCCAGCCTTCATTCCCATGATGCCTCAGGGGCCAGGACCTCACCCCCATAATGCCTCAGAGACCTGGAACTCACAGCCAAAGATCTAAGATCTTTGCTCACAGCCATGATTCCTCAGGGACTCAAAACTCATTCCCGGGATGTCCCAGTAGCCTGGACCTCACTCCCATGATGCGACCGGGCTCGGACCTCACTCCCATGATGCCTCGCTCCGATGATGCCTCAGGGAGTCAGACCTCATTCCCATGATGCATCGGAGGATCATACCTCACTCCCAGAATGCCGCAGGAGCCGGGCCGCAACCTCGGTCATCGGTTAGTTTGCCCTGAGATTAATCTGGGGAACAGTCACCGTGGTGCCCGAGGCGGGACTCGAGTGGATCATCGCTCTGAGTGAGTGAGTGAGGGAGGGAGGGAGCGGCCCTTGGGGACTGAGAGGCAGAGTTTGAGAACGGAGGTGAAGGCGGCTCTGAGAGAATTGTGATTATCGTGAATAAAGTAACAGCGGGTATCATTGAATCAGAAACTGCCCACTGCCCACCTCACACTAAATCTACACCAAACCCTCTTGTTTCTCTGCTTTCACTTAATTCCACACTTTCATTGTTCTTTACAATCTGTGTGTGCCCCAACCCCACCCAGACAAAAACAGGTTCCATGACTGCAGATGCCCCTGACTGTCGAATAGTGAAAGGCCGATTAAAAGGTACCTTTAGAAAGAAGATGAGGAGGAGTTTCTTTAGTCCGAGGGTGGTGAATCTGTGGAATTCATTGCCACAGATGGTGGTGGAGGCCGGCATTGGGTATTTTGAAGGCAGAAATTGGCAGGTTCTTGATTAGTACGGATGGCTTACGGGGTTACGGGGAGAAGGCAGGAGAATGGGAGTGAGAGGGAAAGATAGATCAGCCATGATTGAATGGAGGAGTAGACATGATGGGCCGAATGAACTTCAGAACTGCCTGTTAACATTCATAGAGGAATTAAAGAAGGCATTAACCCCAAGAAAAGGGCTTGGCAGAAATAGAGAGGTTGCACGGCAATCGAGGTCACGACCCGTGACCCATACTGTTGCCATGCAACGCCTTCTGGAGTACAAGCGGTGAACATCAGGTAAGCACTCACTATGGCTGCCAGTACAATGGGCCCGTCTTCTGTCCCAGCATCCGGACTCCATGCTGACTGGTTCGGGGGGGGGGGGGGGGGGGGGGGGGTCGGGGTTTCTGTGTAGTGTGGTCAGTGACTGGGTTGTCGGAGGGACCAGACTGTCCCCAACTCTGCTGCAGCTGACGGGGACGTTCCCGGGTTTGTCCCCGTGTGTGGGCGCTGCCGGCTCATAGCCCGTGACAGTGCAGACGCACGGGGCGGAGGGCGACTGTGGCCGGACAGCGCTGACCCCATGGGAAGTGTGGGGGCTGTCCCGAGGGATGCGTTCCTTTGGCCGCTTACACCTAGGTGCTCGGGTTCAGAGCAAAGATACTAGAGCATTTGGTTCAGAGCACTCATTCACCCTCCAGAATCATTTACAGCACAAAAATTGACCATTTCGGCATTTTTTTAACAGGTAAGATAGTACGCGTTTCGTGTGTTAACAGTGTATGCCGGAGGCTGTCATGTCCTCCAGAAGGATTGAGTTGATCCGTGCGCCACACCCTTTGACCCGATGACCTACCTTCAACCTCCCTATACCAGTGACCCTGATGAGTGTGAATGTTTTAGAGTCCAATAAATGGCAAACAAAATGAGAGAACAAACTAGACTCTTTGGGGTAAACATGGCCCTTTGCCGTCAGAGATGGTAGTACAATTTCTCTCCACGTTATGAACTGACGACTGATGCACAGCCAATACGTATGAGCTAACATTTGGGAGATGGTTGGTTGGATTTGCTGGCTGCAGCATCTTCTGCTATATTTGGGTCAATATCTGGCTGGTTGATAGACACAAAATGACAGGCAGCATCTTTGGAGAGAAGGAATGGGTGACGTTTTGAGTTGAGACCCTTCTTGAGTTGAAAAGTAGGAAAAGTAGGGGATGAGGAGGATAGGAAGAGTCTGCAAAAGGATATAGATAAGCTAGGTGAGTGGGCAACAACTTGGCAGATGAAATTTAATACTAATAAATGTGAAGTCATTCACTTTGGGAAAAAAAATGATAGGGCAAGTTATTTTCTAAATGAGGAGGAGCTGCGTTGTAATGCAACGCAAAGGGATCTAGGGGTATTAGTACATGAATCACTAAAAGTTAGTATGCAGGTGCAGCAAGCAATCAGGAAGGCCAATGGAGTTTTGGCCTTTATTGCTAGGGGGATTGAGTATAAAAACACGGAGGTCTTGCTGCAGCTGTACACAGTATTAGTGAGACCACATTTGGAATACTGTGTACAGTTCTGGGGTCCATACTTAAGAAAGGATGTACTAGCCCTGGAGGCAGTGCAGCGAAGGTTTACAAGATTAATTCCTGCAATGAGGGGATTGACATATGAGGAAAGGTTAAGTAGGCTGGAACTCTACTCTTTGGAGTTTAGAAGAATGAGAGGCGATCTCATTGAAACATATAAGATCGTGAGGGGCCTTGATCGGGTGGATGCACCGAGGATGTTCCCAATGATCGGGGAAACTAGAACTAGGGGACATAGTTGCAGAATAAGGGGGGGCTCTTTTAAAACTGAGATGAGGAAGAACTTCTTCACCCAGAGGGTGGTTAATTTATGGAATTCACTGCCCCAGGGAGCAGTGGAAGCAGAAACTTTAAATATATTTAAGACTAAAATAGATGGTTTTTTAGCTGCCAAGGGGATAAGGGGCTACGGGGAGAGGGCAGGGATATGGACCTAGGTATGGTTAGTATAGTAAGACCTGAGTGATCTCCTGGACAAGTGTCGATCGCCTGGATTGGGGTCGGAGAGGAATTTCCCGGATTTTTTTCCCGAATTGGACCTGGGTTTTTATCCGGTTTTTTGCCTCCCCCAGGAGATCGCGAGGTTCTTGGGGTGGAGAGGGGTGATAGCGGTATAAAGGGGAGGGTAGTGTCTTGTGTTCTGTGTCTTGTGTCTACTGTTTGTGGGTAAGTGTGTCTGTTTAGTGTTCAGCCATGAGCGAATGGCGGTGCGGGCTCGACGGACCTGGTGGTCTACTCTCGCACCTACTTTCTATGTTTCTATGTTTCTATGTTGAGACTTCTCACCAGAGATGCTGCCTGTTCCACTGAGTTACTCCAGCTTTTTGTGTCTGTCTTCGGTTTAAACCAACATCTGCAGTTCCTTCTTACACATTTTGTCTGATTGGTCGAGCTAAATACTCTGGTTTAACTTCACGTTGCTCTTGATTTTCCCACATACTATGCAATACCATATTTTTTCCACTGTATCTCAGTACATATGACAATAAAAAAACAATACACCAAACTCAGGATGTAAAGAGGTGGCAAGATAGATGAATGGGGAAATATGGATTGCACACAGCCCATTGTGGAAAACTGAGGTTATCCACTTCAGTTTAAAGAGAGAATTGCTGAGTATTTAAATGATTGATGTGCAAAGGGATGTCCTTGTACACAGTCACAGAAAGACAAGCATTTGATATAGTTGGGATTATAGAGGCATGGGTCCAGGGTGACCAAGGCTGGAAGCTAAACATGCAGGGGTGTTCAATATTCATCAATGATAGACAGAAAGGAAGAGAAGGTGGGGTGGCATTGTTTTTTAAATGCAATAGTAAGGATATACATTAGCTTGGATGCTGTAGAATGGGTATGGGTAGAACTGCAAAATAGCTAAGGGCAGAAAACGCTTGTTGGAGTTGTGTACAGCCCACCAAACAGCAGTAGGGAGGTTGGGGATAGCATCAAGTAGGAAATTAGGGATGAGTGTAGCAAAGGTACAGCAGTTATCATGGGTAGTTATAAATTCATCTGTCTCTGATTTTCAGGGACCTACATTTGTCTTCACTAATCTTTTCAATTTTACATATCTAAAGAAGCTTTTAGTCAGTTTTTATATTCCCCGCAAGCTTTATTTCATGCTCTTTTCCCCTTTTCATTAGCCCCTTTGTCCTCCTCTGTTGAATGTTAAATTTCTCCCAGTCCTCCGGTTTGCTGCTTCCTCTGGCCAATTTATATGCCTCTACATTGGATGTAACACTATCTTTGGTTTCCCTCATTAGCCTTGGTTGAGCCACCTTCCCCGTTTTATTTTTTTGCCGGACAGGGATGATCAATTTTTGGAGTTCATTCATGCGATCTTTAAATCTAAGACAGATGAATTTATAAGGGAAAACAAGGAAAAATACAGAACAGTTAAACGAGTACTTTGGTTGTGTCTTCACGAAGGAAGACACAAACAATCTCCCAGAAATACTAGGGGACCGACGATCTAGTGGGAGGGAGGAACTGATGGGAATCCACATTAGTCAGAAAATGGTGTTAGGTAAACTGTTGGGACTGAAGGCAGATAAATCCCCAGGACCTGATGGTTTACATCCCAGAGTACTCGAGGTGGCCCTAGAAATTGGTGATAATTTTCCAACATTTATAGAATGTTGGAATGTAATATAGACTGCATCAGTTCCTGTGGACTGGAGGGTAGCTAATGTAACTCCACTTTTTAAGAAAGGAGGGAGAGAGAAAACAGGGAATTATAGACCAGTTAGCCTTACATCGGTAGTGGGCAAGATGCTTGAATTGATTGTTAAAGATGTAATAGCAGCGCATTTGGAAAGCAGTGACAGGATCGGTCAAACTCAGCATGGAGTTATGAAGGGGAAATCATGCTTGTCTAATCTTCTGAAATTTTTTGAAGATGTAACAAGTAGAATGGATAAGGGAGAACCAGTCTGGACTTTCAAAAAGCCTTTGGCAAGGTCCCACACAAGGGATTAGGGTCAGTGGGCATAAAAGCCTCCAGTTATGCAATGAGTTTATGATGCCTTGCCAAAGCAAGCCAACCTTCTTTGCCTCCTGTTCTACACCCACCAGCCACAACTCCCAATATCTCCTTTTATATTCTTAGAACATCCTGATCCCCTCCTGACCCCTGATGCCCTCAATGTCCCAGTTACCTGATCCCTACCACCGTTCATGCTGAATTATATCGACCTTACATAATTCCATGGAACCTGCAAGATTCATCCACTTGGAAAATCTATTGATTTTAACAGCAACCGAATTCTGAAAATAAAGTACTTCTATTTTGCATTAATGGCCAGAAAATTTGCAGGAAGACTTTATAGATTTCAGTTTACATTTCACTTCCAGTGTATTACTCATAAACTTAGAGGAAACGCTGTTCCTATTTGTGCAGTTCTCTGCGGTTGGTGTGAGTATAGTTATTTTTAGTCTGTTTTCAACTTCTCCTTGCCATTATCACTCATCAAGCAGCGACGTAGCGTAATGTTATTCTAAAATATCTGTTCATTCCTTAAATGGGTGTGATGGTACTTTCCAAAGCATTAGCATGTGATAATTCTTATTTTCATTACGTAAAGAAAATTTAAATTGCATCTCAAGCAGATTTGAAAATGACAGAAAGCTGGAGGTAAAATTTAGTCTTTCCAAATCACATGGAAGATGCCTTAGCCTTCCCCCAGCCTGGCACTGCCCCAGTCCCACAATGGCTGTGACCCCCACTATGCACACTGGCAGTCAACATAACGATGTGTTTATGAGTTCAGAAGCCTGATGGCATGATGATAAAAAATGTTCTGAAGTCTAGTGGTACGTGCAGCCATGCTCCTGTATTGTCTGCCTGAGGGTAACAATGAGAACAGTCTGCGTGCTGGGTGGCTGTGGCCCTTGATGATGCTGTGTACCTTCCGCAGGCACCGCCTGTGGAAAATGTCCTGAATGGCCAGGAGACAGTTGCCAGTGATGTGCTGTGCCGCCTTCACCACTCTCTGTAGTGATTTGTGGCTGTGGGCAGAACAGTTCCCGTACCAGACTGTGATGCAGCCCGTCAGCAGACTCTCGATGGTGCAACTGTAGAAGTTTGCGAGAAGTTTTCGATCTCATTTTCTAATTAGCTTAATTAATTAATGTGCAACTTTTGGCACCGACGAGTTATGACTTCCTTCTCAATTATATTTTATCTAAATCTGTGCAAAATTTCAAGTAGTTCCCAGACATGGGTCAGAAAAGTTAAATTCTAGGCACATTTTTGATGCTCGGCCCACAGCCTATGTCTTTTGATGCCCATCCTTGTGTCTATCTATCTTTAAATGCATCACTCGTTTATTGCTTGTCTCACTGGAACTGGGTTGTCCTTATTTAAATCCTTACTAATTATAAGAACCTCTTTCAGATCTTGTCTACACTTCTTTCCTGGCTGAACTCGGTCTAACATTAAACACTCTTTTTATACTCATTTCCTCCAAATGAAAAGAGCAGTTATTGGGATCTGCAGATGATGCCCATAGGATACAAGAAACAGTCCTTGTTTGAGTCTTGACAGGCTCCCTCCTTCACCACCTGTTCTGGAACATATATTGGTGATATTATTGGCTAAATTGGTGCCACACCCTGCTTTCACCCTAGTTTAGTGTCGTTCTGTGCAACCTGGACTAATGAATTAACAGATCATCTTCTCAGATTTTCCTGAAAATCAGTGTCTGTACATCAGAGCACACAAGTAACACAACAGAAAACAAGGTCTCAACCAAAGATCCTACAGCGGAGCAAGATAGATCACTTCTTCTAAATGCAATGGGCTGACGTGTAGTACGCAACGGAGCGGAACATGGGCCTTTTTTTCGTCCATTTTAATAACCCGACCCGACTCACAGTGTAATCAACGTTGCGGGGGAACAGTTTGTGTTAATAAATTATAATTCTGAAAATGAGAAGATTTTCCCCAAATAACTTTTATTTTTACGAGGGTGTTTCCGTAACTGCCTTCCGTCTCCGCACTAGTATCCTGTGGGATCTTTGGTGCGGAGACGGAAGCCGATTGCGGAAATAGGGCCAAAAATTACCCATGAATCTGCCCATGACCGTACAATGTCTTTTTTGTCGAGTGGACTATCTTGCTCGCTATAGGATCTTTGGTCTAAACTCCAAATTCCAATGGGCATTAGGCAATAATTTGAGCTATAACTTCGAAGGAAATTTGAGTTGAAAGTTGGTTTTTCTGCTGTGTACCAGAGGTGTGCCAAACATGATTTTCTATCAAATCTGAGATGGTGACCAGCTAACCTTCTTACTTACTTTTAACCGGTACAGAATCAAATCATCCAATACCAAGCAATTTATATACAGGTCTCCGGTAAACTATCAATGTTTTGAAAATGGGATTTTTGGACCTTGAAAGTCCTTGAATTTATAGTTCTAAGTGTACGAACCCTGCCTATGGTATTTCAGAGAAAACAATCCATGTCTCTACAACCCTTTAGCTAATAATCCCGTATCAAGGCATCATTCTGGTAAACCACCTGCACCCTACCCAAAGCCTCCATATTTGACCAGAATCGCACGCAATGCTCCAAATGCAGCATGCCAAAGTTTGACACAGCTGCATCATGACTTTCTGACTATTCAATGCCTCATTCAATGAAGGCAAGCGTACCATATACCTTCTTTACCATTCAAACTAGTTTGGTTGCCACTTTCTGGAGGCTATGGACCTGAACCCAAAGATTCCTGTGCACATCAATGCAGTTTAAGGTCTTGCCATCAACCGTTTATCTTCTCCTAAGTCTTCAAATTGAATTGATCAGCTAACACAGGTACTGGTCAGGAGAGGGGAAGAAAATAATAATGAACCGAAATTGAATGAAAAAATTAGACTTCACTTACCATCACATTTGTAGAGACCAAACGTTTATAAGGGTGAGGGCTGAAAGAAACTGGACAGGCAGGAAACTGACTCTGGGAAGTTAAAAAGCTTTTACTTCAGCAGTTAAAGTGTGCGCTCATTGTAACTATTCAAATACGACCAACCACTGATACGGCACTAGGTAGGAAGGGAGCTGGAGTACTTATCTCAGGCCAGAGGCAAGAGGAATGGGAATATAATGCTGGGTGAAAGTGAACTTTGACGTTTCTGTTGGTCATGCTGGTGGCCGTTCACCTAGCAAGTAGTTGTCACATGGTTATTGTCAGGGGGAGCTGGTAACTCTCCAGCCGGTATCAGTGGCACCAGTCAGAGGGGCTGTGGCCAAGGAGGTGAGCTGAACATTCACTGGGAGAGCGATCGGATTGGGGGATCGACTCGCAGAGCCATTGTGAAAATACCCAGGCCTTAGCTCAAAGCATGGCTGGGGGAAGAGAAAGGGAATGGGGTCCTTGTGTCAGCTATCCCATTAAGAACATTTCATCACCGGATATGCATTCAGGTTTGTTATTTACAAAAAAGTCGACAGGACTTCAGCACAGTTGAGTTAACTGGTTATTGGCCTGTTGTAAACATGGAGGGCGGCGAAGGTTCTATTCCTACAGGTTGTGTGTTCAAGTCCCGTTCCAGACACTGTAACACAAATGTGTAGGCTGAGATGGAATCATAGGACGGTTCCAGTGCAGGAGGAGGCCATTTGGCCCATTGTGTGAAACCCAGCCCTCGACTGCAGCGATTCTCAAGATCTAAAGCACTTTGCTTCTCCTCACTTATTCGAACAAGATGCATCACCCTGCTTATGATTAGACCATCAACCAAGTGTCTGATCATCTATCACTAGCCTGTTTATATCTTCATCATCTATCACTTTCCTCATCTCAGTTCAAAACACTGCTAAGGTTTATGTTTAAGAAGGAACTGCAGATGCCGGAAAATCAAAGGTACGGGTCGCCTATTCCTTCGCTCCATAGATGATGCCTCACCCGCTGAGTTTCTCCAGCATTTTTGTCTACCTAGTTTTATGTCATCTGTAAATTTATAAATTGTGGGTTGCATCCCCCAATCTAAATCATTTACATAGACCAAAATAAACAATGGTCCTAACACTGTTCCCTGGATAACACCATTATTTCCCTTCCTTCTGACAGAACAACAACCAATACCACTACCCTCTGTTCTGTTACTTCATATCCATCTCATCAATGTCCCTTTAATACATGTTTAAATTTTGCTGATAAGCCTGTTCTGTGGCATCTTATCAAACGCCTTCTAGAAATACATTTACACCAACTGACTACATTACCCTCATCATTTCCATCCAACATTGCAACAAGAACTTCCATCAGACTGTTTAAACATAATTGACACTTAATGAAAGGGTGCGGGTTTGCCTTCATTAATCGTGCCACAGTTCAATGTTTCTAAAACTGTTCCCATTACCAAGGCTAAATAGATCAGCCAGTACTTTATGCTTACTCTATATTTTTTTAACAGGATGTAACGCTTGCAACTGTCACCAGTTCTCTGGCACCATCTTTGTAGAGAGAACATTAAACTGTGATGACATTGCCTTTGTGATTTCCTCCTAAACATCCGTCAAAATCCTTGGATGCGCAGCATTCTGGTTCAAGTGGTTTTCATATTTTTAATTCACCAACACCTCCATACTATCCATTTTTAACATTACTATTATTTCTGCTCCACTATTACTGTAGAAAGTACCCCCTTCCCTGAAGACAGATGCAGAGTACTCATTTTGTTCCTTAATCATTGCTTTCTGCATACACATGCAAGTTCCATTTTCGTGTTTAATACGTCTCCTCCATGTACCGCCCATTTACTACTTATATACCCATTTATATTAGCAGCTAATCTTGTTCACAACCCCCTGCTAACGTAGTCTCCTTCTCCTTCTGTAATCCCCTCCGTAGCACCAGCAAACTCCCGTTAGAATATTGGTTCTATTCTTATGGAGGTGCAATCCATCTGATTTATTAAAAGTCCTCTTCTCACTGAAACTGCTCCTTGACACCATCTACATCTGTTTTATCTTCCTTTTTCTTTACTTACTAACATTTACCGCAATTCTGCCTGCAAGACGTCATTCTTCTTGCTACCTATGTTGTTGGTGGTAAAGTAGAATACAACACTGAGGGATTGCACCAGGAAAGGGTCAGCTTTTGGGGGTAAGACGTTGCTTGTTGTGTCAGGTAGTTACACAACTCCACAGATTCTGGGACACAATAAGAGCAGGGAAGCAAACCTCCAGAAACCAGCCACACAATCATGACCATTTCAAGGATTGCTTTATGGACCTTCTACAAACAATTCAAAACTCATTGGCGAGGCATTTGCAGGAGTACATGTTGGAGTACAGGAGTAACAGTAAAGCATCCGAAGTGGTAGAAACTAAATTTGTATTAGTCCTAGCCACATCAGAACATTTAAAATTTGACATATCCCAAATCATTCAATAAATCCTAACGCATTTAATACTGTGGTTGACAGAATGCCTTTTTATTTTAAAATGTTTCTACATTATTTCATGGTATATTTCCTTCATTATGGAAAAATATAAACATGGTTAAAATATAAATAAAGCAATAAGCCAGTGTTAATTGGTAGGATATATAAAACATTCCACTTGGTATATACTAAGACAGTCATTTTGTTTTATTTTTGCATAATTATTAATACTGGCAGTAAAAATAATTGGAGGTCACAGAAATACAGGTAGTTCCGCTATAATGCTTGTTTCCATAGCGCAAATTGGTTATAATGCAATTTCAATCTCAAACTGTAGAGAGCCACTTTTAAATTACTTTGGAAATTGATAAGCAGGGAAAAAAAGCTGTCTTGGGGAAAACAAGTCTTGGAGTAAATACTTTGTTCCATGTAACCTCCATGCAGTAATAAGACTCTTCAGAATGCAGCTGCTGGTTTCAATGTGGGAGGCCACTGGAAATTGACACGAATCATTTGTATTGACACTTGTACAATGATGCTCCATTAAATAAAATAATACGCAACCTTCAGTATTTGTAGTTTGCAGTATCAAAACTTGTAGCTATTGTAAATACCTTTAGTTTTGAAAATCCTGCAGGAAGAATAACTATTATTGCAAATCTGAAACATTCTTGCCCCTAACCCCCTCTTATCCCCAATGACAGTTGTTTTTAAAACACAATCTTTGAAAATGTGGTTTCTTACAAATGCAACTATCGTGTTTTTGCAGAAATACTTGTACAAATATTGTTTGAACAATGCAGTTAAACTAAATACAGTAATACTTGCGGTAACTGAAATACTGACTGGAAATTACAAATCAGCAACTTTACATTCATATTTTAATGATTACAGAATTAGAACATAATTGCCTTCTGACCCTGGGCAGGAATGGACTCAGTAGCCTGTCTCCTTCACAAACAGGACTCACAAACAACATTCTTGCCATCACGTTGACAACAACACTGTCAGAAATAAATCTATTGTAACAACCTTCATCATACCATTGGATAATTTAAAAAAGGACATACAGCATGCAGAGGGAACTCTATAACCCCTGCATTTGCTGCAAATCATAGTTGAACAACACAACAGGAAAGCTAGAGAGTTGAAACAACAAGAACAAAGGAAAATTAGAGCAAAAAAAATCTGAGGAAGCTCTTATTAGCTAAGATTAAAAAACTGAGCGTGTGCAAAATGTTTGACTCTGTAGCAGTCAAGCTGGTGATTAGCATAACCATACTGGTGTGATCATTGCATGATCCCAGATTCTCAGCTCAATACCATACAAATAATTATTTTACAAAAAATCTATTACTTCATCAAAGATGTTCTGGCCAACTGCATAGGCTCCCACTTCTTGTCCACTTACTGCAGACAAATTTAAGATAATGTAAGAAACTTGGTTTAAGATTTGGATATAACAATTAGTCTACCCAGCAAGTTTGCACTGGCATTCCTGTACATTACAGTCAAACTATGGCATACTTCTTCTGTGGATAATCAACAGATTTTTGCGTCTCACTTTCTCCTCCAAGGTGAGTGTCTCAGATTTCTTGCATAATTCTTTTAAATCTTTAAGTTCCTGCAAGACTTTGTCAGCCTCTGACCATTTGGCCATAGCTTCGTTTAGTAAGTGTGCGGCATGCTTGGTTGATTGGCCATTCTGTGTGGCATCACTCTGCTCACCAGGTGTGTCATTACCTGGATCCAAGACCTGAGTCACTTGATGGAGAAGTTTCTGTGTTACTTTTAGCTCCAATGCTATTTCACCTTCCATTTTTTCCACATTCTCATTCTTTAGGTCAGCAAAATAGGCATTGAATCCTTTCTTCATTCCTTTCGGTTTGGATTCGCCCAAGAGATTCCCCATGGAAGAACATTTAACTCTGGATAGATTTGCTCTAGAAAGTGAACTAGTACTGTTTGTTTCAGAAGATAGGTTCTTCACTTCATCACCCCTGGATACATTTGCTTGGCAATCAGATTCATTTGCATTTTCCCATTCTATGGGGTCTGCTCCAGCCGTCTCCTTGCCCTCATTGGTCGCCGGTTCCGCCTCTTTCTTGGTCATCGGCCCCGCCCCTTCATTGTTTGCTGGCCCCTCCCCTTCATTGGATGCTGACTCCTCCCCTTCCTTGGTCACAGGCCCCTCCCCTTCCTTGGTCACAGGTTCCTCCCCTTCCTTGATCACAGGCTCCTTGCCCTGGCTGTCCAAAACCTCTGGCCCAATGTTGACTTTTGCATTACTGGGTTTCACCTTAGGCATGAGGATAGGTCTATTCGTGTTGGCATGGTCACGAACATTTCCCTTTGAATTCTCTTCACTTTTGTTTTCAGTTATAAGATTCTGAGCACCAAGTTCCAATCTCTGCATTCCATCAGACACAGCAGTGGCAACCTACCATTTAAAAAGAAATGATTAGAGCCCATAATTACTCTTTAACATGCTGAGATGCAACACAATTTAGCCAACAGAAAAGTGAAGAACAATACATTTGGCTGGGCAGCATCTTTGGAGGTGACAAAGCAGCTGATGAATCAGGTGTAGATTGATACATGGATTCCTATGAGGCTGCAGATGCAGGAATCGTGAGCAAAACTCAAAGTGCTGGAGGAACTTAGCAGGTCAGGCAGTATCTGTGGGGGGGGGAAGAGATTAATGACATTTCAGGCGGGGGCCCTCCTTCATACAAATGAATCAGAAGATTAATCTAAAGGTTATCGACCTGAAATGTCATCTGTCCTCTGCTGCCTGATCTGTTAAGTAATTAACAGCAGCAATCTCTAAAACAGTTTAGGTGAGGAGCTGACAAACTGGCAAGTGAACAGTCAAATTTCACAGAGAGGGCTGGGACTTCAATATCAGAATTATGGCTCAATATAAAACAGCAATTGATTGAGTATGGCCAATTTCAGGTCAATACACATTAAAATGGAGTAAACACTACTTCAGGGGAAAATCCATGCAGAAATCAGTTGTACTAAAGAAAAATGTTGAATGATATGAATCATAAATTACATTCTATGTTCGAATGAGCTCAGCAGATGATGTTTCCCCTTACTGTAATATCTACAACCAGGGATCAGCAATTCAGGCCAGAGGAGAAATCTTTCCACCCAGAGTGTAGTGAACCATTGGAATACTCCACCCGAGGGTTCAGTGGTGTCAGGAAACAGTCTTAATTGTTTTTTAGACATCAAGAGAATCTAGAGATAAGGTTGCAGTAAAGAGGTAAAAGTTGGCCATGATCTTCATGAGTGGGCTACTTCAGTTTCTGTAACATTATTGCTGGTTGCTCTTTAATCCTAATGTTTAATAACCCTTTCTTGAGCAATTGTTATCTGAAGTGTTTACTCTTCACTCAGCGTGAATGACGTCTAATCTGATGCCTTTCAGTAGTTTTCTGTTAATTTCAGATTTCCAAAATCTAGCATTCTGCATCAGCTTTATTTCATTTTCAGAGTTCATCTAATGTTGTGTTTCATTAACCAAATTTTGCTGAGAGATGGGATTCAATCAAATTCCCAACCCCTGAATACTAACTCCAGGTACACAGGAACCTCAGAGGTCAAAACTATAGAGAGATAATTTGGCCTTTCCATCCCTTTTTCATTAGATGATCCTTCAGCCCATAACATGGATAAATGGCACGGCAGATGTAATGTACAAGACAGAATGAAAGTTTAGTGGAGCTTAAGAACTACAAATGGTGGGTCAGTTACAGGTCATAGTGATACAGCATGGAAACAGGCCCATCAGCCCAACTTGCGCACACCCTGGCCAACATGTCCCATCTACACTAATCTCACCTGCCTGCATTTGGTCCATATCCCTGTCTTATCCATGTACCTGTCTTAACTGTTTCTTAAACATTTGGCCAGTCCCAGCCTCAACTACATCCTCTGGCAGCTTGTTCCATACACCCACCACCTTTTGTGTGAAAGAGCTACCTCTCAGATCCCTATTGAATATTTTCCCCTTCACCTTAAACCTATGGCCTCTGGTCCTTGCTTCACTTACTCTGCACAAGAGACTCAGTGTGATAGGTAATCAAAATTGCAATAAATCTGGAAACAAGGAACTGCATTTGCTGGTTTACCAAAAAAAGACACAAAGTAAGGCAGCATCTCTGGAGAACGGTCTGAAGAAGGGTCACGATTCGAAACTTCACCTATCCATGTTCTCCAAAGATACTGCCTGACCCACTGAGTTATTCCAGCACTTGGTTTCTTTTGCTGTCAACAAAGCTAATTCAAAACAAAAAAGGTTCTTACAATATCCACATCACCTTTGTGAAGACAAAATGTTGACTTTCCCCAGTAACAGGAACAGGCCAATTCACTGGATGTTTTCAAGAGAGTTAGATTTAGCTCTTAGGGCTAAGGGAATCAAGGGATATGGGAAAAAAGCAGGAACGGGGTACTGATTTTCGATGATCAGCCATGATTCGAAGGGCCGAATGGCCTATTCCTGCACCTATTTTCTATGTTTCTAACATAGATCAAAATTCAGGGATCAAGTGCATAATCTCTGACCAATTAAATGTTTTTTTTAACAAGTGAATGTTTTTTGTACCAATGACTTTTCCAGGTGGGTGGATCCCAAGGCAGGAAATGAAGCTGGAAGCTTAGAGTGTTTTGATAAGCCTGACTGTGTCACATCGGATGCTGTAATATTTGGTTCCTACTAACTGCAGTGGTTGATTAATCTTGAACCTTGATGTGTAACATTCTTGAATGTAACTCTTAATTGTTTAAAAACGTGGTTGTCATGTGGATCTTGTGAACATTTAATGTGCTTTGGCAAGTGAATGTATGTGCTCCACACAAGGAATTTCTAATTTTACAGCGGAACTTACTTCTCTCCGATGTTGTCTGGTTGGTGGTCTTCTGCTGTGGTTTATTTTCACTCTGTTGCGTGTCAAGTGATCCAGAGAATTTTTTTCATCCACTGTAACCTAAACACAAATATTCAGTAAATGATGTTAAAATATTCAGGGGCTTGACAGAACATTGCTGACACTGCAGGTATGATATCTGATCACATTTATGATCTGAAAATGAAGGCAAGGACAGTCCTGACAGATTTCACTCTACTTCTGTTTTGTGCATCAGCATAATTTGGGGTTCAGGTTCTTTGCAACATACAGCAACTTTTACCAGAATAAATCGGTCAAGTAAAAGCTTTATCATTGGCAAACAGCAGCAAACCACCTCAGACTGTGATCATTATAGGACGATAAATTCTATCCCTTACCACAGCATCATAATTTAACTTTGCCATTAAAAATGTGAAGTGAATTGAACTATTAATTGTTTTGATGAAATATCAGACAAAGGCGTACAAAAATGATCAGAATCATGCCTGGGGGGGGAAAAAAGGGTCAGTTGTAACATAATTAGGAAATGGGATTAAGGAGTGGAAATTGTAGGAAGAGGTTTCCTTGGGATAAACACTGGGGCATATATTAATGGGGATAGAGTTTAAAAAATCTGTATATGTCTTCAAACTGAAGAGGATGGTGATAGTGCATTAACCTAACCCTAACAGGATGTGTAGAGAAGTGGCAGCTGAAGTTTAACACTGAAAAGTGTGATATTATATGGCCAAAAATATTTGAAAGTAACAGATCACATTGAGAATGAAGATGGCAAAGTAGACTGCCGGCGTCATATCAGTGTCACCAAAAGATTTTGAACCTGATACGTCAGTCAATGATGCCGGCAGTTGCCGAAAAAAAATCGCCAAGTGGGACAGGCCCTTAAAACTCCAATAATCCTAAAATGTTAACTCTGTTTCTCTGTGCACTGATGTCACTTGGCCTGCTGAGTATTTGAAACAATTTCTGTTTTTACTTCAGATTTTCAGCAACCTAAGATGTTTCCATGGCTAAATCATGATGGTTATTTTGAATATTTAATAACATAATTTAGCAACAAATTGAAGTTACTGGAGTATAGCATTCAATTCTAGTCATTTATCTTGAGGAATGATGTGTAGAAATAGGACAAGGTTTAGAAAAGATTGACTGGAATGGATCCATGAATGAAATATTTTAACCATGAGGTTACAGTGTTATGGTGTTACTGTGGAAGGTATAGATGATCATAATGTGCTTATGCAAGGTCAATGGAGAGAACCTATTCCCATTAAAGTGAGATCCAGGCAAGACAGACTTTAAAATGATATGAAAAGACACAAGGATATGAAAGGAAACATACAAACTTACAGAATGGTGAAGCACTGGAGTGCACTGCCTATCAGGGTGATGGAACAGTTCTATGGGCATTTAAGTGGGATTTATTGCCGAGCCGCAAGGAAAAAGGGATATTGGACTAATGGGATTTCTCCACAAAGAACAGGCAGAGATTTCATAGGATGAAAGGCCTCTGTCTCTGCTTAAACCATTCTGTGATTCTAATTCCTGTAGTGCAGTGAGTAGTTCTCCATTTTCACAACATTGCAATGCACTGCAGTGCTTAACTATTCTATGTAAGAAGATTTCTTCTCAGATTCCCTGTCTTTTTCCATCACTTTAAGTCTATGTTCTTAACTTCACTGTACAGGAAATAGTGTTCCTCTGTTTATCTGATCTAAGCGTGAGACTGGTAAGCCCCTGGGAAGTGAAACTGGAAACCGTGGATGCTGAGCTTTTGTAAGACCATGTGATAATGTATAACCATTTACGGTCATCACTGTGATGACATGCCTACATGCCTGATCAATGGCATCCTTTTAGATTTTAATTTTTAAATTAGATTAGTTTAGTTATTATTAGTGTCATATGTACTGAGGTACAATGAAAATCTTTTTTGTTGCATGCTGTCCAGTCAAAGAAAAGACTATACGTGATCACAATCAATCTGTCCATATAGTAAGGATAAAGGGTACACCATTTTGTGTAAGATGCCACATGGACCTTCTCATGAAGATTAACATTTCTGTGAGAAGTGTACAGAATTAGCTCCAGGGAGGCACAAGAAACTGCAAATGGAATCTTGATTAAAACACAAAGTTTTGGAATAGCTCAGTGGGTCAGGGAGTATCTGTAGAGGGAATGGATAGGCAACGTTTGGGTTGGATCCTTTTACATGCTCCATAAGGGTCCTGACCGACATAAGGGTCGCATATCTATGTCCCCCAGAGATGCTGCCTGACCCACTGCTTTACTCCAGTACTTTGTGTTTCACAGAATTGGCTCAATGTGAACGGAGGGTGATTCTTGTCTTGTTTCTGCTGTACCCTATAACACCTGGGCCACGAGTTGATTACCAATCCAGTCTGCACAGCAGTTTACTGACACTGAAAACAATCACCTGATCAAACCGTTCATTGTTGGCCTCTTTGATTGCTTCATTTAAGGCAGTCAGCCACAAATCCTTTTCTTCAGCATTTGGAACTTGAAACTTTGGTTCGGGTACCTGAAAAACAAGAGAAACAGCTACACTTCATCAATTCTCTTTCATTATCCCTCCAGGATACTGAATGTTTAGTCAGAAAAATGGTCAATTGAATTAAATCAGGAAAAGTGCAAGACAGTGCATTTTGAGAGGCGAATGGGAGTATATTGAGTGATGTGAATGAAGAAAGGGATTTTCATGTGTATATCTGCAGATCTTCAAGTCTAGCAAGTCAACTAATGTTAAAAAGGTATATGGGATACTTTATTTGTATAGAATACAATAGATCACACTGGAACTGTGTACAACATTATTCAGGTCAGAGTTCACAGTTTGAAAACTGTGCATAGTTCTGATCACCATTTCACAGGAAAGATATGATTGTGAGGATGTGGAGGAGATCTACAAAGATGTTGCCAGAATGGAAAACTGTCGCTATTGTTTGATTAGATAATTTACTGTTACTTTCTTTGGGATTGAAGACAGAGTATAATCTCAAAGGTCATAAAATGACGAGGGGCCTAGATAGAATGAACACAGAGGACCTCAGCAAATATCACTTTATTTGTGAAAGGATTGGAGACGAGGGAAATATATTTTTCACCCAGGAATGTGGAACTCACAACCTAAAGGGTTGGAGAGGCAAAACGTTCATCAGATTCAAGCAGTGCTCAGATGTGCAGTCGAAGAGCTCTGACCTGCAATATTTGTCATTGTTGCAAGAAACAGCTCAAATATCTGATCCACACATAAACTTCTTGCTGAGTGTTTCAGGCAAGCTCTGTTTTATTTTAGAGTTTAGTTCCACAATCAGGAATATTTTAGGTTTTTCTTTTCTTTAGGGAACTATTTGCATCTCTAAATGGCCTTCTAATTTTACACATGCATTCTATGGAACTGATGTGCTACAATGCTGAAAATGATAGTCTGCACTGAATCTTCCCCTTTCCTCTATCTATTGTGCATAAGTTTGACCAATGTATTTATGTAAAGTACTATCTGATCTGATTGGATAACATGCAAATTAGGGCAGCACAGCAGCGCAACTGGTAGAGCTGTTACCTCACAACGGCAAAAAGCCGGGATTGATCCTGACCTCGGGTGCTGTCTGTGCGGAGTTTGCATGTTCTCCCTGTGACTGTATCCTCTGTGTGCTCATGTTTCCTCCCACATGTTAAAGACATGCAGGTTTATAGATTTATTAGCCCTCTGTAAATTGCCCTCAGTGTGTAGGGAGTACATGCAAAAATGGGATAACAGGGAACTAGTGTGAATAGGTGATTGATGGTCAGCGTGGAGCCAGCGTAGGTGGGCTGAAGGGCTTGTTTCCATACTATATCTCAAAACAAAACAAAATCAAAGCATTTCACTGTACCTCGATACACGTGACAAGAATAATCCTAATCTGTTCCTATCCCAGGGCTACTAATGCCCCTGTGTTCTGAACATGTCCATTTTACACCTGCCAGTGCTTCCTGCCTCTATTCCTAGGTGGGTAGCCAACACTGGAATCTCTAGTGTTTCCCAAACTTGGCATGAAATTATATCCCAATGGTGGACATCAAAGAAACTGCAGATGCTGGTTTATACTAAAGTGCTGGAGTAACTGAGCTGGTCAGGCAGCATCTCTGGACAAAAAGGATGTGTGTTGTTTCGGGTCAGACTGAAGGGTTCCAACCCAATCCGTTACCTATCCTTTTTGTCTAGAGATACAGCCTGACCCGCTGAGTTACTCCAGCACTTTGTGTCTATCTTAGTTCCCAAACATGACACACTGGAAATCTGCTTGCTCATGAATCCTAACCCTTTCTTTGGGAAAGACAAGTTAAAATCCAGTAATTAATTCTTTCTTACTGCAACTTCCTCTATTAGTCCCAGCAAATACCCCCTCAAGTGCACAATTCCTGTTTCATTTCCCTTGAGAACAACCCACAGCTAACCATCCCTGAATCTCTTGAGTCATTTCAATGTTATGCAACTATTTTTCTTCTGCCGGCATACTCCCTCCAAGGACTGTCCCCTGATCTGCCTCTCAGTGCTTGAGTAACTCAGCAGGTCAGGCAGCATCTCTGGAGAAAAAGGATGGATGATGTTTCGGATCGGGACCCTTCTTCAGACTGAAAGGTGGGGGTGGGGGGGGAGGTGAAGAGCCAGAGGCGAGGAAACACCAGGACCAATCAGGGCCATCCACAAATGTGCTCAGGCAGGGAGTGCCTGGTGGCCCCATTGTTGCCAAGGGAAGGTGTGATCTCAAAAGAAACCATGTGTGGAACTGGTAAAACGGCAAGGGTGGGCGAAGGGCAGGTGTGGGCAAAAGAGGAGGGGGGGGAGTGTAAGTAGAAGTTACTTAAAATTACAGACTTTGATGTTCATACCACTGGGTTGTAAGCTACCTAAGCAAAATATGACGTGCTGTTCCTCCAATTTGCAGGTGGTCTCACTCTGACAATGGAAGATGCCCAGGACAGAAAGGATCAGTGTGGGAATGGGAAGGGGAGTTGAAACTGGAAGATCCCATAGGTCTAGATGGACCGAGCGTATGTGTTCAGCGAAACAGTCAGTGAGCCTATGTTTGGTCTCGCTAAAGCACTGGAGCACACATCGGGAATACCGAATGCAGTAGATGAGGTTAGAGGAGGTGCATGTGAATCTCTGTCTAGCCTGAAAGGACTGTCAGGGTCCTTGTACGGAGTTGAGGAAGGAAGTATAAGGACAGGTTTTGCATCTCCTACAGTTGCAGAAGAAAGTACCTGGGGAAGCAATACTTTGGGTGGGAAGAAATAATAGACAATAGGTGCAGGAGTAGGCCATTCGGCCCTTCGAGCCAGCACCACCATTCAATGTGATCATGACTGATCATCCCCAATCAGTACCCCATTCCTGCCTTCTCCCCATATTCCCTGACTCTGTTATTTTTAAGAGCCCCATCTAGCTCTCTCTTGAAAGCATCCAGAGAACCTGCCTCCACTGCCCTCTGAGGCAGAGAATTCCACAGACTCACCACTCTCTGTGAGAAAAAGTGTTTCCTCGTCTCCGTTCTAAATGGCTTACTCCTTATTATTAAATGAGTGAGGGTTAGAGATGAGTGAGCCAAGGAGTTGCGGAGGGAACGATCCCTGCGGAAGGCGGAAACCTGCGGAATACTGGGTAGTACCTTATCTTCAAACCACTCCCAAACTATCTGTAATTATCTAGTCTTCACAGCACTGATAGATTGCTGATTCTGTTCCCGTCTACTGATACTCTCCTCTGCCTAGCGGAGCTGGTCCTTACCCGTAATAACTTTTCGTTTGACTCCTCCCAGTTCCTCAAAATACAAGGCGTAGCTATGGGCACGTGCATGGACCCCAGCTATGCCTTCCTCTTTGTAGCAATGTTACAACATTTTGAGATTTTAAAAATCAAGTCTGCAATTTATCCCATCAGATAAAGCATAAAAATAAGTTTAATTTGACACCTAATTCACTTTCATATCTCAAGTATTAAAAAAGTTATGGCCATTTTCATACTCGGAAATGAGCATCTTGTTCCCTATTGATTTTCTATGGACATAACAAAAAAGCTGTGATCGTGAACAGTCAAAAGCCCATAACTTTCTTAAAAATTAAGAGAACTGAATGAAATTTTCAGTTATCATAGATTGAAGCATTCTGAAACAAATATAAAATAATCTTACTTGGATGACCTGAAATTAAAGCATATAATTAGTTAGTTACCTAATTGTAGCTAATTTCAGACTTCAATCACTAGATCTAAACATCTATCCATTTCTTAATAAATGATTAACATTTTTAAATAGCCTAAATGTCCAAATAATATTCACAAATAATTCACAATAAAACATGATTTTTAAATCTCATTTACATTAATTTATAGACCAAATGGAAGGAATTTAGTGTTCAATTGCTGTAAATAAATGCCCATTTAAATCAGCTTTCTAGTGGGTTCCTGTGAACGCGCTGGTTTAGAACGTTCACATTGCGGTAGATTTGTGCCCCCAAATGCCGAGAAAAATACTGCGGGATATAATGGGCCCAAAATAAGCTACTCGCAATATTAAACTTTGTATAAAGGGATCTTTAGAAGCCCTTTTTAATGTAAAAATAAGCTACATACCTTCAATTATTTGCTTTATGAGACCCTGCGGTTGCTGGTGGTCGCGGGTTTAGAGATTGATTTTTAAACTACTATAACTATTATACGAGGCCTTTAAAACTAATAATAGCTTTTGCGACGGGGTCTTTCAGCGATTTTTCGTTAATAATTAACTAGGCTGAACATCTTCGATTTGAACAGCCTAGAGAAAATCGCGTTTTAAACCCGCCCCCTCTAAACGGCACCAAAATCGCGCACACCCGCAGCGACAGATTTTCAGCGACGCTTCAGGAAGGCTTTGCAACATACCTACTCTTTGTCGGGTACATCGAACAATCCTTGTTCGAGACGTACCGTGGCCCTATGCCCGAACTCTACCTCCGCTACATCGACGACTGCATTGGTGCTACCTCCTGCACCCACACACAACTCACTGACTTCATACATTTCACCACTAACTTTCATCCGGCATTCAAATACACCTGGACCATTTCTGACATTTCCCTACCATTTCTTGACCTCACTATCTCCATCGCAGGTGACAGACTACTGACCGACATCCACTATAAACCCACTGACTCCCATGGTCATCTGGGCTACACTTCTTCCCACCCTGCTTCCTGTAAGGACTCCATCCCCTACTCCCAATTCCTCCATCTACGCCGCATCTGCACCCAGGATGAGGTGTTCCACACCAGGGCATCGGAGATGTCCTCATTCTTCTGGGAACAGGGATTCCCCTTTTCTACCATAGATGAGACTCTCACCAGGGTCTCCTCTATACCCCGTGACTCTGCTCTCACTTCCCATCCCCCCCACGCATAACAAGGGCAGAGTCGCCCTTGTCCTCACCTTCCACCCTACCAGTCGTCACATACAACAAGCAATCCTCTGACATTTTCGCCACCTCCAACGTGATCCCACCACTTGCCACATCTTCCCATCTCCTCTCCTGTCTGCTTTCCACAGACCGCTCCCTCCGTAACTCCCTGGTCAATTCGTCCCTTCCCACCTGAACCACCCCCTCTCCGGGCACTTTCCCTTGCACTCGCAAGAAATGCTACACTTATCACTTTACCTCCCCCCTTGACTCCATTCAAGGACCCAAGCAGTCTTTCCAGGTGCACCTCCTCCTACCTCATTTATTGCATCCGCTGCTCTAGGTGTCAGCTGCTCTACATCGGTGAGACCAAGCGTAGGCTTAGCAATTGCTTTGCCGAACACCTCAGCTCGGTTCGCAATAACCAACCTTATCTCCCGGTGGCTCAGCACTTCAACCCCCTCCCATTCCGAATCCGCCCTCTCTGTCCTGGGCCTCCTCCATGGCCAGAGTGAGGACCGCCATAAATTGGAGGAGCAGCACCTCATATTTCACTTGGGCAGTTTGCACTCCAGCGGTATGAACATTGACTTCTCTAATTTCAGGCAGTCCTTACTTTCTCCTCCCCTTCTCAGCTCTCTCTCAGCCCACTGTCTCCACCTCTTCCTTTCTTCCTCCCCCCCCCCCCCCCCACCCCCACATCAGTCTGAAGAAGGGTTTCGACCCGAAACGTCGCCTATTTCCTTCGCTCCATAGATGCTGCCTGCATCTCCAGCATTTTTGTCTACCACCAGTTATTAGATAGAAGTGGATTTGGTCCTGCAATATCAAATCTTGATTGCTTTCTCTCCTTTAATGGCCAGGGCACGACAAACATTTAAATGCCTGCTCACTAACAAACATCTGTAGACCTATGCCAGACCCCCACCCTGAATAGTATCTAAAGGGCCGTGGATTCCTGCAAAGCAACTTGACTCAGCAAAGGGTTATAGAATCATAGAGCCACAGAGTGGGGAAACAGGCCCTTCAGCACAACTTGCCCACACCAGCCAACATGTCCCACCTGCCTGCGTTTGGCCCATATCCCTCTAAACCGGTCCTACGTCTATCTGTCTAAATGTCACACCCACTGTGAAAAGAAATGTTGATACACTTGCAATTTAAATGACTGGTCCCTTATCTTGTAGCTATCTCTCTTTGTTTGAGATTCTCCAACTAGTGAATTTTAAAAATGTATCCCGTCAAGCCCTCTTTGGATCTTTCCTGTTTGAATAAGATCGTCCCTCATTTGTTGGGTTTGACTGGAAAATGGCAAATGTTACTCCACTCTTCAAGATGGTAGAGAGGCAAAAGAGGAAAAACTATGGGCCATAAGCCTGACCAGTAGTTGGTAGATTTTATTATTATTATGGTTTCCAGGTACTGAGAAACACATGATAAAATAGGCCGTAGTCAGCATGGTTTTCTGAAGGGGATATTTTGCCTGACAAATCTGTTGGAACTTGAGTCATAGAGTGATACAGTGTGGAAATAGGCCCTTCCGCCCAACTTGCCCACACTGGCCAACATGTCCCAGCTACACTTGTCCCACCTGCCCACGTTTTGTCCATATCGCATTTGCAGAAGAACCTCTTTGCTCCTATAGACCTTTCTGGTCAGGTCTGAAGAAGGGTCTCGACCCGAAACATCACCCATTCCCTCTCTCCAAAGATGCTGCCTGTCCCGCTGAGTTACTCCAGCATTTTGTGTCTATCTAGACTGCGGATAGTAGTCAGCCAAACACATATTGCAGAGGTAGGAAGGGAGAATGATAGGAGGCCAAGTTGGGTTCTTTGCAAAATTAATTAAATACAGACAATTGTAATATAGCTTTATCAAGCCAGTACACATCAAGACAGCTGAACTGTATTCAGATTGGCCATTCGAGTGCACCAGCATGTCATATTCAGTCATCCAAGTGACCATCTGCTGCGTAGTCACCAGTTCTCATTAGACTGTTCCTACCACAAAAAACAAGTAACATTGAGCTCTGCCTAAACCTCTGAACGAGAGACATACTGTAGAATTAAGCAAAACTATGCAATGGAACTCCAGACTGCAACACACAGAACAATGACACAATTTCCTAACGCTAAAGGAACTCTGTACGCTGAGTTAATCTCACAGATACTATTGGCTAACTTGTACAGGGCTGATTACAGGGAGCCTTTCACATTTCACAAACTGTGAAACAACCTTTAATACTCAAATTTCCATGTGAGAAATAAAATAAAATAAAGTAGTTTCATTTATTAGTCAATAGATACCAATTGGAAACATGAGAGGCTTGCATGCAATTTTCTTTTATGTTCAAGTTCGCATTTATTGTCACTTAACCAATTGAGATACAGTTACATTTGAGTTACCATACAGCCATACTAAGTGAAAAGAACACAATACACACATAAAATAAAATTAAACAAACATCCACCACAGTGGAATCAACAATCCTCACTGTGATGGAAGGCAATAAAGTTCAGTTATCTTCCTCCTTTGTTTACCTTTGGTCTGGGCCTTTGAACCCTCCGCAGTTCACCGCTACAGACTGTTCCGATGTTTGGGATGATCGAAATTCCAACGTCGGGACGGATGGGAACACTCCGCGGCATGGAGTTCCCGGAGACTGCGGCTTCACGGTGTTAAAAGTCCACATGCCCCGTGGTCGGAGCACTTCTTCTGGCGATCCTCGGCAAAGGATCGCAGCTCCGCGATGTTAAATTCCACGCCACGCTTGTGGCTTGAAGCTCCAGGCCAGTCTCCAGGAAAGGCCGCACCAATCCAGTTGTTAGGCTGCCGGGGGGGGGGGGGGGGGGGGGGATGAGACACTGAGAAAGTCGCATCTCCGTCGAGGTAAGTAACTGAAAAAGTTTCCCCTTATTCCCCCCCTCCCCCCACACACATAAACTAACCAAGAAACATTGAAACACACATTTAAAACATACTTAAAATAATAAAAACAGAAAAGGGACGTGACAGGCTGCTGGCGAGGCAGCCATTGCTGGCGCCACATACCTCTATGTTAACTTAAACATCTTGGGGCAAGAGTCCACTTCTCCTTACAGTAACCTTCTGCTTTCTCAGTAAGTTAGTTAATTTAGCTCTCGTATAAAAAAATATCTTCAGCACAGCATTGCTTAGATTTTCATAACAATTTCTTTATATATTCTCACGATGAACATGATAACATTTTACATCCGATAACACCACCATTCAGCACAACAATTTATACAATTAAACATAGACCAAATGATGAATTCCAGAGGTGAGCTAAAGTCACTGCTTCATACATCAGCGCAGCAATTTAACAGGATCATAGAAATATATATATATGGCCACAAATCCACACAGATCATCAAGCCAACACTAGTTTATTAGGAATACAGCGTGGAAACAGGCCCTTCAGCCCACTGAGTCCACGTTCACCACTAATCACCCGTTCACACTAGCTCAACATTATTCCCATTTCTCACCCACTTCCTACACACTAGGGACAAATTATGGAGGACAATTAATCTATAAACCTGCACGTCTTTGGAATGTGGGAGGAAATCCACACAGTCACAGGGAGAATGTGCAAACTCCACACAGACAGCACCTGAGGTCAGGATTAAACCTGGGTTTATGGTTCTGTGAGGCAACACCTCTGCCAGCTGTGCCACAGTGCTGCCTAGATGAGTTGTTGAAAATCTTTCTCAATCACAGGCATTGCAACAGAGCTTTATTAGTGGTACACACACTGTAAAGCATGGAGAGCTAGTAAAAAGGAACTTCAGACTGCTAGTTTATACCAAAGATAGACACAAAATGCTGGAGTAACTGTGGATGCCAGTTTATACTAAAGATAGTGCAGATTACTCCAGCATTTTGTGTCCATCTTAAGCTAAGAAAGTTATAGTGTATTCCAAAGGCCAAACTCTTTTATCAATACATGGAAATATTAATGAAAATATTTTTCATGCTGAGCCCAAGCAGTGCTCACGTTGCCAAGGTGGTACTGAAGAGAAAGCTTGTGGTGAACTACATTGAAAGTATTTATGCTAATAAACTAGATCATTTGATGGCATCTGAATTACGTGAAACCCTGAATATCCGCCCAAGACACTGGTTACAAACTCTTTTCCTCAAGTACTAAATCTCTCCCTCTTCGTGGTAACTGTCTGCACTGAAAAATACTCTACAAATGTACTTTACTTTTTTAAATCCTAAGGTAAACTTAAACCTCTTGTGTAAATGCAATATGTACTCAGAGTAGGGGCATCAAGGAACCTAAGGTGTAACTTTCTTTACACAGAGGTTCCCAGGTATATGGAACGTGCTGCCAGTGAAGATAGTTGAGGCAGGTACTATTACAACATTTAAAAGATATTTGAATATGGACATGTATAGTAAAGGTTTAGAGGGATATGGGCTAAATGCGGGCAGATGAGGCTCGCATTGATGGGGCATTTTGGTCGGCATGGACAAGTTGGGCCAAAGGGCGTGTTTTCGTGCTGTGAGTAGGCAAAAAGGTGTTGCATTGGTGTCTTATGTGGTAGGGATGAATTAATGAGAGGTACCAGAAGGTACAACCATCTCGAGTGTTCCCAATTATGGGAAGAAAATTGGTGTGTAACATCACAGGAAGACTATTAGCTGGTAGGTTTTGCAGCTTCTTCCTCTCCGATTTAAATACATTTACTGTAAATTACAATATACAGCAAACAATGTAACCACAGTTGGTACTTTACAACCAGATTATTAATTAATCTAAATTATAATTAAAGTTATAAATAGATGAAAATGTAATTACAGATAGAATAAATTGAATTGTAGCCGAGGTGGTTGGGCATGTGATGTATTGCGGTTTAGTAATGTGGAGGGTGTTAGGAACCATTGTGTTCCACAGCAGCCACATTGGCAGAAGATATCTGCAATCAGATGAAATTGCTCTCATATTTAATGAGCTGCAATCAGAGTTTCACAGTTTGATAGGAAGGATAACATCCAGGAAATAATAAAATTAGTTTGTTCTGGGAAGAAGTCACATTCCATAAGTTGTTTAATGTATATTTGAGCAAAGGGCAGGGACAGAAGGCTGGGTCTGGAGTGAGGCAAGTTGGGGATCCAGAATATGGTATTGCTGGAGTCTCTGCCTTCATACATTGCAGATAGAAGCAGAGACCTTAGGAAATTACACAAATTGACTATAGCACTGATACAGGAAGCCATTCATGTTGAAAGAGTGAAAAGGAATAGCACAGGAAGGATCTACATATGGTCTCATTAAGTCACAAGCATAAGTTTCAAAAGTTGTGTGGCTGCCCAGTGCCGTGGATAAAAATGTCTCCTTGGGGTTGGAGGACGACTTGAAATTGGAGGGACAAGTTCCAGTTGTCATTGTCATGCAAGGGGATATTTACTGGATAAACGATTCATCAGGTGAAAATTTGGCCACTTTAGTGTTGTGATCTGCATAAATATTTCATAAATTGGAAGGTGTATCCCATTATTTTCAATATAAGCCACTGGCTATATTCTGGAGTTCAAGAATTTTGATCAAAAATGCTTAAAATACATCAATACAAATGAAAGTAATGAAATATACTATTAATCTCATCTGTAAAATAAGACAATAATAACATACATAATGTACTGTTTTAGGGTACCCACCAACTCTCTCTCTCCCCCCCACCCCAGCTCTTGTCAGCCCATCCTCTCTCCCATCCTCGTCAGTCCACTCCCTCCCACAGTTATCTCAGGTGCTTTCTCACCAGCCTACTCTCTCTCTTTAGCTCTTGTGGACACTCTTCTTTTCCAATTCTTCAGAGGAGTCTCCCTCCTCTCACCACGTCTAATCCCTCTAGTCACTCACCCATGCAATATCACCTCCTCAACTGTTCCCACTCTGGCTCTTGCTAACTCTCTCCTTTGGCTCCAGCCACTCTTTCCACCATCAATCTAACCATGAACCCTGTTCCCCGTCCTCTTCCTACCACCTGTAAATTGAGAACACATAGAATCAATTGTGTGACAGCAACAATTTGTAAAGAGAGGGATTCCTGTATCAACAACAAATCTCCAAAATGCTACTAAAACCCGATATGTGTGAGCATGTGTGTGCATAGTGGACGAAGGGAGGAATGGAATATTCAGATGCCAGAAAGGAAAGGAAAAGGGGAAGATAATTGTGCAGGTATTGATTTGGATGCCCTAACCAGAGTGGGACGAGAAAGAACAGCGTGAAAAGGCAAGAGTGGAGAAAATGGTGAAAAAGCATGTTTAAAAGCTCTACCCAAATGCACACAGAATTCATAATGATAGATGAACTAATGGCACACAGAGAATGTCTGGCTTAATAGCCACTGGAGAGATGTGATTGCATGATGACCAAGGCTGGGGACTGAATTATCCAGGGATCTTAACATTTGTAAGGATAGATAAGTAGGAAAAGAAGATGGTGTGGTTCTGTTAATTGGTTGGTTTAGGTGTGAGAGATGATCATGGCTGAGATGACGAAGAAGTAGAATCAACGGTTGGAGGTAAGTGCAAGGAAATGATGGGAATTATCTATAGGAGCTTGATGGCAGCTACACTGTCAGAGTATATAAATCAAGAAATAATTAAGACTTGCGAGAAGGATGCTAAAACTAATTGTGACTATGATTTTCCTATAGATTGTACAAATCCTTCAAGACATTCCTAAATACCTTATTTTTGACCAAGCTTCTATTTTAATATCACCTATCCCAATACCTTTCCTTGTAGCTCGTGAAACGAAAGGGCATAATGTAACTGCATTATAGGCTTGTCTACAAGCTGGACAACACTGAGCACAAAATATTTTTGAAATCTTAGACGGGAAATAAACAAGGAGGAAGGGCAGTCATTGAAAAAAACTACTTTTATAACAATAGTATTAGATGTGTTGGGTAGAATTAAGGCTTCAATCAGGATTTTAAAAAGTTGACAGTTATCTACAAAACTCCAATAGTAAGGAAGTAGTACCAGGCTGCATAAATACAGTCACCAGAGAAGAACGTTGGTAACGTTCTTGGAGTGATTAGCATGGGAATTATTTAACATATATAGGTTGGAGAAGAAGAGTGCAAATTATAAATGCATCTAAAACATGTTCAGTTGAGTCTGCTCAAACAAATATATTATAGAATTGCTTAACAATTTGACCGTGAGTGAATAGCTTACAATCAATTAACTCAACAAGAACAAATCTAAAGATAGACACAAGTGCTGGAGTAACTCAGCGGGACAGGCAGCATCTCTGGAGAAAAATAATAGGTGACGTTTCAGGTCGGAACCCTTCTTCAGACCCTTCAGATCCGAAACATCACCTATATTTTTTCACTGGAGATGCTGCCTGACCCGCTGATTTAATCCAGCACTCTGTCTATATCTTTGGTATGAACCAGCATCTGCAGTTCTTAAGTGAGGCTAACTTCTTTGAGACCTAAACTATTAACAGGTAAACCTATAACAAGTTGGAGACATTCAAAAGAATATTTAATTCTTTAGGAGGGCACATCATCCGAGGACGTACACACCACTGAAGAAAATGAGGATACTGTGGATAGGGTGAGCTGCTTTAAATATACCTGGGCGTCCACATCTCAGAGGATCTGACATGGACATCACATGCTACCGCACTGGTGAGTAAGGCAAGGCAGCGCCTTTACCACCTCAGGCAATTGAGGAAATTCTGAGCGTCTCTGAGGATCCTCCAGTGCTTCTACTCAGCGGCTGTGAGAAGCATCTTGTCCGGAAACATCACAATCTGGTTTGGGAACTGCTCTGCCCAGGACAAGAAGGCTCTGCAGAGAGTAGTGTGTTCGGCCGAACGCACTATGAGAACTACACTCGCCCCCCTGCAGGAACTGTACATCAGAAGGTGCAGATCCAGAGCCAGCAACATTATGGGGACCCCTTCCACCCCAGCAACAGACTGTTCCAGCTGCTACGGTTAGGCAAACGCCTCCGTTGCCATGCTGTGAAAACAGAGAGGATGAGAAGGAATTTCTTCCCAGAGGCCATTAGGACTGTAAACTCCTATCTCACCAGGGACTAGTTCAAGTTCAAATTCAAGTGAGTTTATTGTCATGTGTCCCTAATAGGACAATGAAATTCTTGCTTTGCTTCAGCACACAGAACATAGTAGGCATATTACTACAAAACAGATCAGTTTGTCCATATACCATAATATAAATATATACACATATGAATAAATAAACTGATAAAGTGCAAATAACAGATAATGGGTTATTAATAATCAGAGTTGATTGATTGATTGATAGAATTTATTGCCACACAACCAGGGTCGGTGGAATTTTGGGTTGTCAGCAGCGGTACAATAATAAAGAACACACAACCACAATAAAAATGTAACACAAACATCCACCACAGCATTCATCACTGTGGTGGAAGGCACAGAACTTGGCCAGACCTCCTCCATTTCCCCCCGTGGTCGGGACCTCCACCTTCCGCAGCCGTTGCTGCGGGCGTCCAGATGGTAAGGGACAAAGTCAAAGGCAAGGTAAGTCCAGGATCGGCTCTTCCCCACCGGAGACCGCGGCTTCAGGCTGGTGTAGGCCGCAGCCTGGCGGTCGAAGATTTAAGGTTCCCGCCGCGCCGCAGCCAGAAGCACCGCAGACCGCAGGGCTGGTGGTCGAAGCTCCCCTCCAGGGGTGATGGTAAGTCCATGCCGGACCCGCGGTAGAAGTTGGCCGCGGGCCGGCAGTGATGGAGTTTTGTCCGAGCCAGGTTTAATAGCCTGATGGCTGTGGGGAAGTAGCTATTCCTGAACCTGGTTGTTGCAGTCTTCAGGCTCTTGTACTAACTTACTGTACCAATTTACTGTTGTGTAGTGTCTTTTTAAAATTGCTGTTTTTTTCTTTTTTCCCCCACAAATATGTAATTACTGATTCTGTTCCATTCTGTTTTGTAGTTTTTTTGCACAATCCGCAAGCATTGCCACTTTTCATTTCACTGCACATCTTGTATGCGTATGTGACGAATAAACTTGACTTGACTTAATCCTATACAAGATCGGCATTAGGGACTTTAACAACAAAGGATCCCTTTTGTCAAAAGTAAGTTAGAAATGTATTTGTGTACAGTAAAAGGAAAGGCTTATAAAGTGCCATATCAAGATTAAATAACATTTTTATAAATATACTTAAGAAAGGAAGTAGTTAAGAAAGTGTGAACCAATTATAGATAGGCATTGATTCTATTGTAGTCAACAGCAAGGAAATGGTATGTGTATACTTTTGCAGTAATTTCAGAGCAAAAAAAAATACTGTGACAGAAATAAAAAAGAAATACATATTTGGCTTTAATGCAAGGTTAAATAAATGGTAATGGGAAACTAATCAAATTTCACCCTGGGATATTATAAAATAGTGGATGAGAAAATTCCTAGAGAGTTTACTTATTATCTTCCAAACATTTGCTAATGCAGAAAATGTATCAGTGGATTGGAAGATTTATTAAATATATCATATATGTATCAGTGGATTGGCAAAAATTAAAAAATATATCATAATGTGATAATTTTAAGTGGGAGCGAGAGAACAATAGACTTTTCAGTTAAATGTCAATGGTGGTTATGGAATTTGTTATTAGGGAGTAAGTAACCAACATGCTGGATTTCTATAGATGTGGTAGAACAGTGGTTAATTGATTAGCAAAGGCCTGGACCACGCAGGTACAAATGGTGTTGTGGTAGCCAAATAAACAAAACAATATAATCACATAGTCACTAATGTCCTTCAGGGAAGGAAATCTGCCTTTCTTAATCATTCTGGCCTTAACGTAACTATAAAGTCACCAATGCAATTGATTCTTAATTGCATCATTTGAGAGTCAACTAGACAACAAATAAATGCAAATCAAGGACATTCACAAAATACTTATCGCAAAGCCACTCCTGCATTGACTTGGCTGTGTGCTTAGGGTCGTGGTCCTGTTGGAAGGTGAACCTCTGCCCCAGTCTGAAATCCAGAACTCTCTGGAGCAGGTTTTCATCAAGGATCTCTCTGTACTTTGCTCAGTTCATCTTTCCCCACGATCCTGACTAGTCTCCCAGTTCTTGCCGCTGAAAAACATCCCCACAGCATGATGCTGCCACCACCATGCTTCACCGTAGGTATGGTATTGGCCAAGTGATGAGCGGTGCCTGGTTTCCTCCACACGTGACGCTTGCCATTCAATCTTGGTTTCATCGGACCAGAGCACCAGAGAAAACAACCCTTTTGGCAAACTGCAAGCGGGCTGTCATGTGCCTTTTACTGAGGAGTGGCTTACATCCGGCCAGCTCTATGAAGAGTCCTGTTGGTTCCAAAGTTCTTCCATTTAAGAATGACGGAGGCCACTTTGCTCTTCGGGACCTGCAGAAATTGTTTTATACCCTTCCCCAGATCTGTGTCTCGATACAATCCTGTCTCTGAGGTCTACGGACAATTCCTTCGTCTTCATGGCTTGGTTTTTGCTCTGACATGCACTGTCAACTGTGGGACCTTATATAGACAGGTGTGTTCCTTTCCGAATCATGTCCAATCAGTTTAATTTACCACTGGTGGACTCTAATCAAGTTGCAGAAACATCTCAAGGATAATCAATGGCAACAGGATGAACCTAAGCTCAATTTTAAGTGTCATAGGTCTGAATACTTATGTAAATGTGATATTTCAGTTGCTTTGCAAACATTTCTAAACACTTGTTTTTGCTTCTTTATTCTGGGGTATTGTGTAGATTGATGATAAGAAAAATGAATTTAATCAATTTTAAAATAAGGCTGTAACATAACAAAATGTGGAAAAAGTGAAGGGGTCTGAATACTTTCTGAATGCACTGTATGATTAGTAAGTTTGCAGATGACACCAAAGTGGGTGGTATTGAAGATAGCTTAGATGGTTGTCAAAAATTACACCAGGATTTGGATCACTTGGTGAGGTGGGCTGAGGAATGGTGAATGGAGTTTAATACAGAGAAGTGCAGTCTTGCATTTTGCGAAGTCAAACCTAGGCAGGACCTATACAGTAAATGGCAGGGTTCTGGGGCGTATTGGAGAGCAGAGAGATCTAGGAGTGTGCAGGTACATAGTTTCTTGAAAGTGGCATCACATTGAGCTATAGGGAGAGTATTGGAGAGTAGGGATCTAGAAGCGTAGATACAGTTTCTTGAAAGTGGCATCACGAGTTGAGAGGGTGATCAAGAAGTCTTTCGGCACACTGCTGTAGGAAAGATGTTGTTACGTTGGGAGGGTGCAGAAAAGATTTATGAGAATATTGCCAGGACTCGTGGGCCTGAGCTATAGGGAGAGGTTGGGGAGGCTAGGACTTTATTGCTGTAGTGCAGGAGGATGAGATGGGATCTTATAGAGGCATACATATCATTAAAGGATTAGATAGGGTGAATGCAAGAGTCCTGAAGTTGAAATGCTTCAAGTTCCTAGGTGTAAATATCATCAATTTGTCCTTGTCTAACCACATTGATGCTGTGGGCAAGAAAACATATCAAAACCTCTATTTGCTCAAAGGAAAAAAGGAAATTCAGCTTGTCTCCAATTAATCTTATGAATCTCCATAGATGCACTGTAGAAAGCATCCTAGTGGAATCCATGACAGTATGGCATTGCGAGTTGTGAACGCAGCCCAGTCTATCACACAAACTAGCCTCCCCCACCATCAACTCCATCCAAACAGCCAACATAGTCAAGCACCACTCACACCCCAGTCATTCTCTCTTCTCCCTTATCCCAATCAGGTTGAAGTTACAAAAGCTTAAAAGCATGTCTCATCAAAGTCAAGAAATGCTTCCTCCCTGCTACTATTAGTATCTCTAACACACCTCTCACAGGCCAAGGATGAATTCCTGATCTTCCAATCTACATTTTTTGCAACCATTGCACTTTTTTTAAATTACACTTTCTCTGTAACACTATATTCTGCACTCTGTTTAACTTCTGTTTTGCATAGCCTCATGCACGCTTGTATTGTATGATTTGCCCGTATAGCACGCAGAACAGCTTTTCACTGCATCTTGATACGTGACAATAATAAATAAATGTAAATACAACTGCATTAAGACTTAAGCTCTAATTAAATCCTCTTATAATAAATGTCAACATATAATTTTCCTTCTTAATCACTTGCTGCATCTCTGTGTTGAATTCAGTATCGTAACATCCCTGTGAGCATCAATTCTACCCAGTCTCTCATCATTTAACAAACATTCAGCTTTTCTTCTTTATGTATAAACGTGAATGACCACATATTGCACATTATATCCTATGTTCTTGCCCACTCAATCTGTTTGACCATATTTGCTTTTATATATACACTTCTGTATTCTCAATCCAACTTTGTTCAGTATTATTAGCAAACTGGGAAAGATGCATTCTGTATCTTTTCTCTTGCTCTGCGTATTGCACTTGAGTTTGGTTAGATTGTATTTACGTATATTATCTGATTTGATTGGTTAGCATGCCAAACAAAGCTTTTCATTGTACCTTTGTACATGTGACAATGATAAACCTAAACCTAAAATTATTTAACTTCACTTATGTCGATTGTGAATAGCTGGAACTCAAACATCAGTCCCTGTAGGTCCACTGGTAACAGCCGGCCAATCAGATACAGCCACTGGTCATCACCAGCCAAATTGATGGATCCATTGATTCCCTATTTGTTTTCTGTCCAATAATCAATTCACAATCAATCTCAGCACATTACCCTGCCTCCCAATTCCATTTGCTCTAAACTTGTCAGTTAATTGCCTATCAAGAAATGTATCCCAAGTCATTCAGACATCTAAATACACCATATCAACTGGTTCTCCTTTATCTATTCAACTATGTACATAGTCAAAGAATAGCCAATAGATTAATCAAAGATGTATCATAAATCTATATTGACTTTGCAAAGTCCTAATATTATTTTCCATGTGTTCTGTCATTACATCTTTGTCGATGCCGGCTACATTGTGTTAACTTATCTCTCCTTCCTTTCTTAAACAGTGGAGTCACATTTGTTACCCATCAAACCACAAGCAACAATTCCAGCATCTGTAAAATCTTGAAAGATCGTAACGTGTGTCTCTGACACCACCAATTCAACATCTGGGATGCAGATCATGGGGGAATTACCAATATTGTTTTGTAATTTGTGCATTATTTCTTTCAATGGCAGTCCACTGTAAAGCCTTTCAACAATGTAAACACTTCTCTCATTCTTTCCTCGGTGTAGATTTGTAACCATATCTGTGCATTGAACATCACTTTCAACCCCAAAGTAAAATCTGATGGTCATTCTGCTCCACCACCACCTCCCAAAGATGCCTTAACAACAAGATTATCAATCAAACTCTTTGATTATCAAGCAAACAATTTACAGAAGCTGTTTAAACTACCGACCTATGTGTGGTCACAGGGAGAATGTGTAAAGCCCGTTTGACGCAGATAGGTCTGTTGTAACACAATAGTTGCATTGCAAAGAAACTTTGTGTCAAATAAATTAATCTTATCACGACAATTGGCAATGGGGAAGAGGTTTAGAGGCTGGGGAGTTTCAGATTTACAATGTTATTTTTCCCTGCAGGATCTTTTCAAGAGCAATAAATGTATTATTGTTACTGTAAGCCAAAATACTAAAGGTATATTGTTTAATAGCGTATCGTTGCATAAATGTCAATAGAAGTGATTACTTGTCAATTTCAATCAAGCATTTGCTGTATTATAAGACAGTGGTGACAATGATTAGTGCATAGAGGTAACATGGAAACAGGATCTTTCCCCAACACTGCTTAAATCTAAAACAATTCTTTTTTCTGCTTGTCAATTTCCAAATCAAATACCGTTCCCTAATTCATCACTCGCACGAAATGTATTCCTGTTTGGGAAACGTGATCGAGCAAAACTCCAGCTATGCTGAACGCAGCACATACAACCACTCTGCATCTAAGTCCACCATTGTTCAGAGTTTAACCTGCTCTTGACACCACTGCATGTTCCAATTCTGCAGCCAATCATTACCACCACTATGTAGTCCCCTGTGCTAATTCCCATCATGTATGTGTCCATGTTGATACTCTTATCCAACAGTTACTTACCTTAGTTCCTGTGCTACGGACAAGAGTCAGTCTAAATTGTTTTCTTTTCTTTATCAATCCTCGCAGCTCCTGACAGCACTGGTACTTTGCAAGGTCCACTGTCTCCTCACACTGGATGTCACCCTGAAACGGTAGTATGATTTTCAGTTAGGTACGAGGGAAACTGTTAACGGACTGCAATCCTCAGAATCCAAGAGAAACAGACTCCAAATCAGTATCAGCTAGTAATCAGAGGCAAACTCCGAACCCTGTGACTGAGATCACATCCTAGGGAAAAAAATCAATGATGTGTACCGAATGATGTGAGCCCCCAGGCTAAAAAAAAACTGACCCAAAATCCCCAGAGAATGGCCACAAGAGGTTAACCACATATACCAGTTCTGGAAGCAAACCAGGTTCAGGTACAAGACCTGCAGGTGATGAGTATGGAAACGGGCTCTTCTCCTTATCATGATCATGCTAATCATCCAGAAAGATAATAACCTCTTTGCTCAAGGGAAACCAGAGAAGACCCCAAATTCCTGGATTGAAGTGTTTTTTTATTTATTTATTAAGAGATATAGCACAGAAACAGGCCCTTCAGTCCACCGAGTCCTTGTCGACCACCAACCCCCGCACTCTAGCACAATTCTACACACTAAGCACAATTTACAATTTTTTTTTACCAAAGCCTAATTAACTTACAAATTAATCCTACCACTCCCAGAGGTAAACTAGTCCTCAGAGTTAACCGAGGCCAACTCCCATTACCCAGGAAACATTAAACACAAGCCATGATCACAGAGCTGGAATCTCGAGTCATGGCCCCAACGTTTTACCTGCTGTTCGTAGATGAGGAGGCGGCCTCTGTCCAGTCGGATGTAGCGTTCCTTCCAGCCACCCCCCAGGAGCCCGCGGCTGCATTGCTTGCGGACCCAGCCAGCATGGCCCGGACGGCCCCCTTCCTGGGGGAGAGAGGGAGACATTTGAGTGTTAGCAAGAAAGGAGAAACAAGCCCCCAACTGTCAGGACCCGAGAGCAGCAACCCTGACCCTACAAATCTACCGCCACCCTACAGCCCTACCCCCCAACCTTCATCTTTGATTCAAATCCAAATCCCTGAAGGGACCAAATCCAGATCACGTCACCCCACATGCTGAACTCACACCGATTCCTTTAACAGAACCCCAATCCTACCAGGATCCAGCCCAGGCCCAAACCTCATAGACCCCGAGCCCCAGGCTTTGGGCCCCAGACATGGATCTCCGAAGCAGGCTGTATACCCCAGACCATTGATCACTGACCCAGACCCCAGACCATTGATCACTGACCCAGACCCCATTGATCATTGACCCAGACCCCAGACTATTGATCACTGACCCAGACCATTGATCCCTGACCCCAGACCGGGCTGACTGACCCAGGCCAAGGACCCCAGACCATTGATCACTGACCCAGACCCCAGACCATTGAGCACTGACCCAGACCCGACCATTGAGCACTGACCCAGACCCCAGACCATTGAGCACTGACCCAGACCATTAAGCACTGACCCAGACCCCAGACCATTGAACATTGACCCAGACCATTAAGCACTGACCCAGACCCCAGACCATTGAACACTGACCCAGACCATTGAGCACTGACCCAGACCCCAGACCATTGAACACTGACCCAGACCATTGAGCACTGACCCACACCCCAGACCATTGAGCACTGACCCAGACCATTGAGCACTGACCCAGACCATTGAGCACTGACCCAGACCATTGAGCACTGACCCAGACCGTGGACCCCAGGCCCGGCCCGGCCCGCAGCCCCCTGGCTCCAAGCCCCCGCCCCACCCGGCCATAGGCCCCGGACCCTCGCCTGTACATCCCGGCCGCACAGGGAGGCTGGCTGGGTCTCGGCAGCTGCACCGCCGGCCTCTCCACTCACCTCTCCCATGCCGGCGGCTCCGTCTCTGGGCAGAGACGCTCCGAGCTCCGAGCATCCTGTGAGGGGCGGCCCGGGCTCGGCGCTTCCTCTCTCTGACTCACCGCGCCGGCTTCCGGCAACAGCCCAGCGGAGGGGGAGGGGGAGGGGGAGGGGGAGGGGGAGGGGGAGGGGGAGGGGGAGGGGGAGGGGGAGGGGGGGGGGGAGGGGGAGGGGAGGGGGAGGGGGGGAGGGGGAGGGGGAGAAGGGTAAGGATGGGAGGGAGAAGGAAAGAGGAGGGAGAAAGGAAGTGGAGCCATTCAGTAATTTAGGGAGAAGAGGGGAAAAGAGGAGAGTGGGGAAGAGGAGGGAGGGGAGGGAAGGGAGGGGAAGGGAGGGAGGGGGGAGGGAGGGGGAAGAGGAGGGAGGGAGGGGAGGGGGGAGGGGGAGGGGGGGGGGGGAAGGGTAAGGATGGGAGGGAGAAAGGAAGTGGAGCCATTCAATAATTTAGGGAGAAGAGGGGAAAAGAGGAGAGTGGGGAAGAGGAGGGAGGGAGGAAGGGAGGGGGAGGGAAGGTGGGGAGGAAGGGAGGGAGGGGGAAGGGAGGGGGGAGGGAGGGGGAAGGGGAGGGGGGAGGGAGGGGGGAGGGGGGAGGGAGGGGAGGGAGAGGGAAGGTGGGCTGATACTTTCCCTCAACACCATATTCCCTTATCATGAATCCATTGTCTGAAGAAGGGTCGTGAGCCGAAACGTCACCCATTTCTTTTCTCCAGAGATGCTGCCTGTCCCGTTGAGTTTACACCAGCCTCTGCAGTTTTCCTACACATTCCCTTCTCAGGTACCTGTAACACTGCGAATGGCTAGATTGCAATGATGTGTTGTCTTTCGCTGGCTGGTTAGCAGGCAACAGAAGCTTTTCCCTGTACCCCAGTACACGTGACAATAAACTAAACGGATCATATTCCTGAGCTAACCCTGTACCCCTTCAATGGATATAAATGTTGTCCCCAGGTAGTGCAGAGTTTCATTCCTGTGAACAGTTTGCAAGTTCCCACAGTAGAAGATGTCTAGCAGACTTGCAGAAGCTAGCAAATCCACCCTGCTGGTCTCCCAACCCTGCCCATGAATACGACTGTACATAAGCTGCGAAGGACCTGCGTTGACAGCCTCCAGAACACTTTTGGGTAGAGAATTCCAGAGATTCACCACCTTGTGTAGAAATTCCTGAATGGCTGACCTGTCAGGCCATGTGTGAAGTTTGTGCTCTAATGATATTACCTCTTGTAATGAGTGGAGTCAAATGGTGAACTGACTGCCGTTGTCAGACAGAAGACGTGCAGGGGAGCCGTGCACAGAGAAGTGATGCTGCAACTTCTCGATAACCGCTTCAGAAGTAATGGTTTGGAGTAAGTCTATGTCGAACCAACCCGAGTAAGAGTCAACAAGAACCAGATAGTGTTTCCCATGCCATTCGAATATGTCAGTGGCTAACGTGGACCACGGTAGAGGAGGAACCGGGTGCGGCAGTAAGGGCTGCTTCTGCTGGTGGGGTGTGGTGTCAGGCTTTTGCAGATGGCGCAGACTTCAGTTTTGTCGCGTATGTACTTGGTCATACCAGGCCAGTAAAACATGCTTTGTGCCCGTTGTAAGGTTGCCTCCACGCTGGGGTGGCCCCTGTGGACGGCGTCAAAGTACTTGTCCCGGAAGACAGCTGGGCCAACTGCCTTGAGGCCCTTAACTACAATCCCGTCCTGTGACACCAATTCGTCACGAACCAGGTAATAATAATAATAATGGATGGGATTTATATAGCGCCTTTCTAATACTCAAGGCGCTTTACATCGCATTATTCATTCACTCCTCAGTCACACTCGGTGGTGGTAAGCTACTTCTGTAGCCACAGCTGCCCTGGGGCAGACTGACGGAAGCGTGGCTGCCAATCTGCGCCTACGGCCCCTCCGACCACCACCAATCACTCACACACATTCACACACAGGCAAAGGTGGGTGAAGTGTCTTGCCCAAGGACACAACGACAGTATGCACTCCAAGCGGGATTCGAACCGGCTACCTTCCGGTTGCCAGCCGAACACTTAGCCCATTGTGCCATCTGTCATCATCGGTAGTATGGGCGGATTGCGAGCAGGTTGTTGTGTTGTTTATCCGGCCAGCCACGCCGGATGACTGCAGAAAAGCAATTGTAAAGTCTCGTCAGCATTAGGGTTAGGGTTAGGCTGCTCAAACAATCGGTAGGAACATACAATACATTCATTACTGAGAACTGGTTCTGTTCAGAGAGTTGTGGTTCGTTGGTCTGGTCTCTGATTGGAGGCGTGGGTTCGAATCTCACTTCTGACACTATGTAATGAGTGGAGCCAAACACATATCAAGATACAACACATATTTATTAGATCTACTTACAACATCGATCTGCAGGACATTACAGTTCCTAGCAGCTACTCATACTGAATGGTGCAGGCAAACTCTAGTTAATAGAAAACGCATATTAGGCGGTGCCACTACTAACAAGCACTACAATTGGCTAGTAGGAAATAACCAATCTACACCTCTCATTCTTCCAAACTCAATGAAGCAGTTGCTTCCAAAGATCCTATAGCGAGCAAGATAGTCCACTCGACGAAAAAGACGTAGTACAGTCATGGGTAATTTAAGGCCCCATTTCTGCACCAAAGATCCCATAGGATAATAGTGCGGAGGCGGAAGCCGGTTACGGAAACATCGCCGTAAAAATAAAAGTTATTTGGTAAAAATCTTCTACTCATTTTCAGAATTTTAATTTATTAACACAAACTGTTCCCCCGCAACGTTGATTACACTGCGAGTCGGGTCAGGTCGGGTCCGGGTATGAAAATGGATGATAAAAAAGCCAACGTTCCGTTACGTTGCATACTACACGTCAGCCCATTGCATTTAGCAGGAGAGGTCTATCTTGCTCCACTATAGGATCTTTGGTTGCTTCAGCTCTCCTCATCTGACAAATCCATCATCCCAGGAATCAATCTGGCAAATCTTTGCACAGTCCTTGGTGAATAGACACTCCTTGGGTAGAGAGAGCAGACCTCAGCATAATACAGTGGCTGTGGTCTCACCACCCCTTGTATAACTAGAGCAGGGCATCCAGCTTTTTCATTCGAATCCTCCTATACTAAAACACAATGAACTGTTTGCATTCCTGTATGCTCAATGTCCCTGTATATTTCAATGGTTTGTACAATTACACCCATGCCCCTTTATCACTGATATCTTTCGTACCATTTACAGAAAATCTTTGATTTGCTGTCTTCCACCAAAATGGATATCCTCTCATTTTTACTAATCATATACCATCTTTCCTATATTTTGCCATTTGCTTCCCCTGCACATATCCTCTTGAAGCCTCTCTGCCTACTCCTCACAGCTCACACTGCTATTTCTTACTGTCAAACAGGATTCCCAGTAACTGGATGTGGGCTAGGATACTAGCTGGACCGGGTTAGTGTGCTGTCGCAGTAACAGTGCCGGGCTGGGGTCTGGGATAACAAGCCTGACTGAGGAAAACCAAAAGCAATTACAAGTTTTTGGGAACATGTACTGGGCAGACTCCAAGGTCATTAGAGCCACTAGGATGGTGTCTGGGTTAATTAGCAGAACTGGGGTGGTTTTTAAGGTGATTGTCTTTACTGTGTTAATGGGCTGGGTAATTGACAGCACTGGGTATATCCATATACCATTTGGTCCATCAATTCTGCTCTGGCATTCAATCATGGCTGATTTATCTTTCCCATCTGAACCTATTCTCCTGCCTTCTCCCCATGACCTTGACTATCTTACTAATCAAAACCTGGTAATTTTCACTTCAAAGATACCTTATGACTTGGCCTCCATAGCCATCTGTGGCAATTAATTACTTTTATTCTGAGGCTGTGCCCTCTGGTCCTAGGCTCTCCCACTCGTGGAAACATTCTCCCACATCCACTCTATGCAGGCCTTTCACCATTCGGTAAGTTTCTATGAGGACCCCCACATCCTTCTAAACACCAGTGAGTACAGGCTCAGAGGTGTTATACATTAACCCAATCATCCCCGTGATCAATCTAGTGAACCTTCTCTACACCCTTTCCAATGCCAGTACATCTCTCTTCAGATATGAGGTCCAGGACTGCTCACAATACTCCAAATGCGGTCTGACCGGTGCCTTATAAATCCTCAGCAATACATCCCTGTATTGGTGGCACTGGGTAGCTTCCTGGTAGCAAACAAATGGAGTTGGGGGATCATGTGGCACTCTGATAAAGTGCTAGTGATTGACATTACAGGATTAGAGTCTGTTGAACCTGTCAGCTGGAGATAGAGGCCAGGATTTATAACCGTCGGATAATATCCAAGTTACCAAAAGCTGTGGGGTAGGATCCAGCAACACTCGACGAGGGCACGAGGTTCCTGCTGCAATGGGATATGGTGCAGGTTACTGGAAAACATCCAGAGTAACTAGTATCAACGTAGATTGGGTCCAGAATAACTAAGAAGACTTGGCTGGGTAACTTGGCTGGGTAATGTTGGAGAGGATCCAGTGCCTTGTATAGACTACCAACTCCAAGGGTAGACAAAAGTGCTGGAGAAAATCAGCGGGTGCAGCAGCATCTATGGAGCAGTCTGAAGAAGGGTTTCGGCCCGAAACGTTGTCTATTTCCTTCGCTCCATAGATGCTGCTGCACCCACTGAGTTTCTCCAGCACTTTTGTCTACCTTCGATTTTCCAGCATCTGCAGTTCCTTCTTAAACACAAACTCCAAGGGCCTGGGCAAAGTCCCCCGAGAGACAGGATGCAACTCAGAGATGTCCCGAATCTGGTTCCACTCTGGTTAAAACCCAATTTCAATTGCACTTCTTTGAGAAATTGAGCACTATGGAATCTAAGTTCCAGGTAAAGTTCCTTTATGGAGTGGGTGGTTACAATCTGCAACACACTGCCTGAACGTGTAAACGTAATGGTTTCAAAAGTATCATTCAAAAAGGAATTGGATAAATATTTGAAGGGAAAACATTCACAGGTATTTGGCGAAAGTTCAGGAAACTGGAACCAACTGGACAGTTGTTTTTGAAGAATGATGTCCTTCTTTGCTCTCTTGCTGATGAAAAGCCTTCTATGTATTTCACAGCTTCAGGCCTTGTGGCTGAAAGGGCACCTAAATGACATCAATTTGCATAAACTTACTCAACCAGGATGTGGCTTTTACTGCAGATTACCATTTCCTATTCATCTGAAGTTGTTTGACATTGGCTTTTGGTCACAGTGTTTTAAATAATGTGACATATTTGTTTGGATGCTTAAAGCGTGCACCAATCAAATGTTTAATATACTTTAAAACCAGGCATCTAGTTAGCACTAGAACTGAAACAGTTACTTAAAGTCATTGATAACCTTGGGTCTGGTACGGTATCAGTTGCTGCCGTTTCAGGCAAATTCTGTTAATGACTGAACACAATTGATATTATTGTTAGTTAAAGCTGGAACAAATGCCCAGGTTTGATTTTGACGGAAAGAGTGGACGGGGGGTGGGGGATATTTCAATTGATGATATTTACTTTGAGAAGGTACTTAGTAAGGCTGTTAATAAGGGACAATTAAAGTGAAAGCTGGTGGAATTGAAGGTGAATTATTAACTCAGCTCAGAAACTCAGCTGGGAATGAGGTACAGGGCTGGTACTCGCAACAACAGTGTGTGACAAGCAGTTGGGCCCACAGCTATTCATTGTGTTTATAAATGGTTTAGATAATGGGATAAAAAGCCACATGAACTAGTTTGGTGATGCTGCAAAAATGGCACATCATCAACTGTGTGGCAAGCATAATCTACAATAAATTTTAATGCATCCAGTACATAGGAAAAATAATGTCCAATAATTATCAGTGTAGGTCATGAGGTCACTCAGTTTGGATCTAAAAACAGATTAAAGTTCTTCTTTAAATGATGAAAGACCAGAACTAGTGCAGAGAAATAGCAATGTGGGTGAATGATGAAAACATTGCAGAGAGTCAATGACGGAAAGGTTGATCAGTTTTATGCCTGATGGACTTGATCCCAAGTGGCGTACGTTATGTTGCAAGCATGAATAGCCCTTGTTAAATTACATCTGGAATACCATCAAGCTGTCCAGGCAATGCACAGTCGGAGAACATGCACACAGGGTTCTGCAACAATAAAAAGAAGCAGTTGAGAAACACACTGAGTGAATATAGTTCATGGTTAATCATCAGGTTTGGGTAGAACATTAAGTTAGGTTATTGACTAGTTAGTAGGCGTCTCGTCAGAAGGACTGCATTCATCGGACCAAATTTCTGAGTATATAATGTAATATGGTCAAAATATTGTGATCAGGGAGAGCCATATAAGGGAAGAACAGAAGAATGTTGAGATATGGTTCTTCAACATAAAAACTAAAAAAAGATGGCCTTTAGTTGAGCTCCAAAGAAGCTTTCTTTGGGACTTATCCAGGTAAAGGCCCAGTCATGCTAGAATCAAGCATCATGGAAACCAGCCCTATCACCCGCAGAGTCTGTGCTGACAATCAGGGCTAAATTTACACTAATCCCATTTTATTCTCTTCCAATTTCCATCAACTTCACTCAAATTCTACTGCTCAGTTATGCACTGGTGGCAATTTGAGCCAACCCAAATATGAATGAACTTACCAACCCAAATATCTTTGCAAAATAGGAGGCAACCAGAACACCCAAGGCAAAAACCAAATGTTCATGAGGAGAACTTTCAAACTTCACAGATACTGTGCCACAGATTAGCAGCAACTTTACCACCTGTGCCACTGTGATATAACATAAACATTTACTTGCTGGAAATTTCCTATCTCATCGTGATTCCTTGGGACTGAAGATGACTTACTTCCTATCCAGTTCTGTGGTTTATGAGGTGACAGATGAGGTCAAAGGTCTACCACAGATGGGGCAGGAAATACTTGATGAAATTGGTAAGTAGATCTATGTTGACATGCTTATTCTCCATAAACATTGGGTTCCTATGTGTTCCCGTTGTACATACTCAAGGATCTTCTTGGCTCCCCAATGATTCTCCAGTTTAAATGGTTAATGGGTGTGGAACTCCAAGAGGAGTCAGTGGGAGCATCTAAGGAGGCTCTGAGCACATCCTTTAAGCTTGTCCTCAGTTCAACAACTAATCTCTTTCTTTGGCAGATACTGGAGTAGAGTGAATGTTACGGGAGTCTGTCACTGGGCATGCAAAGGACATGTACTGGCCAATAGAATGTAAGTATGGTATCACTCATGATGGAGAGTATGTTTGGTATCACTGCTGGTCGGAATAACCATGGGTATCATTGCTGGTTAGAGTAACTATAGTATCACTACTGGTCAGAGTAACCATGGGTACCACTGCTGATGCAAGGTATATATGCTATCACTGCTGGTGGAGAGTAACTATTTGGAAGATTTTGCAGTGACAATATTAGAGTTACTTCTCCAAATACCAATATAATCTCTAAAATCTCTAAAGCACATGAGAAGACAGGAATTTCTGCTCCACGTAGAACATGATTTTTATACTCGGTTGAGGTCTCACACTCTTCATCAATTAATCAGTGGCGCGCTGAACCTCATCACTCATGGATGCTTTCACTGACATGATTCCTGAGATTCTGGAAATGATCCATGTTTTCCACCTCAACTCCAAACATTCCCTGAAACATCCCCTGAAACGTGAAAGTGCCAAGATATAGCCAGCGATTCGATGTAGCACTGCAGGCAGGTGAGCAGCAGCTACCAACTGAGCCCACCCCCCAGCCCAGCCCAGCAGCACTCACCCCAGCACCCAACCCAGCCCAGCAGCACCCACCCAACCCAGCCTACCCAATCTAGCCCAGTACCCACTTTGCCCACCCAGACTACCTTGCCCTGTCCACCCACCCAGCCCAGCCCACCCATTTGAATTTGGAAATAAAATGTAAAAATCTGATATCACTTTAATTTAGTAATCAAGAGATTAACAAAAACCTTGAAGCAGGGCGGCACGGTGGCATAACGGTAGAGCTACTGCCTTATAGCACCATAGACCTGGGTTCAATCCTGACCACGGGTGCTGTCTGTACAGAGTTTGTATGTTCCCCCTGTGACTTGCATGGGTTTTCTCTGAGATCTTCGGTTTCCTTGGACAACCCCACCACCACTAGAACCATTTGTGTGAATTTCATTGTGTTTCTTTCTATGGCAAGGATGTCCTATGCAGTATACTTTGTTACCTATAAGATAATAGCAGAATATTTGTAAGATACAATACAATACAATACAATACAATACCTTTTATTATCATTTGAACCTCACATGAGGTTCAAACGAAATTTGGTTTCTGCAGCCATACAGATGTTGAGAGGTCAAGTGATGTCGATGTTCATTGGGATCTAGCTGTGCTCATATGCATGTCACTGAAGGCCAACAGGAAGTGAATGTTAACGGAAAATGAAAGGGTTTGATTACAGGAATAAATAAATCTTATTGTAATCGTACAGAGGGCTGTGGTGATTGTGGGTGGCATCATATTTTTCAACGTTGTATTCCTTATGCCATATTCTCACTCCTTCAACCTGTTCACATCCCTTGGAGCCTCTTTATATTCTCTTTTCTGGTCACAATGCCACCTACTTTAATTACATCAGAAAAATTGATCCCTTCTGAAATGGCAATGTCCATCTGAAGCCCACGCACAAATCCCTGTGTTATCACACTAGTCACACCCTACTGATCTGAGAAAGCTCAGTTTATTCCCACTCTTTACTTTCTGTTTGACAATTATTCTCTATCCATGTCAGTCAGTACATTATCTCCAATTCCCTGTGCACTGTCTTTGTTGGTCAAATCGAAGGCCTTAAGAAGATCCAATGCATGATATCTACTGGTTCTCTTTTATCTATTCTACCAGTCACGTCCTCAAAGAATCCCAGCCGATTTGCTAACCCCTATTTTCCTTTCATTTGTTCATATTGAATCTGCTCGGGCCTATTGCTCTTTTCAAGGTGTTCAAGTTATTACATCCTTAATTTGAGACTCCAGCTATCTCCCAACTACTGACCTGAGGCTAACAGGTTAGTAGTTCCCTGTTTTCCCTGCCCTCCTTTCTTTAAACTTGGGGTCACATTTTCCACTTCAGCAATCCACGGGAATAATTCCAGAATCCAAGATGTGGAGGGTAATAACCAGAACATCCAAAACTCTGGAAAATAGATTATCAGATTGTTCAATTCATCAGTGTTTTTGATTAATAATTAGTTTCTTCAGTTCCTCATTCTCCCTACTCCCTTGATTAGTCAAAGAGTGATAGAATTGTTCAGGGGCCTATGGTCCACCTTGTCCATGCTGAGTATTTTACCCACCCACACTATTCCCATCTTGCCCACATTAGCTCCATATCCTCTGTGCCTTATCTATTTAAGTGCCTGTCTAAATGCCCCGTAAAGATGGTAACTATCTCCGATTCCACCACCTCACTGGAAGCATGTTCCAGATATCAATCACTTTGTGTGTAAAAAAAAACGTTCCCCTCATATTCCCTTCAAAGCTTCTTCATCTCACCTTAAATCTTTACCCTCTTGTTTTCAATAGCATTTCTCTAATATATTTGGCAGATTTTGTGTCTGTGAAATCAGATGTAAAGTATGTAATTCATCAGCCATTACTTCATCGCCCATTATGTTCCACTCTCTTGATCTGCATGGTGCCTATATTTGTCCTGACTATTCTTGTCCCTTTTATGAAAATATAAAACTCTTACAGTATATTTTTATGTTTCTCACTAGTCTACTCTCTATTCTATCATGCATTTTCATTATGAATTTCTTGGTCCCTCTTTGCTGAGTTCTAAAGTGCTGTCATGAACACTGCTATCTTTGGCTACTTTATAAGCCTCTTTCTTGGATTTAATGCCGACTTTAATTTCTCTGATCACCTACGGCTAAATCACATTTCCTATATTGTGTCAAAGCACATTTCTTTTGCATTATTTCTTTAAATACTCCCATCGCTCATCTACTTTCATATCTTTCAATGTGTTTTCCAATCAACCACAGCCAACCCTCCTCTTGTGCCGTCATAATTCCCTTTATTTAGATTTGAGACCTTTGTTTCACATTGAACAACACCACTTTTATACCCAATGTAAAATTCTATCACATTATGGCCACTCTTCTCCATAAAATCCCTTGACAATGAAATCACCAGTCAGTCTTTTCCTTAGCTGGTTTCTCAATATTAAATCATTTGTTGCAGGAATTCATCTTCCTCTTTATTAGGGCAAATTTGATTCATCCAGTCTATATGGATATATGTGGGTTAAAAGCTCCCATGATTTATGTAGTTCTCCAAGTTAAGGGTCTGTCCCACTTAGGCGATTATTTAGGCAACTAGGCTGTCACCACAGGTCACCGGGGTGTCGCCTGTATGGTCATGAGCAATATCCTCAGTCGCCCAAAGATTCGTAGCCTTTTTCTGGTCGCCACCGGGTTATGCAATGTTCAAAAATTTATGGCGACAGTGGGCTTTACGCCAATGAGAGTAGCTTGACTTCTCCTGACGTAGGAGCTGTCGTAGGTTGTCGCCAGGATAACGTAGGTTGTTGCCAGGTGACGTGGGTTGTCACCAGGTGACGTGGGTTGTTACCAGTGCTGACTTTGGTGAATTCCATTGGTGGCTATCTACGCCAACCTACGTCAACCGGCGACAGGTACCGGCGACTGAATTGTCTTAAGTTGTCGCCGACAGGGTCGTAGCTTGTCGTGGATGTAGGTTGTCATAGGTGTGGTTGTAGGTGGATGTCCTAATGGGACACCAGTGGTCGGTAGCTTGCCGCAGCTTGACGTCGACTAGGTGGTAGGTTGTTGTATGATGATCAAGGTGAATAGCCGCAGTCTTTTCCCCAGGATATGGGAGCCTCAAACTGGAGGGCATTGGTTTAAGGTTAGAAAGGAAAAGAGACCCGAGAGGCAACTTTTTCCACATAGAGATTGGTGGGTATATGGAACAAAATTGCCAGAGGAAATGCTGGAGGTGTATAATTACGACATTTGAAACAAACTTGGAAATATACATGGATAGGAGAGGTTTGGAGAGTTGTGGACCAGACCCAGGCAAGTGAGAACTTTGTCAGCAAGGACAAATTGGGCCAAAGGACCTGTTTAATTGACTTTATGACTCGGTGTGAAATTGTACATTTTGGCAGGGGACCATTTTACCTAATTGTTGTGAGATTGCAAAGATCTGAGATGAAGAACGATCTGTGTGTCTTGGTTCTCGTATATACCTGCCATACGGGTATCTGCTAGGAAGTAAAAATGTAACAGAACATTGTTGCTAATGAAAAGGAATTGAATATGTAAATAGGAAGTTCTGCTTCAGCTGATATACCATCGGTGAGACCACAGTTGTATACTATTAATCTCATTATTTAATGAACAATGCTAAATCATTACAAGAAGTTCAGAGAAGATTTATTGCACTAAGAATTGAAAAGGAGGCGTTGCCATCAGAAAACATTGGGCTACCTGGGCTTGTATCTAAAGGATACAATCCCATTGTAACCCGATGTATCTACAGGATACAAGCCCATGTGCTATGTCTGACCACAGCTGATGTGAAAAAAATCACTGCGCAGAGTCAACCCGCGTAAGGCTGTTGGCCCAGACAATATCCCCGGTAGAGTGCTCAAAGGGTGTGCAGACCAGCTGGCAGATGTTCTCACAGACATCTTCAATATCTCCCTGAGCAGCACCACTGTCCCAACGTGCTTCAAAACCAACACCATTGTTCCTGTGCCCAAGATGTCACCTGTGTCCTGCCTCAACAACTACCGCCCCATCGCACTCACCCTCACCCCCAACATCATGAAGTGCTTCGAGAGGCTGGTCTTGTGGCAAATAAAGACCCTCCTGCACCCCCGTCGACCCCGCCCTGGACCCCCTGCAGTTTGTGTATCGATCCAACTGCTCCACTGATGATGCCCTTCATCTAGCACTCACCCACCTGGACAAAAAGGACACATACGTTTGAATGCTGTTCATAGACTTCAGTTCAGCATTCAATACTATCATCCCCCAGCACCTGACCAGGAAGCTGAGCCTGCTGGGCCTGAACACCTCCCTCTGCAACTGGATCCTGAACTTCCTGACGGAGAGACAGACCCCAGATAGTCCGGATCGGGAGCAACGCCTCCAGCACCACCACACTGAGCACAGGGACCCCCCCCCCCCCCAACACCTCCAGCACCTCCACACTGAGCACAGGGACCCCCCCAACACCTCCAGCACCACCACACTGAGCACAGGGACCCCCCCAACACCTCCAGCACCTCCACACTGAGCACAGGCATCCCCCCCCTCCAACACCTCCAGCACCACCACACTGAGCATAGGTACCCCCCCCCCCCCGGGCTGTGTGCTCAGTCCACTGCAGTTCACACTGCTGACTCACGACTGCACAGCTCGAATCACATCATCAAGTTCGCCGATGACATGACCGTGGTGGGTCTCATCAACAAGAACGACGAGTCAGCATACAGAGAGGAGGTGAAACAACTGACAACTTGGTGCAAATTCAACAACCCGCCTCTGAACGTAGACAAAACCAAAGAGATGGTTGTTGACTTTAGGAGAGCACAGAGGGACCATGCGCCACTGGACATCGATGGCTCCCCAGTGAATATTGTGAAGAACACTAAATTCCTTGGTGTCCACCTGGCGTGGAACTTAACCTGGTCCCTCCACACCGGCTCCACTGTGAAGAAAGCCCAGCAGCATCTCCACTTCCTGAGGAAGCTGAGGAAAGCCCACCCCCCGCCCCCCATCCTCACCACATTCTACAGAGGGACTATAGAGAGCATCCTGAGTAGCTGCATCACTGCCTGGTTTGGAAACTGCACCAGCATGGACCGCAAGAACCTGCAGCGAATAGTGAGAACAGCCGAAAAGATCATCGGAGTCTTTCTCCCCCCTCCCCCCATCTCAGACATCTACACCACACGCTGCATCCACAAAGCAACGAGCATTGTGGCGAACCCCACCCACCCCTCACATAAACTTTTCTCCCCCCTCCCATCTGGCAGAAGGTACCAAAGCATACGCTCCCTCACATCCAGACTATGCAACAGCTTCTTCCCCCAGGCCATCCAATTCCTCAATGCTCAGGGACTGATCTGAATACACCCCCCCCCCATCCCCCCCCTCAGCACACTTGGTTTGTGTGCATTGTACATTTTCTATTTACTTTGTTGCACTTTAGTAAGGAAGGTTTTGCACCATGTGTATAGCGTAGTACATCTATATATGTAGCATGTTGTCCGATTGTGTTCTATGTAGCACCGAGGTTCTAGGGAAACGCTATCTCATTGCACTGTGTACTGTGTATATGGCTGTAATGACAATAAACCCTCTTGAATCTTGAAAAGGTTCTATACAAGTACCTTGCATCTGTATTCACCAAGGAGAAGGACATGGGGACAGTGAGATCAATGTGGAGAGTACTGATATGCAGGGCAATTTGAGAGTAAGTAGGAAGAGGCGCTGGGACTCTTGAAGAGCATTATGTTGGATAAATCTCCACAACCTGATGGGATTTAACACAGGTTATTGAGAGCGGCAAAGTTTGCCTCTTCTCTAGCAACAGATGCGGTCCCGGAGAAATGGAGAGTAGCTAATGTTGTTCCTATATTTAAGAAGGGATGCAGGGAATTATTGTCCTGTGAGCTTTAACATTATGTAATAAATCTTTTCAACATTCATGACCTAAATATTAACTTTGGGTCCCAGCGATGACTTTGGTTGGCAATCACAAAACAAAGCTCCACAACACATCTCATTCAGAATGTCATCTCAGTGGCCACACACTGAAAAAATAACAGTTCAGCAATAAACATATAGGACATATGGAAACACTCAGCAGGTCTGACAGTAGCTATGAAGAGAGAAACAGGCCTTTTGGTAATCTGTATGTGCTTTTGATTCAAGCTTTAAGAAACGTTGTTTTCAATTGTTAAAGAAAATGTCTCAATCCAAGAGTTCTTGTTTGCTGTGATGTGTGTGCTGTTAACTGGATATTGGTCCACCCAGCCACCCATGCTACTGGCTACTGAAACACAATGGGTTCCATTTTAGTTGGAATTTCAATTGAGATTCAAAGTTACCATCTTGACAGCCACCCCATGCTATTACCTCCCTAATCTGTACTGTGCAATACAGAACAAACAGTTTTGTTACATGCAAGGCTATCCTGCAGTTACATTGTATTTAAATTCATAATTCATTGCAAGAGTACAGGAAGCTCCTGCTGTTTTTCCATTGAGGGTTCCTAATCTGCTGAGTGATTCCACCATTTTCTGTTACTATTTTGTACAAAGACTAGCTGTTTCATTTTAAATTCCAGACTATGAGCTATTACCTACATGGAACATCGAACAGTACAGCACAGGAACAGATATTTCGACCCACATGTCCATGCTGAACATGATTCTATGATAAACTAACCTCCTCTTCCTGCACTGATACATATCCCTCCATTCCTTGCATATCTATACGTATATGCCTATCTAAAAGCCTCTTAAATGCCACTATCACATCTGCCTCCACCACCCTCTGTGTAAGTGTGTGTACATGACAGTGGTCCTACATTTCCACGCTGAGACACACCATAGAGCCATACTGGGATCTCTCTGCCTCTGAAGATGAAGCTTAAAATGGCCCTGAACTCCTCAGTCTTTGGACATATGGATTGGCTGCAACCTGCAGATTACTCAGAACCGATAGTTTGCTGCAATCACATTGTGAAAGAGACTCCATTTAAAGTCAGGACAATTCAGCCCAACTGGGGAGTGGACAGCAGGCACCACATCATACTGATTTGCCTCAGCCACCAAACATGACATCCAGAGGCTGCAGCGAATCGTCTGGTCAGCTGAGAAGGTTATTGGCTGCAATCTTCCCTCCATTGACGAACTGTACACTGCAAGGGCAAGGAAGCGAGTAGGTAAGATCATCTCTGACCCCTCTCACCCTGGCCACAAACTCGTTGAGCAGGTAAGTTTATCTCTGACCCCTCTGGAAGGCGACTCCGTACTGTCAAAGCTGCCACAGCCAGACACAAAAACAGCTTTTTTTCCACGAGTAGTTGCTCTACTCAATAACCAAAAATCTGGAGCCTCGTTTTGCTCTGGCATTTTATTTAATTCACATCTTTAATCAATAATGTTTTATTATTAATGTTTAATGTTTTATGTGTCATTCCTAACTGTCACTGTATGTCATGTTGTCACTTGTGGGCGGAGCACCAAGGCAAATTTCTTGTATGTGAATACTTGGCCAATAAACGTATTCATTCATTTATTCAAACTTCCAGTTTCAGCACTCACAAGTCATACTGGTTTCACAACTAACTCACTTTGGGAATAAATCACAGGAACAATCTCGTTCATTTCACCCCACTTCCCTTTCCCACGCACAATGCGCCTTTGCCTCCCATCACCTTTCTCTCCTCTCTTCCTGCTTATTTCACACTTCTGCCCCTCTCTTTTCCAGCCTCTGCTTTTGTACAACCTACCACCTCTCCACTCCCCCTTTGTGTCCACCTCGCCATCCCACTAGCTGCTGTCTTCCCTGATTAGCGGGGCAGAAGCAATGTGCTGTGATCCAGCTGATGTCATGGTGATGTCACCCTGACTACCTGTGAGCTCAGGGCCTGCATTGTGACAAGTGACTGGTCTGTCTCCTTTTCAACAGCCCTCTCTGCATCTTCTTCCAAACAGTTGCGTTTTGTGTTCAACACAGATAAAGGGAGCGCTTTTCAGATGTTTTGAAAGCCCTTGCAAATATTTTATCCTGAACCTTCAGAAACGAAAACAACCAGTTGAAGTTTCCATCTCAATGAATTCCATTTTCTTTTATTTAAACTCTAGATCAGTGCTATTTGACACCGATGATGAGGTAACATTATTCCATTTTAATTCTGAATTGCATTCTTTTCTTTTGTCAGGCTGTATGTACATTGGTGACACCAAGGAACAAGCTGTTTCATAGAGAGAGGGGTCTCATTTCCACTAGTAGGTAGATGGAGATAGATCAGCACGAGCCAGGCAGTTTGTGCACACTCACTAAACCACTTACCTCCCTTTCCCTTGCTGGAGAGGTTGCATATATTAAAGCAAAATCACATCAGGTTACATTGATTTGGTTTATTGATAAGGTGAATAATTCACTTGAATTTCTGTATTTCCATATTTCCTTAAAACGTAGGCCACTTCGGCCCATCGATTCTATGCAAGCTCACAGAGAAATCCCAGCCCCCATTAATTTACTCTGTATCCTATTCTCCGACATTGCCTTGAATTAATTCCAGATTCCACCACTCACTTTACTGATCAATTAACCTGAAGGTCGCGGCACCCGGTGGTCGAGCTCCCTCGTCAGAAGTCGAGACTGTCACGTGACGGGCTTTTTTATAGTGTTCTTTGGAACGACAAAAACTTAAAAACCGTTTCTCTCAACCAAGTGCACATGTATTTCAAATGCCGTTTTGTTAATAAAACTACCCGCTTGGTCTCGCTACAATTGGCGACCCCGTCAATCCAAAACGTTTCTTTTGGATCCGCTACTATGGAAACAGCCACTAACCTCAATGCCAACCCAGCCCAGCAGAACGTAGTTTCGCTAAAGCTGCCTGTTTTCTGGACGGCACAACCTCACGTATGGTTTCAGCTCTACCCGCTTTGTCTTGCTACAAAGGTGTCTTTAGCAACAAGACAGAGAGTTATGGTAGAAACAAGCAAATGCAGATGCTGATTTACAAACAAAGACACAAGGTGCTGGAGTAATTGAGCAGATTATGGATTGGAGGGAGTTTACTGAGGTTTAGCACTGTTGTCTTTGATGAACATTAATATCTTAGCCTTAGGTTCTGGCAATTTCTGTTGCTAACATTGAGTACGATTGTGGTGGAGCTCAAGGGGACACGAAGGATGCTGCAATGGCAGGTAGTGCACATTCATCTTCAAAGTGTCCCCCAGAGGTGTGAAGGGAAATATATTAGTGGGAAGAATAAGGAGAACAGATATGAGTGTAAAGGGAGTGTAAGAACTGAAAGACATGGGCTTGAATCTTTGAAGTAGTTCAGAAATCATGTGGATTCATGGCCTTTAATTCTAGCTCTGTTTATAGAGCACACAATCCAGCAGGTCAAGTGCTCTATAATGTGCACCTAATAAAGTACGAATTTAGTCTCAGGGGGAATATTTTCTCCAATTCTGCTACCTTAATCTATGATGGTTACGGAGAGTATGGGGATTTATGACAGTGTTTTGGCATTTGTTTATTATTGTCACGTGCTTCAAGATACAGGAGGACTCCCTGGGCCACAGCATGGAGTAACAGCAATGGGCTTTGAGAGAGAAGTTTGTGAATTCAACATGCGGGGCGCTTCCACCCAGAGTTGCTTTGGCCTCTGCCCATGATATGTAGTTGCTCTCTCTGGGTGCACCGCTCCCCGGTTAAACCACTCACCTGGTGCCGAGAGACAGCTGCAAAATTCAATGCACATTGAGAGGTTCACATCCCCATTGGGAAAATGCAACCAGTCATTCAGAGAGCTACAGTCGGTCATAGAAAGGAAATGGTCAGGGGAAGATATCTGACACCATGCAGATGGTCACACCACTAAGGGAAAGGTGCCTGGAGGAGGTTCCCCATGGCGATCGACACTGCTGCTGTGAGGAGAAGTGGAGGCAACAATTTGTTGGAGGGAGTGGACATTGGTGTTGGAGGGAGTGGACATTGGTGTTGGAGGGAGTGGACATTGGTGTTGGAGGGAGTGGACATTGGTGTTGGAGGGAGTGGACATTGGTGTTGGAGGGAGTGGACAATGGTGTTGGAGGGAGTGGACAATGGTGTCGGGGGAGTGGACATTGGTGTCGGGGGAGTGGACATTGGTGTTGGAGGGAGTGGACATTGGTGTTGGAGGGAGTGGACATTGGTGTTGGAGGGAGTGGACATTGGTGTTGGAGGGAGTGGACATTGGTGTCGGGGGAGTGGACATTGGTGTTGGAGGGAGTGGCCATTGGTGTCGGGGAGTGGACAATGGTGTCGGGGGATTGGACAATGGTGTCGGGGGAGTGGACATTGGTGTCGGGGGAGTGGACATTGGTGTTGGAGGGAGTGGACATTGGTGTCGGGGGAGTGGACATTGGTGTCGGGGGAGTGGACATTGGTGTCGGGGGAGTGGACAATGGTGTCGGGGGAGTGGACATTGGTGTTGGAGGGAGTGGACATTGGTGTTGGAGGGAGTGGACATTGGTGTCGGGGGAGTGGACATTGGTGTTGGAGGGAGTGGACATTGGTGTTAGAGGGAGTGGACATTGGTGTTGGAGG